>NW_028270160.1:61631618-61964436 GCF_037043375.1 Chiloscyllium plagiosum
AGGGTCCAGAGATGTCAGTGATGGGACCAGAGATGTCAGTGAAGGGTCCAGAGAAGTCAGTGATGGGACCAGATATGTCAGTGATGAGAACAGAGATGTCAGTGATGGGACCAGAGTGTCAGTGATGGGACCAGAGATGTCAGTGAAGGGTCCAGAGATGTCAGCGATGAGACCAGATATGTCAGTGATGAGACCAGAGTGTCAGTGATGGTATCAGAGAGTCAGTGATGAGACCAGAGTGTCAGTGATGGGACCAGAGATGTCAGTGATGGGACCAGGTCTGTCAGTGATGAGAACAGAGTGTCAGTGATGGTATCAGAGTGTCAGTGATGGGACCAGAGATGTCAGTGATGGGACCAGAGATGTCAGTGATGGGTCCTGAGTGTCAGTGATGAGACCTGAGATGTCAGTGATGAGACAAGAATGTCAGTTATGGGACCAGAGACATCAGTGATGGGTCCTGAGTGTCAGTGATGAGACCTGAGATGACAGTGATGAGACCAGAGTGTCAGTGATGAGACCAGAGATGTCAGCGATGAGACCAGAGTGTCAGTGATGGAACGAGAGTGTTAGTTAAGTGTCCATAAATGTCAGTGATGTGAATAGAGTGTAAGTGATGGGACCAGAGATATCAGTGATGGGAACACGGATGTCAGTGATGAGACCAGAGATGTCAGTGATGGGGTCAGATATGTCAGTGATGGGTCCAGAGATGTCAGTGATGGGTCCAGAGATGTCAGTGATGGGAACAGGGTGACAGTGATGAGACCAGAGATGTCAGTGATGGGACCAGAGATGTCAGTGATGGGACCAGAAAAATCAGTTATGGAACAAGAGATGTCAGTGATGGGACCACCGTGTCAGTGATGGGTCCAGAGATGTCAGTGATGGTATCAGAGTGTCAGTGATGGGACCAGAGATGTCAGTGATGGGTCCAGAGATGTCAGTGATGGTATCAGAGTGTCAGTGATGGGACCAGAGATGTCAGTGATGGGTCCAGAGATGTCAGTGATGAGACCAGAGATGTCCGTGATGAGACCAGAGATGTCAGTGATGGGAATAGAGTGTCAGTGATGAGATCAGACTGTCAGTGATGGGAATAGAGTGTCAGTGATGGGACCAGAGATGTGAGTGATGGGTCCAGAGATGTCAGTGATGGGTCCAGAGATGTCAGTGATGAGACCAGAGATGTCCGTGATGAGACCAGAGATGTCAGTGATGGGTCCAGAGAAGTCAGTGATAGGACTAGAGATGTCAGTGATGAGAGCAGAGATGTCAGTGATGAGACCAGTGATGTCAGTGATGGGAATAGAGTGTCAGTGATGAGATCAGACTGTCAGTGATGGGAATAGAGTGTCAGTGATGGGACCAGAGATGTCAGTGATGGGAACAGAGATGTCAGTGATGAGACCAGAGATGTCATGATGAGACCAGAGATGTCAGTGATGGGTCCAGAGATGTCAGTGATGAGACCAGAGGTGTCAGTGATGAGACCAGAGATGTCAGTGATGAGGTCAGAGATGTCAGTGATGGGACCACCGTGCCAGTGATGGGTCCAGAGATGTCAGTGATGAGACCAGAAATGTCAGTGATGAGACCAGAGATGTCAGTGATGGGTCCAGAGATGTCAGTGATGAGACCAGAAATGTCAGTGATGAGACCAGAGATGTCAGTGATGAGGTCAGAGATGTCAGTGATGGGACCACCGTTTCAGTGATGGGTCCAGAGATGTCAGTGATGCGACCAGAGATGTCAGTGATGCGACCAGAGATGTCAGTGAAGGGTCCACAGTGACAGTGATGAGACCTGAATGTCAGTGATGAGACCAGAGATGTCCGTGATTGTTCCAGAGATGTCAGTGATGGGACCAGAAATGTGAGTGAGGGGTCCAGAGATGTCAGCGATGAGACCCGAGTGTCAGTGATGGAATGAGAGTGTTAGTGAAGTGTCCATAAATGTCAGTGATGGGAATCGAGTGTCAGTGATGGGTCCAGAGCTGTCAGTGATGAGAACAGAGTGTCAGTGATGGGACCAGAGATGTCAGTGATGAGACCAGAGATGTCAGTGATGGGAAAAGAGATGTCAGTGATGAGACCAGAAATGTCAGTGATGGGACCAGAGATGTCAGTGAAGGATCCAGAGAAGTCATTGATGGGACTAGAGATGTCAGTGATGAGAGCAGACATGTCAGTGATGAGACCAGAGTATCAGTGATGGTATCAGAGTGTCAGTGATGAGACCAGAGATGTCAGTGAAGGGTCCAGAGATGTCAGTGATGGGACCAGAGATGTCAGTGAAGGGTTAGGAGAAGTCAGTGATGTGACCAGATATGTCAGTGATGAGAACAGAGATGTCAGTGATGGGACCAGAGTGTCAGTGATGGGACCAGAGATGTCAGTGAAGGGTCCAGAGATGTCAGTGATGAGACCAGATATGTCAGTGATGAGACCAGAGTATCAGTGATGGTATCAGAGAGTCAGTGATGAGACCAGAGTGTCAGTGATGGGACCAGAGATGTCAGTGATGGGACCAGGTATGTCAGTGATGGGTCCTGAGTGTCAGTGATGAGACCTGAGATGACAGTGATGAGACCAGAGTGTCAGTGATGAGACCAGAGATGTCAGCGATGAGACCAGAGTGTTAGTTAAGTGTCCATAAATGTCAGTGATGGGAATAGAGTGTCAGTGATGGGACCAGAGTGTCAGTGATGGGACCAGAGATGTCAGTGATGGGACCAGAGATGTCAGTGATGGGTCCTGAGTGTCAGTGATGAGACCTGAGATGACAGTGATGAGACCAGAGTGTCAGTGATGAGACCAGAGATGTCAGCGATGAGACCAGAGTGTCAGTGATGGAACGAGAGTGTTAGTTAAGTGTCCATAAATGTCAGTGATGGGAATAGAGTGTCAGTGATGGGACCAGAAATATCATTGATGGGAACACGGATGTCAGTGATGAGACCAGAGATGTCAGTGATGGGGTCAGATATGTCAGTGATGGGTCCAGAGATGTCAGTGATGGGTCCAGAGATGTCAGTGATGGGAACAGGGTGACAGTGATGAGACCAGAGATGTCAGTGATGGGACCAGAGATGTCAGTGATGGGACCAGAAAAATCAGTTATGGAACAAGAGATGTCAGTGATGGGACCACCGTGTCAGTGATGGGTCCAGAGATGTCAGTGATGGTATCAGAGTGTCAGTGATGAGACCAGAAATGTCAGTGATGAGACCAGAGATGTCAGTGATAGGTCCAGAAATGTCAGTGATGGTATCGGAGTGTCAGTGATGAGACCAGAACGGTCAGTGATGAGAATAGAGATGTCAGTGATAGGTCCAGAGATGTCAGTGATGGTATCAGAGTGTCAGTGATGAGACCAGAAATGTCAGTGATGAGAACAGAGATGTCAGTGATGGGACCAGAGATGTCAGTGATGAGACCAGAGTGTCAGTGATGAGACCAGTGATGTCAGTGATGGGAATAGAGTGTCAGTGATGAGATCAGACTGTCAGTGATGGGAATAGAGTGTCAGTGATGGGACCAGAGATGTCAGTGATGGGAACAGAGATGTCAGTGATGAGACCAGAGATGTCATGATGGGACCAGAGATGTCAGTGATGGGTCCAGAGATGTCAGTGATGAGACCAGAGGTGTCAGTGATGAGACCAGAGATGTCAGTGATGGGACCACCGTGCCAGTGATGGGTCCAGAGATGTCAGTGATGAGACCAGAAATGTCAGTGATGAGACCAGAGATGTCAGTGATGAGGTCAGAGATGTCAGTGATGGGACCACCGTTTCAGTGATGGGTCCAGAGATGTCAGTGATGCAACCAGAGATGTCAGTGATGCGACCAGAGATGTCAGTGATGCGACCAGAGATGTCAGTGATGCGACCAGAGATGTCAGTGAAGGGTCCACAGTGACAGTGATGAGACCTGAATGTCAGTGATGAGACCAGAGATGTCCGTGATTGTTCCAGAGATGTCAGTGATGGGACCAGAAATGTGAGTGAGGGGTCCAGAGATGTCAGCGATGAGACCCGAGTGTCAGTGATGGAATGAGAGTGTTAGTGAAGTGTCCATAAATGTCAGTGATGGGTCCAGAGCTGTCAGTGATGAGAACAGAGTGTCAGTGATGGGACCAGAGATGTCAGTGATGAGACCAGAGATGTCAGTGATGGGAAAAGAGATGTCAGTGATGAGACCAGAAATGTCAGTGATGGGACCAGAGATGTCAGTGAAGGATCCAGAGAAGTCATTGATGGGACTAGAGATGTCAGTGATGAGAGCAGACATGTCAGTGATGAGACCAGAGTATTAGTGATGGTATCAGAGTGTCAGTGATGAGACCAGAGATGTCAGTGAAGGGTCCAGAGATGTCAGTGATGGGACCAGAGATGTCAGTGAAGGGTCCAGAGAAGTCAGTGATGGGACCAGATATGTCAGTGATGAGAACAGAGATGTCAGTGATGGGACCAGAGTGTCAGTGATGGGACCAGAGATGTCAGTGAAGGGTCCAGAGATGTCAGTGATGAGACCAGATATGTCAGTGATGTGACCAGAGTGTCAGTGATGGTATCAGAGAGTCAGTGATGAGACCAGAGTGTCAGTGATGGGAACAGAGATGTCAGTGATGGGACCAGATATGTCAGTGATGGGTCCTGAGTGTCAGTGATGAGACCTGAGATGACAGTGATGAGACCAGAGTGTCAGTGATGAGACCAGAAATGTCAGCGATGAGACCAGAGTGTCAGTGATGGAACGAGTGTGTTAGTTAAGTGTCCATAAATGTCAGTGATGGGAATAGAGTGTCAGTGATGGGACCAGAGTGTCAGTGATGGGACCAGAGATGTCAGTGATGGGACCAGAGATGTCAGTGATGGGTCCTGAGTGTCAGTGATGAGACCTGAGATGACAGTGATGAGACCAGAGTGTCAGTGATGAGACCAGAGATGTCAGCGATGAGACCAGAGTGTCAGTGATGGAACGAGAGTGTTAGTTAAGTGTCCATAAATGTCAGTGATGGGAATAGAGTGTCAGTGATGGGACCAGAAATATCAGTGATGGGAACACGGATGTCAGTGATGAGACCAGAGATGTCAGTGATGGGGTCTGATATGTCAGTGATGGGTCCAGAGATGTCAGTGATGGGACCAGAGATGTCAGTGATGGGACCAGAAAAATCAGTTATGGAACAAGAGATGTCAGTGATGGGACCACCGTGTCAGTGATGGGTCCAGAGATGTCTGTGATGGTATCAGAGTGTCAGTGATGAGACCAGAAATGTCAGTGATGAGACCAGAGATGTCAGTGATAGGTCCAGAAATGTCAGTGATGGTATCGGAGTGTCAGTGATGAGACCAGAACGGTCAGTGATGAGAATAGAGATGTCAGTGATAGGTCCAGAGATGTCAGTGATGGTATCAGAGTGTCAGTGATGAGACCAGAAATGTCAGTGATGAGAACAGAGATGTCAGTGATGGGACCAGAGATGTCAGTGATGAGACCAGAGTGTCAGTGATGGTATCAGAGTGTCAGTGATGAGACAGAGATGTCAGTGAAGGGTCAAGAGATGTCAGTGATGGTATCAGAGTGTCAGTGATGGGACCAGAGATGTCAGTGATGGGACCAGAGATGTCACTGATGAGACCAGAGATGTGAGTGTTGGGTCCAGAAATGCCAGTGATCAGACCAGAGATGTAATGATGGTAAAAAAGATGTCAGTGATGGGACCAGAGATGTCAGTGATGGGTCCAGAGAGTCAGTGATTAGACCAGAGTATCAGTGATGAGACCAGAGATGTCAGTGAAGGGTCCAGAGATGGCAGTAATGGGTCCACAGTGTCAGTGATGAGACCAAAGATGTCAGTTATGGGACCAGAGATGGAATGATGGTACAAGAGATATCAGTGATGGGACCAGTGATGTCAGTGATGGGAAAAGAGATGTCAGTGATGAGACCAGAGATGTCAGTGAAGTGTCCAGAGATGCCAGTGATGAGACCAGATATGTCAGTGATGAGACCAGAGTGTCAGTGATGGTATCAGAGTGTCAGTGATGAGACCAGAGATGTCAGTGAAGTGTCCAGAGATGCCAGTGATGAGACCAGATATGTCAGTGATGAGACCAGAGTGTCAGTGATGGTGTCAGAGTGTCAGTGATGGGACCAGAGATGTCAGTGAGGGGTCCAGAGATGTCAGTGATGAGACCAGAGATGTCAGTGATGGGACCAGAGATGTCAGTGATGGGTCCAGAGATGTCAGTGATGGGACCAGAAAAATCAGTTATGCAACAAGAGATGTCAGTGATGGGACCACAGTGTCAGTGATGGGTCCAGAGATGTCAGTGATGGTATCAGAGTGTCAGTGATGAGACCAGAAATGTCAGTGATGAGACCAGAGATGTCAGTGATAGGTCCAGAGATTAGATTAGATTAGATTAGATTAGATTAGATTACTTACAGTGTGGAAACAGGCCCTTCGGCCCAACAAGTCCACACCGATCCGCCGAAGCGTAACCCACCCATACCCCTACATTTACCCCTTTACCTAACACTACGGGCAATTTAGCATGGCCAATTCACCTGACTTGCACATCTTTGGAATGTGGGAGGAAACCGGAGCCCCCGGAGGAAACCCACGCAGACACGGGGAGAACGTGCAAACTCCACACAGTCAGTCGCCTGAGTCGGGAAGTGAACCCGGGTCTCTGGCGCTGCGAGGCAGCAGTGCTAACCACTGTGCCACCGTGCCGCCCAGAGATGTCAGTGATGGTATCGGAGTGTCAGTGATGAGACCAGAACGGTCAGTGATGAGAACAGAGATGTCAGTGATAGGTCGAGAGATGTCAGTGATGGTATCAGAGTGTCAGTGATGAGACCAGAAATGTCAGTGATGAGACAAGAGATGTCAGTGATGGGAATAGAGTGTCAGTGATGGGACCAGAGATGTCAGCGATGAGAGCAGAGATGTCAGTGATGAGACCAGTGATGTCAGTGATGGGAATAGAGTGTCAGTGATGAGATCAGACTGTCAGTGATGGGAATAGAGTGTAAGTGATGGGACCAGAGATGTCAGTGATGGGAACAGAGATGTCAGTGATGAGACCAGAGATGTCATGATGGGACCAGAGATGTCAGTGATGGGTCCAGAGATGTCAGTGATGAGACCAGAGGTGTCAGTGATGAGACCAGAGATGTCAGTGATGGGACCACCGTGCCAGTGATGGGTCCAGAGATGTCAGTGATGAGACCAGAAATGTCAGTGATGAGACCAGAGATGTCAGTGATGAGGTCAGAGATGTCAGTGATGGGACCACCGTTTCAGTGATGGGTCCAGAGATGTCAGTGATGCGACCAGAGATGTCAGTGATGCGACCAGAGATGTAAGTGAAGGGTCCACAGTGACAGTGATGAGACCTGAATGTCAGTGATGAGACCAGAGATGTCCGTGATTGTTCCAGAGATGTCAGTGATGGGACCAGGAATGTGAGTGAGGGGTCCAGAGATGTCAGCGATGAGACCCGAGTGTCAGTGATGGAATGAGAGTGTTAGTGAAGTGTCCATAAATGTCAGTGATGGGAATCGAGTGTCAGTGATGGGTCCAGAGCTGTCAGTGATGAGAACAGAGTGTCAGTGATGGGACCAGAGATGTCAGTGATGAGACCAGAGATGTCAGTGATGGGAAAAGAGATGTCAGTGATGAGACCAGAAATGTCAGTGATGGGACCAGAGATGTCAGTGAAGGATCCAGAGAAGTCATTGATGGGACTAGAGATGTCAGTGATGAGAGCAGACATGTCAGTGATGAGACCAGAGTATCAGTGATGGTATCAGAGTGTCAGTCATGAGACCAGAGATGTCAGTGAAGGGTCCAGAGATGTCAGTGATGGGACCAGAGATGTAAGTGAAGGGTCCAGAGAAGTCAGTGATGGGACCAGATATGTCAGTGATGAGAACAGAGATGTCAGTGATGGGACCAGAGTGTCAGTGATGGGGCCAGAGATGTCAGTGAAGGGTCCAGAGATGTCAGTGATGAGACCAGATATGTCAGTGATGAGACCAGAGTGTCAGTGATGGTATCAGAGAGTCAGTGATGAGACCAGAGTGTCAGTGATGGGACCAGAGATGTCAGTGATGGGACCAGGTATGTCAGTGATGAGAACAGAGTGTCAGTGATGGTATCAGAGTGTCAGTGATGGGACCAGAGATGTCAGTGATGGGACCAGAGATGTCAGTGATGGGTCCTGAGTGTCAGTGATGAGACCTGAGATGTCAGTGATGAGACAAGAATGTCAGTTATGGGACCAGAGATGTCAGTGATGGGTCCTGAGTGTCAGTGATGAGACCTGAGATGACAGTGATGAGACCAGAGTGTCAGTGATGAGACCAGAGATGTCAGCGATGAGACCAGAGTGTCAGTGATGGAACGAGAGTGTTAGTTATGTGTCCATAAATGTCAGTGATGGGAATAGAGTGTCAGTGATGGGACCAGAGTGTCAGTGATGGGAATAGAGTGTCAGTGATGAGATCAGACTGTCAGTGATGGGAATAGAGTGTCAGTGATGGGACCAGAGATGTCAGTGATGGGTCCAGAGAAGTCAGTGATGGGACTAGAGATGTCAGTGATGAGAGCAGAGATGTCAGTGATGAGACCAGTGATGTCAGTGATGGGAATAGAGTGTCAGTGATGAGATCAGACTGTCAGTGATGGGAATAGAGTGTCAGTGAAGGGACCAGAGATGTCAGTGATGGGAACAGAGATGTCAGTGATGAGACCAGAGATGTCATGATGGGACCAGAGATGTCAGTGATGGGTCCAGAGATGTCAGTGATGAGACCAGAGGTGTCAGTGATGAGACCAGAGATGTCAGTGATGGGACCACCGTGCCAGTGATGGGTCCAGAGATGTCAGTGATGAGACCAGAAATGTCAGTGATGAGACCAGAGATGTCAGTGATGAGGTCAGAGATGTCAGTGATGGGACCACCGTTTCAGTGATGGGTCCAGAGATGTCAGTGATGCGACCAGAGATGTCAGTGATGCGACCAGAGATGTAAGTGAAGGGTCCACAGTGACAGTGATGAGACCTGAATGTCAGTGATGAGACCAGAGATGTCCGTGATTGTTCCAGAGATGTCAGTGATGGGACCAGGAATGTGAGTGAGGGGTCCAGAGATGTCAGCGATGAGACCCGAGTGTCAGTGATGGAATGAGAGTGTTAGTGAAGTGTCCATAAATGTCAGTGATGGGAATCGAGTGTCAGTGATGGGTCCAGAGCTGTCAGTGATGAGAACAGAGTGTCAGTGATGGGACCAGAGATGTCAGTGATGAGACCAGAGATGTAATGATGGTACAAGAGATATCAGTGATGGGACCAGAGATGTCAGTGATGGGAAAAGAGATGTCAGTGATGAGACCAGAAATGTCAGTGATGGGACCAGAGATGTCAGTGAAGGATCCAGAGAAGTCATTGATGGGACCAGAGATATCAGTGAAGGGTCCAGAGATGTCAGTGATGACACCAGATATGTCAGTGATGAGACCAGAGTGTCATTGATGGTATCAGAGAGTCAGTGATGAGACCAGAGTGTCAGTGATGGGACCAGAGATGTCAGTAATGGGACCAGGTATGTCAGTGATGGGACCAGAGTGTCAGTGATGGGACCAGAGATGTCAGTGAAGGGTCCAGAGATGTCAGTGATGGGTCCTGAGTGTCAGTGATGAGACCTGAGATGTCAGTGATGAGACAAGAATGTCAGTTATGGGACCAGAGATGTCAGTGATGGGTCCTGAGTGTCAGTGATGAGACCTGAGATGTCAGCGATGAGACCAGAGTGTCAGTGATGAGACCAGCGATGTCAGCGATGAGACCAGAATGTCAGTGATGGAACGAGAGTGTTAGTTAAGTGTCCATAAATGTCAGTGATGGGAATAGAGTGTCAGTGATGGGACCAGAGATATCAGTGATGGGGTCAGATATGTCAGTGATGGGTCCAGAGATGTAAGTGATGGGTCCAGAGATGTCAGTGATGGGAACAGGGTGACAGTGATGAGACCAGAGATGTCAGTGATGGGACCAGAGATGTCAGTGATGGGACCAGAAAAATCAGTTATGGAACAAGAGATGTCAGTGATGGGACCACCGTGTCAGTGATGGGTCCAGAGATGTCAGTGATGGTATCAGAGTGTCAGTGATGAGACCAGAAATGTCAGTGATGAGACCAGAGATGTCAGTGATAGGTCATAGATGTCAGTGATGGTATCGGAGTGTCAGTGATGAGACCAGAACGGTCAGTGATGAGAACAGAGATGTCAGTGATAGGTCCAGAGATGTCAGTGATGGTATCAGAGTGTCAGTGATGAGACCAGAGATGTCAGTGAAGGGTCCAGAGATGTCAGTGATGGGACCAGAGATGTCAGTGAAGGGTCCAGAGAAGTCAGTGATGGGACCAGATATGTCAGTGATGAGAACAGAGATGTCAGTGATGGGACCAGAGTGTCAGTGATGGGGCCAGAGATGTCAGTGAAGGGTCCAGAGATGTCAGTGATGAGACCAGATATGTCAGTGATGAGACCAGAGTGTCAGTGATGGTATCAGAGAGTCAGTGATGAGACCAGAGTGTCAGTGATGGGACCAGAGATGTCAGTGATGGGACCAGGTATGTCAGTGATGAGAACAGAGTGTCAGTGATGGTATCAGAGTGTCAGTGATGGGACCAGAGATGTCAGTGATGGGACCAGAGATGTCAGTGATGGGTCCTGAGTGTCAGTGATGAGACCTGAGATGTCAGTGATGAGACAAGAATGTCAGTTATGGGACCAGAGATGTCAGTGATGGGTCCTGAGTGTCAGTGATGAGACCTGAGATGACAGTGATGACACCAGAGTGTCAGTGATGAGACCAGAGATGTCAGCGATGAGACCAGAGTGTCAGTGATGGAACGAGAGTGTTAGTTAAGTGTCCATAAATGTCAGTGATGGGAATAGAGTGTCAGTGATGGGACAGTGATGTGACTAGAGATGTCAGTGATGGATCCAGAGATGTCAGTGATGGGAACAGAGTGTCAGTGATGGGACCAGAGATGTCAGTGATGGGTCCAGAGATGTCAGTGATGGGAACAGGGTGACAGTGATGAGACCAGAGATGTCAGTGATGGGACCAGAGATGTCAGTGATGGGACCAGAAAAATCAGTTATGGAACAAGAGATGTCAGTGATGGAACCACCGTGTCAGTGATGGGTCCAGAGATGTCAGTGATGGTGTCAGAGTGTCAGTGATGGGACCAGAGATGTCAGTGATGGGTCCAGAGATGTCAGTGATGGTATCAGAGTGTCAGTGATGGGACCAGAGATGTCAGTGATGGGTCCAGAGATGTCAGTGATGGGTCCAGAGATGTCAGTGATGAGACCAGAGATGTCCGTGATGAGACCAGAGATGTCAGTGGTGGGAATAGAGTGTCAGTGATGAGATCAGACTGTCAGTGATGGGAATAGAGTGTCAGTGATGGGACCAGAGATGTCAGTGATGGGTCCAGAGAAGTCAGTGATGGGACTAGAGATGTCAGTGATGAGAGCAGAGATGTCAGTGATGAGACCAGAGATGTCAGTGATGGGAATAGAGTGTCAGTGATGAGATCAGACTGTCAGTGATGGGAATAGAGTGTCAGTGATGGGACCAGAGATGTCAGTGATGGGAACAGAGATGTCAGTGATGAGACCAGAGATGTCATGATGGGACCAGAGATGTCAGTGATGGGTCCAGAGATGTCAGTGATGAGACCAGAGGTGTCAGTGATGAGACCAGAGATGTCAGTGATGGGACCACCGTGCCAGTGATGGGTCCAGAGATGTCAGTGATGAGACCAGAAATGTCAGTGATGAGACCAGAGATGTCAGTGATGAGGTCAGAGATGTCAGTGATGGGACCACCGTTTCAGTGATGGGTCCAGAGATGTCAGTGATGAGACCAGAGATGTCAGTGATGAGACCAGAAATGTCAGTGATGAGACCTGAATGTCAGTGATGCGACCAGAGATGTCAGTGATGCGACCAGAGATGTAAGTGAAGGGTCCACAGTGACAGTGATGAGACCTGAATGTCAGTGATGAGACCAGAGATGTCCGTGATTGTTCATGAGATGTCAGTGATGGGACCAGGAATGTGAGTGAGGGGTCCAGAGATGTCAGCGATGAGAACAGAGTGTCAGTGATGGAATGAGAGTGTTAGTGAAGTGTCCATAAATGTCAGTGATGGGTCCAGAGCTGTCAGTGATGAGAACAGAGTGTCAGTGATGGGACCAGAGATGTCAGTGATGAGACCAGAGATGTAATGATGGTACAAGAGATATCAGTGATGGGACCAGAGATGTCAGTGAATGGAAAAGAGATGTCAGTGATGAGACCAGAAATGTCAGTGATGGGACCAGAGATGTCAGTGAAGGATCCAGAGAAGTCATTGATGGGACCAGAGATATCAGTGAAGGGTCCAGAGATGTCAGTGATGACACCAGATATGTCAGTGATGAGACCAGAGTGTCAGTGATGGTATCAGAGAGTCAGTGATGAGACCAGAGTGTCAGTGATGGGACCAGAGATGTCAGTAATGGGACCAGGTATGTCAGTGATGGGACCAGAGTGTCAGTGATGGGACCAGAGATGTCAGTGAAGGGTCCAGAGATGTCAGTGATGGGTCCTGAGTGTCAGTGATGAGACCTGAGATGTCAGTGATGAGACAAGAATGTCAGTTATGGGACCAGAGATGTCAGTGATGGGTCCTGAGTGTCAGTGATGAGACCTGAGATGTCAGCGATGAGACCAGAGTGTCAGTGATGAGACCAGCGATGTCAGCGATGAGACCAGAATGTCAGTGATGGAACGAGAGTGTTAGTTAAGTGTCCATAAATGTCAGTGATGGGAATAGAGTGTCAGTGATGGGACCAGAGATATCAGTGATGGGGTCAGATATGTCAGTGATGGGTCCAGAGATGTAAGTGATGGGTCCAGAGATGTCAGTGATGGGAACAGGGTGACAGTGATGAGACCAGAGATGTCAGTGATGGGACCAGAGATGTCAGTGATGGGACCAGAAAAATCAGTTATGGAACAAGAGATGTCAGTGATGGGACCACCGTGTCAGTGATGGGTCCAGAGATGTCAGTGATGGTATCGGAGTGTCAGTGATGAGACCAGAACGGTCAGTGATGAGAACAGAGATGTCAGTGATAGGTCGAGAGATGTCAGTGATGGTATCAGAGTGTCAGTGATGAGACCAGAAATGTCAGTGATGAGACCAGAGATGTCAGTGATAGGTCATAGATGTCAGTGATGGTATCGGAGTGTCAGTGATGAGACCAGAACGGTCAGTGATGAGAACAGAGATGTCAGTGATAGGTCCAGAGATGTCAGTGATGGTATCAGAGTGTCAGTGATGAGACCAGAAATGTCAGTGATGAGAACAGAGATGTCAGTGATGGGACCAGAGATGTCAGTGTTGGGACCAGAGATGTCAGTGATTAGACCAGAGATGTCAGTGATGAGACCAGAGTGTCAGTGATGGTATCAGGGTGTCAGTGATGAGACCAGAGATGTCAGTGATGAGATCAGAGTGTCAGTTATGGGACCGGAGATGTCAGTGATGAGACCAGAGATGTCAGTGATGAGACCAGAGATGTCAGTGATGAGATCAGAGTGTCAGTTATGCGACCGGAGATGTCAGTGATGATACCAGAGATGTCCATGATGAGACCAGAGATGTCAGTGATGGTTCCAGAGATGTCAGCGATGAGACCCGAGTGTCAGTGATGGAACGAGAGTGTTAGTGAAGTGTCCATAAATGTCAGTGATGGGAATCAAGTGTCAGTGATGGGACCAGAGATGTCAGTGATGGGACAGACATGTCAGTGATGGGAACAGGGATGTCAGTGATGGGACCAGAGATGTCAGTGAAGGCTCTAGAGATATCAGTGATGGCACCAGTGTGCCAGTGATGGGACCAGCGTGTCAGTGATGGGTCCAGAGATGTCAGTGATGGGACCAGAGTGTCAGTGACGGGAACAGCGATGTCAGTGGTGCGTCCAGCGATGTCAGTGATGGGTCCAGAGTGTCGGTGATGAGACTAGAGATGTCAGTGATGGGTCCAGAGATGTCAGTGATGGTATCAGAGTGTCAGTGATGGGACCAGAGACGTCTGTGATGGGTCCAGAGATGTCAGTGATGGGTCCAGAGATGTCAGTGATGTGAACAGAGTGTCAGTGATGAGACCAGAGATGTCAGTGATGGGACCAGACTGTCAGTGATGGGACCAGAAATGTCAGTGGAGTGTCCAGAGATGTGAGTGATGGGAACAGAGTGTCAGTGATGACGGCAGAGATGTCAGTGATGGGACCAGAGATGTCAGTGATGGGACCAGAGATGTCAGTGATGAGACCAGAGATGTCAGTGATGAGATCAGAGTGTCAGTGATGAGACCTGAGATGTCCGTGATGTGAACAGAGTGTCAGTGATGGTTCCAGACATGTCAGCAATGAGACCCGAGTGTCAGTGATGGAACGAGAGTGTTAATGAAGTGTCCATAAATGTCAGTGATGGGAATCGAGTGTCAGTGATGGGTCCAGAGATGTCAGTGATGGGACCAGAGATGTCAGTGAAGGGTCTAGAGATGTCAGTGATGGGACCAATGTGCCAGTGATGGGACCAGAGTGTCAGTGATGGGAACGGAGATGTCAGTGATGGGTCCAGGGATGTCAGTGGTGGGTCCAGCGATGTCAGTGATGGGTCCAGAGTGTCAGTGATGTGACTAGAGATGTCAGTGATGGATCCAGAGATGTCAGTGATGGGAACAGAGTGACAGTGATGGGACCAGAAATGTCAGTGGTGTGTCCAGAGATGACAGTGTTGGGAACAGAGTGTCAGTGATGGGACCAGAAATATCAGTTATGCAACCAGAGATGTCAGTGATGGGACCAGAGATGTCGGTGATGGGACCACGGTGTCAGTGATGGGTCCAGAGAGGTCGGTGATGAGACCAGAAATGTCAGTGATGAGACCAGAGATGTCAGTGACGAGACAAGAGATGTCAGTGATGGGTGCAGAGATGTCAGTGATGGTATCAGAGTGTCAGTGATGAGACCAGAAATGTCAGTGATGAGAACAGAGATGTCAGTGAAGGGTCCAGAGATGTCAGTGATGAGACCAGATATGTCAGTGATGAGACCAGAGTGTCAGTGATGGTATCAGAGAGTCAGTGATGAGACCAGAGTGTCAGTGATGGGACCAGAGATGTCAGAAATGGACCAGGTATGTCAGTGATGAGCACAGAGTGTGAGTGATGAGACCAGAGATGTCAGTGATGAGACCAGAGTGTCAGTGATGGTATCAGAGTGTCAGTGATGGGACCAGAGTGTCAGTGATGGGACCAGAGATGTCAGTGAAGGGTCCAGAGATGTCAGTGATGGGACCAGAGATGTCAGTGATGGGTCCTGAGTGTCAGTGATGAGACCTGAGATGTCAGTGATGAGACAAGAATGTCAGTTATGGGACCAGAGATGTCAGTGATGGGTCCTGAATGTCAGTGATGAGACCTGAGATGACAGTGATGAGACCAGAGTGTCAGTGATGAGACCAGCGATGTCAGCGATGAGACCAGAGTGTCAGTGATGGAACGAGAGTGTTAGTTAAGTGTCCATAAATGTCAGTGATGGGAATAGAGTGTCAGTGATGGGACCAGAGATATCAGTGATGGGGTCAGATATGTCAGTGATGGGTCCAGAGATGTAAGTGATGGGTCCAGAGATGTCAGTGATGGGAACAGGGTGACAGTGATGAGACCAGAGATGTCAGTGATGGGACCAGAGATGTCAGTGATGGGACCAGAAAAATCAGTTATGGAACAAGAGATGTCAGTGATGGGACCACCGTGTCAGTGATGGGTCCAGAGATGTCAGTGATGGTATCAGAGTGTCAGTGATGAGACCAGAAATGTCAGTGATGAGACCAGAGATGTCAGTGATAGGTCCAGAGATGTCAGTGATGGTATTGGAGTGTCAGTGATGAGACCAGAACGGTCAGTGATGAGAACAGAGATGTCAGTGATAGGTCCAGAGATGTCAGTGATGGTATCAGAGTGTCAGTGATGAGACCAGAAATGTCAGTGATGAGAACAGAGATGTCAGTGATGGGACCAGAGATGTCAGTGATGGGACCAGAGATGTCAGTGATTAGACCAGAGATGTCAGTGATGAGACCAGAGTGTCAGTGATGGTATCAGAGTGTCAGTGATGGGACCAGAGACGTTACTGATGAGACCAGAGATGTGAGTGTTGGGTCCAGAGATGCCAGTGATCAGACCAGAGATGTAATGATGGTAAAAAAGATGTCAGTGGTGGGTCCAGAGATGTCAGTGATGGGTCCAGAGTGTCAGTGATTAGACCAGAGTATCAGTGATGAGACCAGAGATGTCAGTGAAGGGTCCAGAATGGCAGTGATGGGTACACAGTGTCAGTGATGAGACCAAAGATGTCAGTTATGGGAACAGAGATGGAATGATGGTACAAGAGATATCAGTGATGGGACCAGAGATGTCAGTGATGGGAAAAGAGATGTCAGTGATGAGACCAGAGATGTCAGTGAAGTGTCCAGAGATGCCAGTGATGAGACCAGATATGTCAGTGATGAGACCAGAGTGTCAGTGAAGGTATCAGAGTGTCAGTGATGGGACCAGAGATGTCAGTGATGGGTCCAGAGATGTCAGTGATGGGTCCAGAGATGTCAGTGATGAGACCAGAGATGTCAGTGATGAGATCAGAGTGTCAGTTATGGGACCGGAGATGTCAGTGATGAGACCAGAGATGTCAGTGATGAGACCAGAGATGTCAGTGATGAGATCAGAGTGTCAGTTATGCGACCGGAGATGTCAGTGATGAGACCAGAGATGTCAGTGATGAGACCAGAGATGACAGTGATGGTTCCAGAGATGTCAGCGATGAGACCCGAGTGTCAGTGATGGAACGAGAGTGTTAGTGAAGTGTCCATAAATGTCAGTGATGGGAATCGAGTGTCAGTGATGGGACCAGAGATGTCAGTGATGGGAACAGGGATGTCAGTGATGGGACCAGAGATGTCAGTGAAGGCTCTAGAGATATCAGTGATGGCACCAGTGTGCCAGTGATGGGACCAGTGTGTCAGTGATGGGTCCAGAGATGTCAGTGATGGGACCAGAGTGTCAGTGACGGGAACAGCGATGTCAGTGGTGGGTCCAGCGATGTCAGTGATGGGTCCAGAGTGTCGGTGATGAGACTAGAGATGTCAGTGATGGGTCCAGAGATGTCAGTGATGGTATCAGAGTGTCAGTGATGGGACCAGAGACGTCTGTGATGGGTCCAGAGATGTCAGTGATGGGTCCAGAGATGTCAGTGATGTGAACAGAGTGTCAGTGATGAGACCAGAGATGTCAGTGATGGGACCAGACTGTCAGTGATGGGACCAGAAATGTCAGTGGAGTGTCCAGCGATGTGAGTGATGGGAACAGAGTGTCAGTGATGACGGCAGAGATGTCAGTGATGGGACCAGAGATGTCAGTGATGGGACCAGAGATGTCAGTGATGAGACCAGAGATGTCAGTGATGAGATCAGAGTGTCAGTGATGAGACCTGAGATGTCCGTGATGTGAACAGAGTGTCAGTGATGGTTCCAGACATGTCAGCAAAGAGACCCGAGTGTCAGTGATGGAACGAGAGTGTTAATGAAGTGTCCATAAATGTCAGTGATGGGAATCGAGTGTCAGTGATGGGTCCAGAGATGTCAGTGATGGGACCAGAGATGTCAGTGAAGGGTCTAGAGATGTCAGTGATGGGACCAATGTGCCAGTGATGGGACCAGAGTGTCAGTGATGGGAACGGAGATGTCAGTGATGGGTCCAGGGATGTCAGTGGTGGGTCCAGCAATGTCAGTGATGGGTCCAGAGTGTCAGTGATGTGACTAGAGATGTCAGTGATGGATCCAGAGATGTCAGTGATGGGAACAGAGTGACAGTGATGGGACCAGAAATGTCAGTGGTGTGTCCAGAGATGACAGTGTTGGGAACAGAGTGTCAGTGATGGGACCAGAAATATCAGTTATGCAACCAGAGATGTCAGTGATGGGACCAGAGATGTCGGTGATGGAAACACGGTGTCAGTGATGAGACCAGAAATGTCAGTGATGAGACCAGAGATGTCAGTGATGGGACCAGAGATGTCAGTGATGGGACCAGAGATGTCAGTGATGGGTCCTGTGTGTCAGTGATGAGACCTGAGATGACAGTGATGAGACCAGAGTGTCAGTGATGAGACCAGAGATGTCAGCGATGAGACCAGAGTGTCAGTGATGGAACGAGAGTGTTAGTTAAGTGTCCATAAATGTCAGTGATGGGAATAGAGTGTCAGTGATGGGTCCAGAGCTGTCAGTGATGAGAACAGAGTGTCAGTGATGGGACCAGAGATGTCAGTGATGAGACCAGAGTATCAGTGATGGTATCAGAGTGTCAGTGATGAGACCAGAGATGTCAGTGAAGGGTCCAGAGATGTCAGTGATGGGACCAGAGATGTCAGTGAAGGGTCCAGAGAAGTCAGTGATGGGACCAGATATGTCAGTGATGAGAACAGAGATGTCAGTGATGGGACCAGAGTGTCAGTGATGGGACCAGAGATGTCAGTGAAGGGTCCAGAGATGTCAGTGATGAGACCAGATATGTCAGTGATGAGACCAGAGTGTCAGTGATGGTATCAGAGAGTCAGTGATGAGACCAGAGTGTCAGTGATGGGACCAGAGATGTCAGTGATGGGACCAGGTATGTCAGTGATGAGAACAGAGTGTCAGTGATGGTATCAGAGTGTCAGTGATGGGACCAGAGATGTCAGTGATGGGACCAGAGATGTCAGTGATGGGTCCTGAGTGTCAGTGATGAGACCTGAGATGTCAGTGATGGGACAAGAATGTCAGTTATGGGACCAGAGATGTCAGTGATGGGTCCTGAGTGTCAGTGATGAGACCTGAGATGACAGTGATGAGACCAGAGTGTCAGTGATGAGACCAGAGATGTCAGCGATGAGACCAGAGTGTCAGTGATGGAACGAGAGTGTTAGTTAAGTGTCCACATATGTCAGTGATGGGAATAGAGTGTCAGTGATGGGACCAGAGATATCAGTGATGGGAACACGGATGTCAGTGATGAGACCAGAGATGTCAGTGATGGGGTCAGATATGTCAGTGATGGGTCCAGAGATGTCAGTGATGGGTCCAGAGATGTCAGTGATGGGAACAGGGTGACAGTGATGAGACCAGAGATGTCAGTGATGGGACCAGAGATGTCAGTGATGGGACCAGAAAAATCAGTTATGGAACAAGAGATGTCAGTGATGGGACCACCGTGTCAGTGATGGGTCCAGAGATGTCAGTGATGGTATCAGAGTGTCAGTGATGAGACCAGAAATGTCAGTGATGAGACCAGAGATGTCAGTGATAGGTCCAGAGATGTCAGTGATGGTATCGGAGTGTCAGCGATGAGACCAGAACGGTCAGTGATGAGAACAGAGATGTCAGTGATAGGTCGAGAGATGTCAGTGATGGTATCAGAGTGTCAGTGATGAGACCAGAAATGTCAGTGATGAGACAAGAGAAGTCAGTGATGGGAATAGAGTGTCAGTGATGGGACCAGAGATGTCAGTGATGGGACCAGAGATGTCAGTGATGGTATCAGAGTGTCAGTGATGGGACCAGAGATGTCAGTGATGGGTCCAGAGATGTCAGTGATGGGTCCAGAGATGTCAGTGATGGGACCAGAGATGTCCGTGATGAGACCAGAGATGTCAGTGATGGGTCCAGAGAAGTCAGTGATGGGACTAGAGATGTCAGTGATGAGAGTAGAGATGTCAGTGATGAGACCAGTGATGTCAGTGATGGGAATAGAGTGTCAGTGATGAGATCAGACTGTCAGTGATGGGAATAGAGTGTCAGTGATGGGACCAGAGATGTCAGTGATGGGTCCAGAGATGTCAGTGATGAGACCAGAGGTGTCAGTGATGAGAACAGAGATGTCAGTGATAGGTCCAGAGATGTCAGTGATGGTATCGGAGTGTCAGTGATGAGACCAGAACGGTCAGTGATGAGAACAGAGATGTCAGTGATAGGTCCAGAGATGTCAGTGACGGTATCAGAGTGTCAGTGATGAGACCAGAAATGTCAGTGATGAGAACAGAGATGTCAGTGATGGGACCAGAGATGTCAGTGATGAGACCAGAGTGTCAGTGATGGTATCAGAGTGTCAGTGATGAGACAGAGATGTCAGTGAAGGGTCAAGAGATGTCAGTGATGGTTATCAGAGTGCCAGTGATGGGACCAGAGATGTCAGTGATGGGACCAGAGATGTCACTGATGAGACCAGAGATGTAAGTGTTGGGTCCAGAAATGCCAGTGATCAGACCAGAGATGTAATGATGGTAAAAAAGATGTCAGTGATGGGACCAGAGATGTCAGTGATGGGTCCAGAGTGTCAGTGATTATACCAGAGTATCAGTGATGAGACCAGAGATGTCAGTGAAGGGTCCAGAGATGGCAGTAATGGGTCCACAGTGTCAGTGATGAGACCAAAGATGTCAGTTATGGGACCAGAGATGGAATGATGGTACAAGAGATATCAGTGATGGGACCAGAGATGTCAGTGATGGGAAAAGAGATGTCAGTGATGAGACCAGAGATGTCAGTGAAGTGTCCAGAGATGCCAGTGATGAGACCAGATATGTCAGTAATGAGACCAGAGTGTCAGTGATGGTATCAGAGTGTCAGTAATGAGACCAGAGATGTCAGTGAAGTGTCCAGAGATGCCAGTGATGAGACCAGATATGTCAGTGATGAGACCAGAGTGTCAGTGATGGTGTCAGAGTGTCAGTGATGGGACCAGAGATGTCAGTGAGGGGTCCAGAGATGTCAGTGATGAGACCAGAGATGTCAGCGATGAGACCAGAGATGTCAGTGATGGGTCCAGAGATGTCAGTGATGGGACCAGAAAAATCAGTTATGCAACAAGAGATGTCAGTGATGGGACCACCGTGTCAGTGATGGGTCCAGAGATGTCAGTGATGGTATCAGAGTGTCAGTGATGAGACCAGAAATGTCAGTGATGAGACCAGAGATGTCAGTGATAGGTCCAGAGATGTCAGTGATGGAATCGGAGTGTCAGTGATGAGACCAGAATGGTCAGTGATGAGAACAGAGATGTCAGTGATAGGTCGAGAGATGTCAGTGATGGTATCAGAGTGTCAGTGATGAGACCAGAAATGTCAGTGATGAGACAAGCGATGTCAGTGATGGGAATAGAGTGTCAGTGATGGGACCAGAGATGTCAGTGATGGGACCAGAGATGTCAGTGATGAGACCAGAGATGTCAGTGATGGGAATAGAGTGTCAGGGATGAGACCAGACTGTCAGTGATGGGAATAGAGTGTCAGTGATGGGACCAGAGATGTCAGTGATGGGAACAGAGATGTCAGTGATGAGACCAGAGATGTCATGATGGGACCAGAGATGTCAGTGATGAGACCAGAGATGTCAGTGATGAGACCAGAGGTGTCACTGATGAGACCAGAGATGTCAGTGATGGGACCACCGCGCCAGTGATGGGTCCAGAGATGTCAGTGATGAGACCAGAAATGTCAGTGATGAGACCAGAGATGTCAGTGATGAGGTCAGAGATGTCAGTGATGGGACCACCGTTTCAGTGATGGGTCCAGAGATGTCACTGATGCGACCAGAGATGTCAGTGAAGGGTCCACAGTGACAGTGATGAGACCTGAATGTCAGTGATGAGACCAGAGATGTCCGTGATTGTTCCAGAGATGTCAGTGATGGGACCAGAAATGTGAGTGAGGGGTCCGGAGATGTCAGCGATGAGACCCGAGTGTCAGTGATGGAATGAGAGTGTTAGTGAAGTGTCCATAAATGTCAGTGATGGGAATCGAGTGTCAGTGATGGGTCCAGAGCTGTCAGTGATGAGAACAGAGTGTCAGTGATGGGACCAGAGATGTCAGTGATGAGACCAGAGATGTCAGTGATGGGAAAAGAGATGTCAGTGATGAGACCAGACATGTCAGTGATGAGACCAGAGTATCAGTGATGGTATCAGAGTGTCAGTGATGAGACCAGAGATGTCAGTGAAGGGTCCAGAGATGTCAGTGATGGGACCAGAGATGTCAGTGATGGGACCAGAGATGTCAGTGAAGGGTCCAGAGAAGTCAGTGATGGGACCAGATATGTCAGTGATGAGAACAGAGATGTCAGTGATGGGACCAGAGTGTCAGTGATGGGACCAGAGATGTCAGTGAAGGGTCCAGAGATGTCAGTGATGAGACCAGATATGTCAGTGATGAGACCAGAGTGTCAGTGATGGTATCAGAGAGTCAGTGATGAGACCAGAGTGTCAGTGATGGGACCAGAGATGTCAGTGATGGGACCAGGTATGTCAGTGATGAGAACAGAGTGTCAGTGATGGTATCAGAGTGTCAGTGATGGGACCAGAGATGTCAGTGATGGGACCAGAGATGTCAGTGATGGGTCCTGAGTGTCAGTGATGAGACCTGAGATGACAGTGATGAGACCAGAGTGTCAGTGATGAGACCAGATATGTCAGCGATGAGACCAGAGTGTCAGTGATGGAACGAGAGTGTTAGTTAAGTGTCCATAAATGTCAGTGTTGGGAATAGAGTGTCAGTGATGGGACCAGAAATATCAGTGATGGGAACACGGATGTCAGTGATGAGACCAGAGATGTCAGTGATGGGGTCAGATATGTCAGTGATGGGTCCAGAGATGTCAGTGATGGGTCCAGAGATGTCAGTGATGGGAACGGGGTGACAGTGATGAGACCAGAGATGTCAGTGATGGGACCAGAGATGTCACTGATGAGACCAGAGATGTGAGTGTTGGGTCCAGAGATGCCAGTGATCAGACCAGAGATGTAATGATGGTAAAAAAGATGTCAGTGATGGGACCAGAGATGTCAGTGATGGGTCCAGAGTGTCAGTGATTAGACCAGAGTATCAGTGATGAGACCAGAGATGTCAGTGAAGGGTCCAGAGATGGCAGTAATGGGTCCACAGTGTCAGTGATGAGACCAAAGATGTCAGTTATGGGACCAGAGATGGAATGATGGTACAAGAGATATCAGTGATGGGACCAGAGATGTCAGTGATGGGAAAAGAGATGCCAGTGATGAGACCAGATATGTCAGTGATGAGACCAGAGTGTCAGTGATGGTGACAGAGTGTCAGTGATGGGACCAGAGATGTCAGTGAGGGGTCCAGAGATGTCAGTGATGAGACCAGAGATGTCAGCGATGAGACCAGAGATGTCAGTGATGGGTCCAGAGATGTCAGTGATGGGACCAGAAAAATCAGTTCTGCAACAAGAGATGTCAGTGATGGGACCACCGTGTCAGTGATGGGTCCAGAGATGTCAGTGATGGTATCAGAGTGTCAGTTATGAGACCAGAAATGTCAGTGATGAGACCAGAGATGTCAGTGATAGGTCCAGAGATGTCAGTGATGGTATCGGAGTGTCAGTGATGAGACCAGAACGGTCAGTGATGAGAACAGAGATGTCAGTGATAGGTCGAGAGATGTCAGTGATGGTATCAGAGTGTCAGTGAAGAGACCAGAAATGTCAATGATGAGACAAGAGATGTCAGTGATGGGAATAGAGTGTCAGTGATGGGACCAGAGATGTCAGTGATGGGACCAGAGATGTCAGTGATGAGACCAGAGATGTCAGTGATGGGAATAGAGTGTCAGTGATGAGATCAGACTGTCAGTGATGGGAATAGAATGTCAGTGATGGGACCAGAGATGTCAGTGATGGGAACAGAGATGTCAGTGATGAGACCAGAGATGTCATGATGGGACCAGAGATGTCAGTGATGGGTCCAGAGATGTCAGTGATGAGACCAGAGGTGTCAGTGATGAGACCAGAGATGTCAGTGATGGGACCACCGTGCCAGTGATGGGTCCAGAGATGTCAGTGATGAGACCAGAAATGTCAGTGATGCGACCAGAGATGTCAGTGATGCGACCAGAGATGTCAGTGAAGGGTCCACAGTGACAGTGATGAGACCTGAATGTCAGTGATGAGACCAGAGATGTCCGTGATTGTTCCAGAGATGTCAGTGATGGGACCAGAAATGTGAGTGAGGGGTCCAGAGATGTCAGCGATGAGACCCGAGTGTCAGTGATGGAATGAGAGTGTTAGTGAAGTGTCCATAAATGTCAGTGATGGGAATCGAGTGTCAGTGATGGGTCCAGAGCTGTCAGTGATGAGAACAGAGTGTCAGTGATGAGACCAGAGATGTCAGTGATGGGAAAAGAGATGTCAGTGATGAGACCAGAAATGTCAGTGATGGGACCAGAGATGTCAGTGAAGGATCCAGAGAAGTCATTGATGGGACTAGAGATGTCAGTAATGAGAGCAGACATGTCAGTGATGAGACCAGAGTATCAGTGATGGTATCAGAGTGTCAGTGATGAGACCAGAGATGTCAGTGAAGGGTCCAGAGATGTCAGTGATGGGACCAGAGATGTCAGTGAAGGGTCCAGAGAAGTCAGTGATGGGACCAGATATGTCAGTGATGAGAACAGAGATGTCAGTGATGGGATCAGAGTGTCAGTGATGGGACCAGAGATGTCAGTGAAGGGTCCAGAGATGTCAGTGATGAGACCAGATATGTCAGTGATGAGACCAGAGTGTCAGTGATGGTATCAGAGAGTCAGTGATGAGACCAGAGTGTCAGTGATGGGACCAGAGATGTCAGTGATGGGACCAGGTATGTCAGTGATGAGAACAGAGTGTCAGTGATGGTATCAGAGTGTCAGTGATGGGACCAGAGATGTCAGTGATGGGACCAGAGATGTCAGTGATGGGTCCTGAGTGTCAGTGATGAGACCTGAGATGACAGTGATGAGACCAGAGTGTCAGTGATGAGACCAGATATGTCAGCGATGAGACCAGAGTGTCAGTGATGGAACGAGAGTGTTAGTTAAGTGTCCATAAATGTCAGTGTTGGGAATAGAGTGTCAGTGATGGGACCAGAAATATCAGTGATGGGAACACGGATGTCAGTGATGAGACCAGAGATGTCAGTGATGGGGTCAGATATGTCAGTGATGGGACCAGAGATGTCAGTGATGGGACCAGGTATGTCAGTGATGAGAACAGAGTGTCAGTGATGGTATCAGAGTGTCAGTGATGGGACCAGAGATGTCAGTGATGGGACCAGAGATGTCAGTGATGGGTCCTGAGTGTCAGTGATGAGACCTGAGATGTCAGTGATGGGACAAGAATGTCAGTTATGGGACCAGAGATGTCAGTGATGGGTCCTGAGTGTCAGTGATGAGACCTGAGATGACAGTGATGAGACCAGAGTGTCAGTGATGAGACCAGAGATGTCAGCGATGAGACCAGAGTGTCAGTGATGGAACGAGAGTGTTAGTTAAGTGTCCACATATGTCAGTGATGGGAATAGAGTGTCAGTGATGGGACCAGAGATATCAGTGATGGGAACACGGATGTCAGTGATGAGACCAGAGATGTCAGTGATGGGGTCAGATATGTCAGTGATGGGTCCAGAGATGTCAGTGATGGGTCCAGAGATGTCAGTGATGGGAACAGGGTGACAGTGATGAGACCAGAGATGTCAGTGATGGGACCAGAGATGTCAGTGATGGGACCAGAAAAATCAGTTATGGAACAAGAGATGTCAGTGATGGGACCACCGTGTCAGTGATGGGTCCAGAGATGTCAGTGATGGTATCAGAGTGTCAGTGATGAGACCAGAAATGTCAGTGATGAGACCAGAGATGTCAGTGATAGGTCCAGAGATGTCAGTGATGGTATCGGAGTGTCAGCGATGAGACCAGAACGGTCAGTGATGAGAACAGAGATGTCAGTGATAGGTCGAGAGATGTCAGTGATGGTATCAGAGTGTCAGTGATGAGACCAGAAATGTCAGTGATGAGACAAGAGAAGTCAGTGATGGGAATAGAGTGTCAGTGATGGGACCAGAGATGTCAGTGATGGGACCAGAGATGTCAGTGATGGTATCAGAGTGTCAGTGATGGGACCAGAGATGTCAGTGATGGGTCCAGAGATGTCAGTGATGGGTCCAGAGATGTCAGTGATGGGACCAGAGATGTCCGTGATGAGACCAGAGATGTCAGTGATGGGTCCAGAGAAGTCAGTGATGGGACTAGAGATGTCAGTGATGAGAGTAGAGATGTCAGTGATGAGACCAGTGATGTCAGTGATGGGAATAGAGTGTCAGTGATGAGATCAGACTGTCAGTGATGGGAATAGAGTGTCAGTGATGGGACCAGAGATGTCAGTGATGGGTCCAGAGATGTCAGTGATGAGACCAGAGGTGTCAGTGATGAGAACAGAGATGTCAGTGATAGGTCCAGAGATGTCAGTGATGGTATCGGAGTGTCAGTGATGAGACCAGAACGGTCAGTGATGAGAACAGAGATGTCAGTGATAGGTCCAGAGATGTCAGTGACGGTATCAGAGTGTCAGTGATGAGACCAGAAATGTCAGTGATGAGAACAGAGATGTCAGTGATGGGACCAGAGATGTCAGTGATGAGACCAGAGTGTCAGTGATGGTATCAGAGTGTCAGTGATGAGACAGAGATGTCAGTGAAGGGTCAAGAGATGTCAGTGATGGTTATCAGAGTGCCAGTGATGGGACCAGAGATGTCAGTGATGGGACCAGAGATGTCACTGATGAGACCAGAGATGTAAGTGTTGGGTCCAGAAATGCCAGTGATCAGACCAGAGATGTAATGATGGTAAAAAAGATGTCAGTGATGGGACCAGAGATGTCAGTGATGGGTCCAGAGTGTCAGTGATTATACCAGAGTATCAGTGATGAGACCAGAGATGTCAGTGAAGGGTCCAGAGATGGCAGTAATGGGTCCACAGTGTCAGTGATGAGACCAAAGATGTCAGTTATGGGACCAGAGATGGAATGATGGTACAAGAGATATCAGTGATGGGACCAGAGATGTCAGTGATGGGAAAAGAGATGTCAGTGATGAGACCAGAGATGTCAGTGAAGTGTCCAGAGATGCCAGTGATGAGACCAGATATGTCAGTAATGAGACCAGAGTGTCAGTGATGGTATCAGAGTGTCAGTGATGAGACCAGAGATGTCAGTGAAGTGTCCAGAGATGCCAGTGATGAGACCAGATATGTCAGTGATGAGACCAGAGTGTCAGTGATGGTGTCAGAGTGTCAGTGATGGGACCAGAGATGTCAGTGAGGGGTCCAGAGATGTCAGTGATGAGACCAGAGATGTCAGCGATGAGACCAGAGATGTCAGTGATGGGTCCAGAGATGTCAGTGATGGGACCAGAAAAATCAGTTATGCAACAAGAGATGTCAGTGATGGGACCACCGTGTCAGTGATGGGTCCAGAGATGTCAGTGATGGTATCAGAGTGTCAGTGATGAGACCAGAAATGTCAGTGATGAGACCAGAGATGTCAGTGATAGGTCCAGAGATGTCAGTGATGGAATCGGAGTGTCAGTGATGAGACCAGAATGGTCAGTGATGAGAACAGAGATGTCAGTGATAGGTCGAGAGATGTCAGTGATGGTATCAGAGTGTCAGTGATGAGACCAGAAATGTCAGTGATGAGACAAGCGATGTCAGTGATGGGAATAGAGTGTCAGTGATGGGACCAGAGATGTCAGTGATGGGACCAGAGATGTCAGTGATGAGACCAGAGATGTCAGTGATGGGAATAGAGTGTCAGGGATGAGACCAGACTGTCAGTGATGGGAATAGAGTGTCAGTGATGGGACCAGAGATGTCAGTGATGGGAACAGAGATGTCAGTGATGAGACCAGAGATGTCATGATGGGACCAGAGATGTCAGTGATGAGACCAGAGATGTCAGTGATGAGACCAGAGGTGTCAGTGATGAGACCAGAGATGTCAGTGATGGGACCACCGTGCCAGTGATGGGTCCAGAGATGTCAGTGATGAGACCAGAAATGTCAGTGATGAGACCAGAGATGTCAGTGATGAGGTCAGAGATGTCAGTGATGGGACCACCGTTTCAGTGATGGGTCCAGAGATGTCAGTGATGCAACCAGAGATGTCAGTGATGCGACCAGAGATGTCAGTGAAGGGTCCACAGTGACAGTGATGAGACCTGAATGTCAGTGATGAGACCAGAGATGTCCGTGATTGTTCCAGAGATGTCAGTGATGGGACCAGAAATGTGAGTGAGGGGTCCGGAGATGTCAGCGATGAGACCCGAGTGTCAGTGATGGAATGAGAGTGTTAGTGAAGTGTCCATAAATGTCAGTGATGGGAATCGAGTGTCAGTGATGGGTCCAGAGCTGTCAGTGATGAGAACAGAGTGTCAGTGATGGGACCAGAGATGTCAGTGATGAGACCAGAGATGTCAGTGATGGGAAAAGAGATGTCAGTGATGAGACCAGACATGTCAGTGATGAGACCAGAGTATCAGTGATGGTATCAGAGTGTCAGTGATGAGACCAGAGATGTCAGTGAAGCGTCCAGAGATGTCAGTGATGGGACCAGAGATGTCAGTGATGGGACCAGAGATGTCAGTGAAGGGTCCAGAGAAGTCAGTGATGGGACCAGATATGTCAGTGATGAGAACAGAGATGTCAGTGATGGGACCAGAGTGTCAGTGATGGGACCAGAGATGTCAGTGAAGGGTCCAGAGATGTCAGTGATGAGACCAGATATGTCAGTGATGAGACCAGAGTGTCAGTGATGGTATCAGAGAGTCAGTGATGAGACCAGAGTGTCAGTGATGGGACCAGAGATGTCAGTGATGGGACCAGGTATGTCAGTGATGAGAACAGAGTGTCAGTGATGGTATCAGAGTGTCAGTGATGGGACCAGAGATGTCAGTGATGGGACCAGAGATGTCAGTGATGGGTCCTGAGTGTCAGTGATGAGACCTGAGATGACAGTGATGAGACCAGAGTGTCAGTGATGAGACCAGATATGTCAGCGATGAGACCAGAGTGTCAGTGATGGAACGAGAGTGTTAGTTAAGTGTCCATAAATGTCAGTGTTGGGAATAGAGTGTCAGTGATGGGACCAGAAATATCAGTGATGGGAACACGGATGTCAGTGATGAGACCAGAGATGTCAGTGATGGGGTCAGATATGTCAGTGATGGGTCCAGAGATGTCAGTGATGGGTCCAGAGATGTCAGTGATGGGAACGGGGTGACAGTGATGAGACCAGAGATGTCAGTGATGGGACCAGAGATGTCACTGATGAGACCAGAGATGTGAGTGTTGGGTCCAGAGATGCCAGTGATCAGACCAGAGATGTAATGATGGTAAAAAAGATGTCAGTGATGGGACCAGAGATGTCAGTGATGGGTCCAGAGTGTCAGTGATTAGACCAGAGTATCAGTGATGAGACCAGAGATGTCAGTGAAGGGTCCAGAGATGGCAGTAATGGGTCCACAGTGTCAGTGATGAGACCAAAGATGTCAGTTATGGGACCAGAGATGGAATGATGGTACAAGAGATATCAGTGATGGGACCAGAGATGTCAGTGATGGGAAAAGAGATGCCAGTGATGAGACCAGATATGTCAGTGATGAGACCAGAGTGTCAGTGATGGTGACAGAGTGTCAGTGATGGGACCAGAGATGTCAGTGAGGGGTCCAGAGATGTCAGTGATGAGACCAGAGATGTCAGCGATGAGACCAGAGATGTCAGTGATGGGTCCAGAGATGTCAGTGATGGGACCAGAAAAATCAGTTCTGCAACAAGAGATGTCAGTGATGGGACCACCGTGTCAGTGATGGGTCCAGAGATGTCAGTGATGGTATCAGAGTGTCAGTTATGAGACCAGAAATGTCAGTGATGAGACCAGAGATGTCAGTGATAGGTCCAGAGATGTCAGTGATGGTATCGGAGTGTCAGTGATGAGACCAGAACGGTCAGTGATGAGAACAGAGATGTCAGTGATAGGTCGAGAGATGTCAGTGATGGTATCAGAGTGTCAGTGAAGAGACCAGAAATGTCAATGATGAGACAAGAGATGTCAGTGATGGGAATAGAGTGTCAGTGATGGGACCAGAGATGTCAGTGATGGGACCAGAGATGTCAGTGATGAGACCAGAGATGTCAGTGATGGGAATAGAGTGTCAGTGATGAGATCAGACTGTCAGTGATGGGAATAGAATGTCAGTGATGGGACCAGAGATGTCAGTGATGGGAACAGAGATGTCAGTGATGAGACCAGAGATGTCATGATGGGACCAGAGATGTCAGTGATGGGTCCAGAGATGTCAGTGATGAGACCAGAGGTGTCAGTGATGAGACCAGAGATGTCAGTGATGGGACCACCGTGCCAGTGATGGGTCCAGAGATGTCAGTGATGAGACCAGAAATGTCAGTGATGCGACCAGAGATGTCAGTGATGCGACCAGAGATGTCAGTGAAGGGTCCACAGTGACAGTGATGAGACCTGAATGTCAGTGATGAGACCAGAGATGTCCGTGATTGTTCCAGAGATGTCAGTGATGGGACCAGAAATGTGAGTGAGGGGTCCAGAGATGTCAGCGATGAGACCCGAGTGTCAGTGATGGAATGAGAGTGTTAGTGAAGTGTCCATAAATGTCAGTGATGGGAATCGAGTGTCAGTGATGGGTCCAGAGCTGTCAGTGATGAGAACAGAGTGTCAGTGATGAGACCAGAGATGTCAGTGATGGGAAAAGAGATGTCAGTGATGAGACCAGAAATGTCAGTGATGGGACCAGAGATGTCAGTGAAGGATCCAGAGAAGTCATTGATGGGACTAGAGATGTCAGTAATGAGAGCAGACATGTCAGTGATGAGACCAGAGTATCAGTGATGGTATCAGAGTGTCAGTGATGAGACCAGAGATGTCAGTGAAGGGTCCAGAGATGTCAGTGATGGGACCAGAGATGTCAGTGAAGGGTCCAGAGAAGTCAGTGATGGGACCAGATATGTCAGTGATGAGAACAGAGATGTCAGTGATGGGATCAGAGTGTCAGTGATGGGACCAGAGATGTCAGTGAAGGGTCCAGAGATGTCAGTGATGAGACCAGATATGTCAGTGATGAGACCAGAGTGTCAGTGATGGTATCAGAGAGTCAGTGATGAGACCAGAGTGTCAGTGATGGGACCAGAGATGTCAGTGATGGGACCAGGTATGTCAGTGATGAGAACAGAGTGTCAGTGATGGTATCAGAGTGTCAGTGATGGGACCAGAGATGTCAGTGATGGGACCAGAGATGTCAGTGATGGGTCCTGAGTGTCAGTGATGAGACCTGAGATGACAGTGATGAGACCAGAGTGTCAGTGATGAGACCAGAGATGTCAGCGATGAGACCAGAGTGTCAGTGATGGAACGAGAGTGTTAGTTAAGTGTACATAAATGTCAGTGATGGGAATAGAGTGTCAGTGATGGGACCAGAAATATCAGTGATGGGAACACGGATGTCAGTGATGAGACCAGAGATGTCAGTGATGGGGTCAGATATGTCAGTGATGGGTCCAGAGATGTCAGTGATGGGTCCAGAGATGTCAGTGATGGGAACAGGGTGACAGTGATGAGACCAGAGATGTCAGTGATGGGACCAGAGATGTCAGTGATGGGACCAGAAAAATCAGTTATGGAACAAGAGATGTCAGTGATGGGACCACCGTGTCAGTGATGGGTCCAGAGATGTCAGTGATGGTATCAGAGTGTCAGTGCTGAGACTAGAAATGTCAGTGATGAGACCAGAGATGTCAGTGATAGGTCCAGAGATGTCAGTGATGGTATCGGAGTGTCAGTGATGAGACCAGAACGGTCAGTGATGAGAACAGAGATGTCAGTGATAGGTCCAGAGATGTCAGTGATGGTATCAGAGTGTCAGTGATCAGACCAGAAACGTCAGTGATGAGAACAGAGATGTCAGTGATGGGACCAGAGATGTCAGTGATGAGACCAGAGTGTCAGTGATGGTATCAGAGTGTCAGTGATGAGACAGAGATGTCAGTGAAGGGTCAAGAGATGTCAGTGATGGTATCAGAGTGTCAGTGATGGGACCAGAGATGTCAGTGATGGGACCAGAGATGTCACTGATGAGACCAGAGATGTGAGTGTTGGGTCCAGAGATGCCAGTGATCAGACCAGAGATGTAATGATGGTAAAAAAGATGTCAGTGATGGGACCAGAGATGTCAGTGATGGGTCCAGAGTGTCAGTGATTATACCAGAGTATCAGTGATGAGACCAGAGATGTCAGTGAAGGGTCCAGAAATGGCAGTGATGGGTCCACAGTGTCAGTGATGAGACCAAAGATGTCAGTTATGGGACCAGAGATGGAATGATGGTACAAGAGATATCAGTGATGGGACCAGAGATGTCAGTGATGGGAAAAGAGATGTCAGTGATGAGACCAGAGATGTCAGTGAAGTGTCCAGAGATGCCAGTGATGAGACCAGATATGTCAGTGATGAGACCAGAGTGTCAGTGATGGTATCCGAGTGTCAGTGATGAGACCAGAGATGTCAGTGAAGTGTCCATAGATGCCAGTGATGATACCAGATATGTCAGTGATGAGACCAGAGTGTCAGTGATGGTGTCAGAGTGTCAGTGATGGGACCAGAGATGTCAGTGAGGGGTCCAGAGATGTCAGTGATGAGACCAGAGATGTCAGCGATGAGACCCGAGTGTCAGTGATGGAACGAGAGTGTTAGTGAAGTGTCCATAAATGTCAGGGATGGGAATCGAGTGTCAGTGATGGGACCAGAGATGTCAGTGATGGGACAGAGATGTCAGTGATGGGACCAGGTATGTCAGTGATGAGAACAGAGTGTCAGTGATGGTATCAGAGTGTCAGTGATGGGACCAGAGATGTCAGTGATGGGACCAGAGATGTCAGTGATGGGTCCTGAGTGTCAGTGATGAAATCTGAGATGTCAGTGATGAGACAAGAATGTCAGTTATGTGACCAGAGATGTCAGTGATGGGTCCTGAGTGTCAGTGATGAGACCTGAGATGTCAGTGATGAGACCAGAGTGTCAGTGATGAGACCAGAGATGTCAGCGATGAGACCAGAGTGTCAGTGATGGAACGAGAGTGTTAGTTAAGTGTCCATAAATGTCAGTGATGGGAATAGAGTGTCAGTGATGGGACCAGAGATATCAGTGATGGGAACACGGATGTCAGTGATGAGACCAGAGATGTCAGTGATGGGGTCAGATATGTCAGTGATGGGTCCAGAGATGTCAGTGATGGGTCCAGAGATGTCAGTGATGGGAACAGGGTGACAGTGATGAGACCAGAGATGTCAGTGATGGGACCAGAGATGTCAGTGATGGGACCAGAAAAATCAGTTATGGAACAAGAGATGTCAGTGATGGGACCACCGTGTCAGTGATGGGTCCAGAGATGTCAGTGATGGTATCAGAGTGTCAGTGATGGTATCGGAGTGTCAGTGATGAGACCAGAACGGTCAGTGATAAGAACAGAGATGTCAGTGATAGGTCCAGAGATGTCAGTGATGGTATCAGAGTGTCAGTGATGAGACCAGAAATGTCAGTGATGAGAACAGAGATGTCAGTGATGGGACCAGAGATGTCACTGATGAGACGAGAGATGCCAGTGATGAGATGAGAGATGTGAGTGTTGGGTCCAGAGATGCCAGTGATCAGACCAGAGATGTAATGATTGTACAAGAGATATCAGTGATGGGACCAGAGATGTCAGTGATGGGTCCAGAGTCTCAGTGATTAGACCAGAGTGTCAGTGATGGGTCCAGAGATGTCAGTGATGAATCCACAGTGTCAGTGATGAGACCAAAGATGTCAGTTATGGGACCAGAATGTCAGTGATGAGAACAGAGATGTCAGTGATGGGTCCAGAGATATCAGTGATGGTATCAGAGTGTCAGTGATGATACCAGAGGTGTCAGTGATGGGTCCAGAGATGTCAGTGATGAGACAAGAGATGTCAGTGATGAGATCAGAGTGTCAGTTATGGAACAAGAGTGTTAGTGAAGTGTCCATAAATGTCAGTGATGGGAATCGAATGTCAGTGATGGGACCAGAGATGTTACAGATGGGACCAGAGCTGTCAGTGATGGGACCAGAGATGTCAGTGATGGGACCAGAGATGTCAGTGATGAGACCAGAGTGTCAGTGATGGTATCAGAGTGTCAGTGATGAGACCAGAGATGTGAGTGATGGGACCAGAGGTGTCAGTGATGGGTCCAGAGATGTCAGTGTTGAGACCAGAGATGTCAGTGATGGGACCAGAGATGTCAGTGATGGGACCAGAGATGTCAGTGATGAGACCAGAGTGTCAGTGATGGGACCAGAGATGTCAGTGATGAGAACAGAGTGTCAGTGATGGGACCAGAGATGTCAGTGATGGGACCAGAGATGTCAGTGATGAGACCAGAGTGTCAGTGATGGGACCAGAGATGTCAGTGATGAGAACAGAGTGTCAGTGATGGGACCAGAGATGTCAGTGATGAGACTAGAGATGTGAGTGATGGGACCAGAGGTGTCAGTGATGGGTCCAGAGATGTCAGTGATGAGACCAGAGCTGTCAGTGATGGGACCAGAGATGTCAGTGATGAGACCAGAGTGTCAGTGATGGTATCAGAGTGTCAGTGAAGAGACCAGAGATGTGAGTGATGGGACCAGAGGTGTCAGTGATGGGTCCAGAGAAGTCAGTGTTGAGACCAGAGATGTCAGTGATGGGACCAGAGATGTCAGTGATGGGACCAGAGTGTCAGTGATGGGACCAGAGATGTCAGTGATGAGAACAGAGTGTCAGTGATGGGACCAGAGATGTCAGTGATGAGACTAGAGATGTCAGTGATGGGTCCAGAGATGTCAGTGATGGTATCAGTGTCAGTAATGGGACCAGAGGTGTCAGTGATGCGTCCAGAGATGTCAGTGTTGAGACCAGAGATGTCAGTGATGGGACCGGAGATGTCAGTGATGGGACCAGAGATGTCAGTGATGAGACCAGAGTGTCAGTGATGGTATCAGAGTGTCAGTGATGAGACCAGAGATGTCAGTGATGGGTCCAGAGATGTCAGTGATGGTATCAGTGTCGGTGTTGGGATCACAGGTGTCAGTGATGAGACCAGAGATGTCCGTGATGTGTCCAGAGATGTCAGTGATGGTATCAGTGTCAGTGATGGGACCAGAGGTGTCAGTGATGCGTCCAGAGATGTCAGTGTTGAGACCAGAGATGTCAGTGATGGGACCGGAGATGTCAGTCATGGGACCAGAGATGTCAGTGATGAGACCAGAGTGTCAGTGATGGTATCAGAGTGTCAGTGATGAGACCAGAGATGTCAGTGATGGGTCCAGAGATGTCAGTGATGGTATCAGTGTCAGTGTTGGGACCAGAGGTGTCAGTGATGAGACCAGAGATGTCCGTGATTAGACCAGAGATGTCAGTGATGGTTTCAGAGATTTCAGCGATGAGACCCGAGTGTCAGTGATGGAACAAGAGTGTTAGTGAAGTGTCCATAAATGTCAGTGAAAGGTCTAGAGATGTCGGTGATGGGACCAGTGTACCAGTGATGGGACCAGAGTGTCAGTGATGGGTCCAGAGATGTCAGTGATGAGACCAGAGTGTCAGTGATGGGAACGGAGATGTCAGTGATGGGTCCAGAGATATCAATGATGGGTCCAGTGATGTCAGTGATGGGTCCAGAGTGTCAGTGATAAGACTAGAGATGTCAGTGATGGTTTCAGAGATGTCAGTGATGGTATCAGAGTGTCAGTGATGGGACCAGAGATGTCACTTATGGGTCCAGAGATGTCAGTGATGTCTCCAGAGATGTCAGTGATGGGAACAGAGGGTCAGTGATGTGACCAGAGATGTCAGTGATGGGACCAGGCTGACAGTGATGGGACCAGAAATGTTAGTGGTGGGTCCAGTGATGTCAGTGATGGGAAAAGAGTGTCAGTGATGAGACCAGAGATGTCAGTTATGGGACCAGAGATGTCAGTGAGGAGACCAGAGTGTCAGTGATGAGACCAGGGATGTCAGTGATGGGACCAGAGATGTCAATGATAGGACCAGAAATATCAGTTATGGAACCACAGATGTCAGTGATGGGACCAGAGATGTCATTGATGGACCACCGTGTCAGTGATGGGTCCAGAGATGTCAGTGATGAGACCAGAAATGTCAGTGATGAGACCAGAGATGTCAGTGACGAGACAAGAGATGTCAGTGATGGGTGCAGTGATGTCAGTGATGGAATCAGAGTGTCAGTGATGAGACCAGAAATGTCAGTGATGAGAACAGAGATGTCAGTGATGGGACCAGAAATGTCAGTGATGGGACCAGTGATGTCACTGATGAGACCAGAGATGCCAGTGATGAGACCAGAGATGTGAGTGATGGGTCCAGAGATGCCAGTGATCAGACCAGAGATGAAATGATGGTACAAGAGATATCAGTGATGGGACCAGAGATGTCAGTGATGGGTCCAGAGTCTCAGTGATTAGACCAGAGTGTCAGTGATGGGTGCAGAGTGTCAGTGAACGGTCCAGAGTTGATGGGTCCACAGTGTCAGTGATGAGACCAAAGATGTCAGTTATTTGACCAGAGTGTCAGTGATGAGACCAGAGATGTGAGTGATGGGTCCAGAGATGTCAATGATCAGACCAGAGATGTAATGATGGTACAAGAGATGTCAGTGATGGGACCAGAGATGTCAGTGATGGGACCAGAGATGTCAGTGAAGGGTCCAGAGATGTCAGTGATGAGACCAGAGACGTCATCGATGAGATCAGAGTGTCAGTTCTGGGAACAGAGATGTCAGCGATGAGAGGAGAGATGTCAGTGATGAGACGAGAGTGTCAGTGATGGTATCAGAGTGTCAATGATGAGACCAGAGATGTCAGTTATTGGTCCAGAGATGTCAGTGATGGTATCAGAGTGTCAGTGATGGGACCAGAGATGTCAGTGATGAGATCAGAGTGTCAGTTATGGAACAAGAGTGTTAGTGAAGTGTCCATAAATGTCAGTGATGGGAATCGAATGTCAGTGATGGGACCAGAGATGTTAGAGATGGGACCAGAGCTGTCAGTGATGGGACCAGAGATGTCAGTGATGGGACCAGAGATGTCAGTGATGGGTCCAGAGATGTCAGTGTTGAGACCAGAGATGTCAGTGATGGGACCAGAGATGTCAGTGATGGGACCAGAGATGTCAGTGATGAGACCAGAGTGTCAGTGATGGGACCAGAGATGTCAGTGATGAGAACAGAGTGTCAGTGATGGGTCCAGAGATGTCAGTGTTGAGACCAGAGATGTCAGTGATGGGACCAGAGATGTCAGTGATGGGACCAGAGATGTCAGTGATGAGACCAAGGGTCAGCGATGGGACCAGAGATGTCAGTGATGAGAACAGAGTGTCAGTGATGGGACCAGAAATGTCAGTGATGAGACTAGAGATGTGAGTGATGGGACCAGAGGTGTCAGTGATGGGTCCAGAGATGTCAGTGATGAGACCAGAGCTGTCAGTGATGGGACCAGAGATGTCAGTGATGAGACCAGAGTGTCAGTGATGGTATCAGAGTGTCAGTGAAGAGACCAGAGATGTGAGTGATGGGACCAGAGGTGTCAGTGATGGGTCCAGAGAAGTCAGTGTTGAGACCAGAGATGTCAGTGATGGGACCAGAGATGTCAGTGATGGGACCAGAGATGTCAGTGATGGGACCAGAGTGTCAGTGATGGGACCAGAGATGTCAGTGATGAGAACAGAGTGTCAGTGATGGGACCAGAGATGTCAGTGATAAGACTAGAGATGTCAGTGATGGGTCCAGAGATGTCAGTGATGGTATCAGTGTCAGTAATGGGACCAGAGGTGTCAGTGATGCGTCCAGAGATGTCAGTGTTGAGACCAGAGATGTCAGTGATGGGACCGGAGATGTCAGTGATGGGACCAGAGATGTCAGTGATGAGACCAGAGTGTCAGTGATGGTATCAGAGTGTCAGTGATGAGACCAGAGATGTCAGTGATGGGTCCAGAGATGTCAGTGATGGTATCAGTGTCAGTAATGGGACCAGAGGTGTCAGTGATGCGTCCAGAGATGTCAGTGTTGAGACCAGAGATGTCAGTGATGGGACCGGAGATGTCAGTGATGGGACCAGAGATGTCAGTGATGAGACCAGAGTGTCAGTGATGGTATCAGAGTGTCAGTGATGAGACCAGAGATGTCAGTGATGGGTCCAGAGATGTCAGTGATGGTATCAGTGTCAGTGTTGGGACCACAGGTGTCAGTGATGAGACCAGAGATGTCCGTGATGGGTCCAGAGATGTCAGTGATGGTATCAGTGTCAGTGATGGCACCAGAGGTGTCAGTGATGCGTCCAGAGATGTCAGTGTTGAGACCAGAGATGTCAGTGATGGGACCGGAGATGTCAGTGATGGGACCAGAGATGTCAGTGATGAGACCAGAGTGTCAGTGATGGTATCAGAGTGTCAGTGATGAGACCAGAGATGTCAGTGATGGGTCCAGAGATGTCAGTGATGGTATCAGTGTCAGTGTTGGGACCAGAGGTGTCAGTGATGAGACCAGAGATGTCCGTGATTAGACCAGAGATGTCAGTGATGGTTTCAGAGATTTCAGCGATGAGACACGAGTGTCAGTGATGGAACAAGAGTGTTAGTGAAGTGTCCATAAATGTCAGTGAAAGGTCTAGAGATGTCGGTGATGGGACCAGTGTACCAGTGATGGGACCAGAGTGTCAGTGATGAGTCCAGAGATGTCAGTGATGAGACAAGAGTGTCAGTGATGGGAACGGAGATGTCAGTGATGGGTCCAGAGATATCAATGATGGGTCCAGTGATGTCAGTGATGGGTCCAGAGTGTCAGTGATAAGACTAGAGATGTCAGTGATGGTTTCAGAGATGTCAGTGATGGTATCAGAGTGTCAGTGATGGGACCAGAGATGTCACTTATGGGTCCAGAGATGTCAGTGATGTCTCCAGAGATGTCAGTGATGGGAACAGAGTGTCAGTGATGTGACCAGAGATGTCAGTGATGGGACCAGGCTGACAGTGATGGGACCAGAAATGTTAGTGGTGGGTCCAGAGATGTCAGTGATGGGAAAAGAGTGTCAGTGATGAGACCAGAGATGTCAGTTATGGGACCAGAGATGTCAGTGAGGAGACCAGAGTGTCAGTGATGAGACCAGGGATGTCAGTGATGGGACCAGAGATGTCAATGATAGGACCAGAAATATCAGTTATGGAACCACAGATGTCAGTGATGGGACCAGAGATGTCATTGATGGACCACCGTGTCAGTGATGGGTCCAGAGATGTCAGTGATGAGACCAGAAATGTCAGTGATGAGACCAGAGATGTCAGTGACGAGACAAGAGATGTCAGTGATGGGTGCAGTGATGTCAGTGATGGAATCAGAGTGTCAGTGATGAGACCAGAAATGTCAGTGATGAGAACAAGATGTCAGTGATGGGACCAGAGATGTCAGTGATGGGACCAGTGATGTCACTGATGAGACCAGAGATGCCAGTGATGAGACCAGAGATGTGAGTGATGGGTCCAGAGATGCCAGTGATCAGACCAGAGATGAAATGATGGTACAAGAGATATCAGTGATGGGACCAGAGATGTCAGTGATGGGTCCAGAGTCTCAGTGATTAGACCAGAGTGTCAGTGATGGGTGCAGAGTGTCAGTGAATGGTCCAGAGTTGATGGGTCCACAGTGTCAGTGATGAGAACAAAGATGTCAGTTATTTGACCAGAGTGTCAGTGATGAGACCAGAGATGTGAGTGATGGGTCCAGAGATGTCAATGATCAGACCAGAGATGTAATGATGGTACAAGAGATGTCAGTGATGGGACCAGAGATGTCAGTGATGGGTCCAGAGTGTCAGTGATTAGACCAGAGTATCAGTGATGAGACCAGAGATGTCAGTGATGAGACCAGAGATGTCAGTGACGAGACAAGAGATGTCAGTGATGGGTGCAGTGATGTCAGTGATGGAATCAGAGTGTCAGTGATGAGACCAGAAATGTCAGTGATGAGAACAGAGATGTCAGTGATGGGACCAGAAATGTCAGTGATGGGACCAGTGATGTCACTGATGAGACCAGAGATGCCAGTGATGAGACCAGAGATGTGAGTGATGGGTCCAGAGATGCCAGTGATCAGACCAGAGATGAAATGATGGTACAAGAGATATCAGTGATGGGACCAGAGATGTCAGTGATGGGTCCAGAGTCTCAGTGATTAGACCAGAGTGTCAGTGATGGGTGCAGAGTGTCAGTGAACGGTCCAGAGTTGATGGGTCCACAGTGTCAGTGATGAGACCAAAGATGTCAGTTATTTGACCAGAGTGTCAGTGATGAGACCAGAGATGTGAGTGATGGGTCCAGAGATGTCAATGATCAGACCAGAGATGTAATGATGGTACAAGAGATGTCAGTGATGGGACCAGAGATGTCAGTGATGGGACCAGAGATGTCAGTGAAGGGTCCAGAGATGTCAGTGATGAGACCAGAGACGTCATCGATGAGATCAGAGTGTCAGTTCTGGGAACAGAGATGTCAGCGATGAGAGGAGAGATGTCAGTGATGAGACGAGAGTGTCAGTGATGGTATCAGAGTGTCAATGATGAGACCAGAGATGTCAGTTATTGGTCCAGAGATGTCAGTGATGGTATCAGAGTGTCAGTGATGGGACCAGAGATGTCAGTGATGAGATCAGAGTGTCAGTTATGGAACAAGAGTGTTAGTGAAGTGTCCATAAATGTCAGTGATGGGAATCGAATGTCAGTGATGGGACCAGAGATGTTAGAGATGGGACCAGAGCTGTCAGTGATGGGACCAGAGATGTCAGTGATGGGACCAGAGATGTCAGTGATGAGACCAGAGTGTCAGTGATGGTATCAGAGTGTCAGTGATGAGACCAGAGATGTGAGTGATGGGACCAGAGGTGTCAGTGATGGGACCAGAGATGTCAGTGATGGGACCAGAGATGTCAGTGATGAGACCAGAGTGTCAGTGATGGGACCAGAGATGTCAGTGATGAGAACAGAGTGTCAGTAATGGGACCAGAGATGTCAGTGATGAGACGAGAGATGTGAGTGATGGGTCCAGAGATGTCAGTGTTGAGACCAGAGATGTCAGTGATGGGACCAGAGATGTCAGTGATGAGACTAGAGATGTGAGTGATGGGTCCAGAGATGTCAGTGTTGAGACCAGAGATGTCAGTGATGGGACCAGAGATGTCAGTGATGGGACCAGAGATGTCAGTGATGAGACCAAGGGTCAGTGATGGGACCAGAGATGTCAGTGATGAGAACAGAGTGTCAGTGATGGGACCAGAGATGTCAGTGATGAGACTAGAGATGTGAGTGATGGGACCAGAGGTGTCAGTGATGGGTCCAGAGATGTCAGTGATGAGACCAGAGCTGTCAGTGATGGGACCAGAGATGTCAGTGATGAGACCAGAGTGTCAGTGATGGTATCAGAGTGTCAGTGAAGAGACCAGAGATGTGAGTGATGGGACCAGAGGTGTCAGTGATGGGTCCAGAGAAGTCAGTGTTGAGACCAGAGATGTCAGTAATGGGACCAGAGATGTCAGTGATGGGACCAGAGATGTCAGTGATGGGACCAGAGTGTCAGTGATGGGACCAGAGATGTCAGTGATGAGAACAGAGTGTCAGTGATGGGACCAGAGATGTCAGTGATGAGACTAGAGATGTCAGTGATGGGTCCAGAGATGTCAGTGATGGTATCAGTGTCAGTAATGGGACCAGAGGTGTCAGTAATGCGTCCAGAGATGTCAGTGTTGAGACCAGAGATGTCAGTGATGGGACCGGAGATGTGAGTGATGAGACTAGAGATGTCAGTGATGGGTCCAGAGATGTCAGTGATGGGACCAGAGATGTCAGTGATGGGACCAGAGTGTCAGTGATGGGACCAGAGATGTCAGTGATGAGAACAGAGTGTCAGTGATGGGACCAGAGATGTCAGTGATGAGACTAGAGATGTCAGTGATGGGTCCAGAGATGTCAGTGATGGGACCAGAGATGTCAGTGATGGGACCAGAGCGTCAGTGATGGGACCAGAGATGTCAGTGATGAGAACAGAGTGTCAGTGATGGGTCCAGAGATGTCAGTGATGGTATCAGTGTCAGTAATGGGACCAGAGGTGTCAGTGATGCGTCCAGAGATGTCAGTGTTGAGACCAGAGATGTCAGTGATGGGACCGGAGATGTCAGTGATGGGACCAGAGATGTCAGTGATGAGACCAGAGTGTCAGTGATGGTATCAGAGTGTCAGTGATGAGACCAGAGATGTCAGTGATGGGTCCAGAGATGTCAGTGATGGTATCAGTGTCGGTGTTGGGACCACAGGTGTCAGTGATGAGACTAGAGATGTCCGTGATGTGTCCAGAGATGTCAGTGATGGTATCAGTGTCAGTGATGGGACCAGAGGTGTCAGTGATGCGTCCAGAGATGTCAGTGTTGAGACCAGAGATGTCAGTGATGGGACCGGAGATGTCAGTGATGGGACCAGAGATGTCAGTGATGAGACCAGAGTGTCAGTGATGGTATCAGAGTGTCAGTGATGAGACCAGAGATGTCAGTGATGGGTCCAGAGATGTCAGTGATGGTATCAGTGTCAGTGTTGGGACCACAGGTGTCAGTGATGAGACCAGAGATGTCCGTGATTAGACCAGAGATGTCAGTGATGGTTTCAGAGATTTCAGCGATGAGACCCGAGTGTCAGTGATGGAACAAGAGTGTTAGTGAAGTGTCCATAAATGTCAGTGAAAGTTCTAGAGATGTCGGTGATGGGACCAGTGTACCAGTGATGGGACCAGAGTGTCAGTGATGGGTCCAGAGATGTCAGTGATGAGACCAGAGTGTCAGTGATGGGAACGGAGATGTCAGTGATGGGTCCAGAGATATCAATGATGGGTCCAGTGATGTCAGTGATGGGTCCAGAGTGTCAGTGATAAGACTAGAGATGTCAGTGATGGTTTCAGAGATGTCAGTGATGGTATCAGAGTGTCAGTGATGGGACCAGAGATGTCACTTATGGGTCCAGAGATGTCAGTGATGTCTCCAGAGATGTCAGTGATGGGAACAGAGTGTCAGTGATGTGACCAGAGATGTCAGTGATGGGACCAGGCTGACAGTGATGGGACCAGAAATGTTAGTGGTGGGTCCAGAGATGTCAGTGATGGGAAAAGAGTGTTAGTGATGAGACCAGAGATGTCAGTTATGGGACCAGAGATGTCAGTGAGGAGACCAGAGTGTCAGTGATGAGACCAGGGATGTCAGTGATGGGACCAGAGATGTCAATGATAGGACCAGAAATATCAGTTATGGAACCACAGATGTCAGTGATGGGACCAGAGATGTCATTGATGAGACCAGAAATGTCAGTGATGAGACCAGAGATGTCAGTGACGAGACAAGAGATGTCAGTGATGGGTGCAGTGATGTCAGTGATGGAATCAGAGTGTCAGTGATGAGACCAGAAATGTCAGTGATGAGAACAGAGATGTCAGTGATGGGACCAGAAATGTCAGTGATGGGACCAGTGATGTCACTGATGAGACCAGAGATGCCAGTGATGAGACCAGAGATGTGAGTGATGGGTCCAGAGATGCCAGTGATCAGACCAGAGATGAAATGATGGTACAAGAGATATCAGTGATGGGACCAGAGATGTCAGTGATGGGTCCAGAGTCTCAGTGATTAGACCAGAGTGTCAGTGATGGGTGCAGAGTGTCAGTGAACGGTCCAGAGTTGATGGGTCCACAGTGTCAGTGATGAGACCAAAGATGTCAGTTATTTGACCAGAGTGCCAGTGATGAGACCAGAGATGTGAGTGATGGGTCCAGAGATGTCAATGATCAGACCAGAGATGTAATGATGGTACAAGAGATGTCAGTGATGGGACCAGAGATGTCAGTGATGGGACCAGAGATGTCAGTGAAGGGTCCAGAGATGTCAGTGATGAGACCAGAGACGTCATCGATGAGATCAGAGTGTCAGTTCTGGGAACAGAGATGTCAGCGATGAGAGGAGAGATGTCAGTGATGAGACGAGAGTGTCAGTGATGGTATCAGAGTGTCAATGATGAGACCAGAGATGTCAGTTATTGGTCCAGAGATGTCAGTGATGGTATCAGAGTGTCAGTGATGGAACCAGAGATGTCAGTGATGAGATCAGAGTGTCAGTTATGGAACAAGAGTGTTAGTGAAGTGTCCATAAATGTCAGTGATGGGAATCGAATGTCAGTGATGGGACCAGAGATGTTAGAGATGGGACCAGAGCTGTCAGTGATGGGACCAGAGATGTCAGTGATGGGACCAGAGATGTCAGTGATGAGACCAGAGTGTCAGTGATGGTATCAGAGTGTCAGTGATGAGACCAGAGATGTGAGTGATGGGACCAGAGGTGTCAGTGATGGGTCCAGAGATGTCAGTGTTGAGACCAGAGATGTCAGTGATGGGACCAGAGATGTCAGTGATGGGACCAGAGATGTCAGTGATGAGACCAGAGTGTCAGTGATGGGACCAGAGATGTCAGTGATGAGAACAGAGTGTCAGTGATGGGACCAGAGATGTCAGTGATGAGACTAGAGATGTGAGTGATGGGTCCAGAGATGTCAGTGTTGAGACCAGAGATGTCAGTGATGGGACCAGAGATGTCAGTGATGGGACCAGAGATGTCAGTGATGAGACCAAGGGTCAGTGATGGGACCAGAGATGTCAGTGATGAGAACAGAGTGTCAGTGATGGGACCAGAGATGTCAGTGATGAGACTAGAGATGTGAGTGATGGGACCAGAGGTGTCAGTGATGGGTCCAGAGATGTCAGTGATGAGACCAGAGCTGTCAGTGATGGGACCAGAGATGTCAGTGATGAGACCAGAGTGTCAGTGATGGCATCAGAGTGTCAGTGAAGAGACCAGAGATGTGAGTGATGGGACCAGAGGTGTCAGTGATGGGTCGAGAGAAGTCAGTGTTGAGACCAGAGATGTCAGTGATGGGACCAGAGATGTCAGTGATGGGACCAGAGATGTCAGTGATGGGACCAGAGTGTCAGTGATGGGACCAGAGATGTCAGTGATGAGAACAGAGTGTCAGTGATGGGACCAGAGATGTCAGTGATGAGACTAGAGATGTCAGTGATGGGTCCAGAGATGTCAGTGATGGTATCAGTGTCAGTAATGGGACCAGAGGTGTCAGTGATGCGTCCAGAGATGTCAGTGTTGAGACCAGAGATGTCAGTGATGCGACCGGAGATGTCAGTGATGGGACCAGAGATGTCAGTGATGAGACCAGAGTGTCAGTGATGGTATCAGAGTGTCAGTGATGAGACCAGAGATGTCAGTGATGGGTCCAGAGATGTCAGTGATGGTATCAGTGTCAGTGTTGGGACCACAGGTGTCAGTGATGAGACCAGAGATGTCCGTGATGGGTCCAGAGATGTCAGTGATGGTATCAGTGTCAGTGATGGCACCAGAGGTGTCAGTGATGCGTCCAGAGATGTCAGTGTTGAGACCAGAGATGTCAGTGATGGGACCGGAGATGTCAGGGATGGGACCAGAGATGTCAGTGATGAGACCAGAGTGTCAGTGATGGTATCAGAGTGTCAGTGATGAGACCAGAGATGTCAGTGATGGGTCCAGAGATGTCAGTGATGGTATCAGTGTCAGTGTTGGGACCAGAGGTGTCAGTGATGAGACCAGAGATGTCCGTGATTAGACCAGAGATGTCAGTGAAGGTTTCAGAGATTTCAGCGATGAGACACGAGTGTCAGTGATGGAACAAGAGTGTTAGTGAAGTGTCCATAAATGTCAGTGAAAGGTCTAGAGATGTCGGTGATGGGACCAGTGTACCAGTGATGGGACCAGAGTGTCAGTGATGGGTCCAGAGATGTCAGTGACGAGACAAGAGTGTCAGTGATGGGAACGGAGATGTCAGTGATGGGTCCAGAGATATCAATGATGGGTCCAGTGATGTCAGTGATGGGTCCAGAGTGTCAGTGATAAGACTAGAGATGTCAGTGATGGTTTCAGAGATGTCAGTGATGGTATCAGAGTGTCAGTGATGGGACCAGAGATGTCACTTATGGGTCCAGAGATGTCAGTGATGTCTGCAGAGATGTCAGTGATGGGACCAGGCTGACAGTGATGGGACCAGAAATGTTAGTGGTGGGTCCAGAGATGTCAGTGATGAGACCAGAGATGTCAGTTATGGGACCAGAGATGTCAGTTATGGGACCAGAGATGTCAGTGAGGAGACCAGAGTGTCAGTGATGAGACCAGGGATGTCAGTGATGGGACCAGAGATGTCAATGATAGGACCAGAAATATCAGTTATGGAACCACAGATGTCAGTGATGGGACCAGAGATGTCATTGATGGACCACCGTGTCAGTGATGGGTCCAGAGATGTCAGTGATGAGACCAGAAATGTCAGTGATGAGACCAGAGATGTCAGTGACGAGACAAGAGATGTCAGTGATGGGTGCAGTGATGTCAGTGATGGAATCAGAGTGTCAGTGATGAGACCAGAAATGTCAGTGATGAGAACAAGATGTCAGTGATGGGACCAGAGATGTCAGTGATGGGACCAGTGATGTCACTGATGAGACCAGAGATGCCAGTGATGAGACCAGAGATGTGAGTGATGGGTCCAGAGATGCCAGTGATCAGACCAGAGATGAAATGATGGTACAAGAGATATCAGTGATGGGACCAGAGATGTCAGTGATGGGTCCAGAGTCTCAGTGATTAGACCAGAGTGTCAGTGATGGGTGCAGAGTGTCAGTGAACGGTCCAGAGTTGATGGGTCCACAGTGTCAGTGATGAGACCAAAGATGTCAGTTATTTGACCAGAGTGTCAGTGATGAGACCAGAGATGTGAGTGATGGGTCCAGAGATGTCAATGATCAGACCAGAGATGTAATGATGGTACAAGAGATGTCAGTGATGGGACCAGAGATGTCAGTGATGGGACCAGAGATGTCAGTGAAGGGTCCAGAGATGTCAGTGATGAGACCAGAGACGTCATCGATGAGATCAGAGTGTCAGTTCTGGGAACAGAGATGTCAGCGATGAGAGGAGAGATGTCAGTGATGAGACGAGAGTGTCAGTGATGGTATCAGAGTGTCAATGATGAGACCAGAGATGTCAGTTATTGGTCCAGAGATGTCAGTGATGGTATCAGAGTGTCAGTGATGGGACCAGAGATGTCAGTGATGGACCACCGTGTCAGTGATGGGTCCAGAGATGTCAGTGATGAGACCAGAAATGTCAGTGATGAGACCAGAGATGTCAGTGACGAGACAAGAGATGTCAGTGATGGGTGCAGTGATGTCAGTGATGGAATCAGAGTGTCAGTGATGAGACCAGAAATGTCAGTGATGAGAACAAGATGTCAGTGATGGGACCAGAGATGTCAGTGATGGGACCAGTGATGTCACTGATGAGACCAGAGATGCCAGTGATGAGACCAGAGATGTGAGTGATGGGTCCAGAGATGCCAGTGATCAGACCAGAGATGAAATGATGGTACAAGAGATATCAGTGATGGGACCAGAGATGTCAGTGATGGGTCCAGAGTCTCAGTGATTAGACCAGAGTGTCAGTGATGGGTGCAGAGTGTCAGTGAACGGTCCAGAGTTGATGGGTCCACAGTGTCAGTGATGAGACCAAAGATGTCAGTTATTTGACCAGAGTGTCAGTGATGAGACCAGAGATGTGAGTGATGGGTCCAGAGATGTCAATGATCAGACCAGAGATGTAATGATGGTACAAGAGATGTCAGTGATGGGACCAGAGATGTCAGTGATGGGACCAGAGATGTCAGTGAAGGGTCCAGAGATGTCAGTGATGAGACCAGAGACGTCATCGATGAGATCAGAGTGTCAGTTCTGGGAACAGAGATGTCAGCGATGAGAGGAGAGATGTCAGTGATGAGACGAGAGTGTCAGTGATGGTATCAGAGTGTCAATGATGAGACCAGAGATGTCAGTTATTGGTCCAGAGATGTCAGTGATGGTATCAGAGTGTCAGTGATGGGACCAGAGATGTCAGTGATGAGATCAGAGTGTCAGTTATGGAACACGAGTGTTAGTGAAGTGTCCATAAATGTCAGTGATGGGAATCGAATGTCAGTGATGGGACCAGAGATGTTAGAGATGGGACCAGAGCTGTCAGTGATGGGACCAGAGATGTCAGTGATGGGACCAGAGATGTCAGTGATGAGACCAGAGTGTCAGTGATGGTATCAGAGTGTCAGTGATGAGACCAGAGATGTGAGTGATGGGACCAGAGGTGTCAGTGATGGGTCCAGAGATGTCAGTGTTGAGACCAGAGATGTCAGTGATGGGACCAGAGATGTCAGTGATGGGACCAGAGATGTCAGTGATGAGACCAGAGTGTCAGTGATGGGACCAGAGATGTCATTGATGAGAACAGAGTGTCAGTGATGGGACCAGAGATGTCAGTGATGAGACTAGAGATGTGAGTGATGGGTCCAGAGATGTCAGTGTTGAGACCAGAGATGTCAGTGATGGGACCAGAGATGTCAGTGATGGGACCAGAGATGTCAGTGATGAGACCAAGGGTCAGTGATGGGACCAGAGATGTCAGTGATGAGAACAGAGTGTCAGTGATGGGACCAGAGATGTCAGTGATGAGACTAGAGATGTGAGTGATGGGACCAGAGGTGTCAGTGATGGGTCCAGAGATGTCAGTGATGAGACCAGAGCTGTCAGTGATGGGACCAGAGATGTCAGTGGTGAGACCAGAGTGTCAGTGATGGTATCAGAGTGTCAGTGAAGAGACCAGAGATGTGAGTGATGGGACCAGAGGTGTCAGTGATGGGTCCAGAGAAGTCAGTGTTGAGACCAGAGATGTCACTGATGGGACCAGAGATGTCAGTGATGGGACCAGAGATGTCAGTGATGGGACCAGAGTGTCAGTGATGGGTCCAGAGATGTCAGTGATGAGAACAGAGTGTCAGTGATGGGACCAGAGATGTCAGTGATGAGACTAGAGATGTCAGTGATGGGTCCAGAGATGTCAGTGATGGTATCAGTGTCAGTAATGGGACCAGAGGTGTCAGTGATGCGTCCAGAGATGTCAGTGTTGAGACCAGAGATGTCAGTGATGGGACCGGAGATGTCAGTGATGGGACCAGAGATGTCAGTGATGAGACCAGAGTGTCAGTGATGGTATCAGAGTGTCAGTGATGAGACCAGAGATGTCAGTGATGGGTCCAGAGATGTCAGTGATGGTATCAGTGTCAGTGTTGGGACCACAGGTGTCAGTGATGAGACCAGAGATGTCCGTGATGGGTCCAGAGATGTCAGTGATGGTATCAGTGTCAGTGATGGCACCAGAGGTGTCAGTGATGCGTCCAGAGATGTCAGTGTTGAGACCAGAGATGTCAGTGATGGGACCGGAGATGTCAGTGATGGGACCAGAGATGTCAGTGATGAGACCAGACTGTCAGTGATGGTATCAGAGTGTCAGTGATGAGACCAGAGATGTCAGTGATGGGTCCAGAGATGTCAGTGATGGTATCAGTGTCAGTGTTGGGACCAGAGGTGTCAGTGATGAGACCAGAGATGTCCGTGATTAGACCAGAGATGTCAGTGATGGTTTCAGAGATTTCAGCGATGAGACACGAGTGTCAGTGATGGAACAAGAGTGTTAGTGAAGTGTCCATAAATGTCAGTGAAAGGTCTAGAGATGTCGGTGATGGGACCAGTGTACCAGTGATGGGACCAGAGTGTCAGTGATGGGTCCAGAGATGTCAGTGATGAGACCAGAGTGTCAGTGATGGGAACGGAGATGTCAGTGATGGGTCCAGAGATATCAATGATGGGTCCAGTGATGTCAGTGATGGGTCCAGAGTGTCAGTGATAAGACTAGAGATGTCAGTGATGGTTTCAGAGATGTCAGTGATGGTATCAGAGTGTCAGTGATGGGACCAGAGATGTCACTTATGGGTCCAGAGATGTCAGTGATGTCTCCAGAGATGTCAGTGATGGGAACAGAGATGTCAGTGATGGGACCAGAGTGTCAGTGATGGGACCAGAGATGTCAGTGATGAGAACAGAGTGTCAGTGATGGGACCAGAGATGTCAGTGATGAGACTAGAGATGTCAGTGATGGGTCCAGAGATGTCAGTGATGGGACCAGAGATGTCAGTGATGGGACCAGAGTGTCAGTGATGGGACCAGAGATGTCAGTGATGAGAACAGAGTGTCAGTGATGGGACCAGAGATGTCAGTGATGAGACTAGAGATGTCAGTGATGGGTCCAGAGATGTCAGTGATGGTATCAGTGTTAGTAATGGGACCAGAGGTGTCAGTGATGCGTCCAGAGATGTCAGTGTTGAGACCAGAGATGTCAGTGATGGGACCGGAGATGTCAGTGATGCGACCAGAGATGTCAGTGATGAGACCAGAGTGTCAGTGATGGTATCAGAGTGTCAGTGATGAGACCGGAGATGTCAGTGATGGGTCCAGAGATGTCAGTGATGGTATCAGTGTCGGTGTTGGGACCACAGGTGTCAGTGATGAGACTAGAGATGTCCGTGATGGGTCCAGAGATGTCAGTGATGGTATCAGTGTCAGTGATGGGACCAGAGGTGTCAGTGATGCGTCCAGAGATGTCAGTGTTGAGACCAGAGATGTCAGTGATGGGACCGGAGATGTCAGTGATGGGACCAGAGATGTCAGTGATGAGACCAGAGTGTCAGTGATGGTATCAGAGTGTCAGTGATGAGACCAGAGATGTCAGTGATGGGTCCAGAGATGTCAGTGATGGTATCAGTGTCAGTGTTGGGACCAGAGGTGTCAGTGATGAGACCAGAGATGTCCGTGATTAGACCAGACATGTCAGTGATGGTTTCAGAGATTTCAGCGATGAGACCCGAGTGTCAGTGATGGAACAAGAGTGTTAGTGAAGTGTCCATAAATGTCAGTGAAAGGTCTAGAGATGTCGGTGATGGGACCAGTGTACCAGTGATGGGACCAGAGTGTCAGTGATGGGTCCAGCGATGTCAGTGATGAGACCAGAGTGTCAGTGATGGGAACGGAGATGTCAGTGATGGGTCCAGAGATATCAATGATGGGTCCAGTGATGTCAGTGATGGGTCCAGAGTGTCAGTGATAAGACTAGAGATGTCAGTGATGGTTTCAGAGATGTCAGTGATGGTATCAGAGTGTCAGTGATGGGACCAGAGATGTCACTTATGGGTCCAGAGATGTCAGTGATGTCTCCAGAGATGTCAGTGATGGGAACAGAGTGTCAGTGATGTGACCAGAGATGTCAGTGATGGGACCAGGCTGACAGTGATGGGACCAGAAATGTTAGTGGTGGGTCCAGAGATGTCAGTGATGGGAAAAGAGTGTCAGTGATGAGACCAGAGATGTCAGTTATGGGACCAGAGATGTCAATGAGGAGACCAGAGTGTCAGTGATGAGACCAGGGATGTCAGTGATGGGACCAGAGATGTCAATGATAGGACCAGAGATGTCAGTGAGGAGACCAGAGTGTCAGTGATGAGACCAGAGATGTGAGTGATGGGTCCAGAGATGTCAATGATCAGACCAGAGATGTAATGATGGTACAAGAGATGTCAGTGTTGGGACCAGAGATGTCAGTGATGGGACCAGAGATGTCAGTGAAGGGTCCAGAGATGTCAGTGATGAGACCAGAGACGTCATCGATGAGATCAGAGTGTCAGTTCTGGGAACAGAGATGTCAGCGATGAGAGGAGAGATGTCAGTGATGAGACGAGAGTGTCAGTGATGGTATCAGAGTGTCAATGATGAGACCAGAGATGTCAGTTATTGGTCCAGAGATGTCAGTGATGGTATCAGAGTGTCAGTGATGGGACCAGAGATGTCAGTGATGAGATCAGAGTGTCAGTTATGGAACAAGAGTGTTAGTGAAGTGTCCATAAATGTCAGTGATGGGAATCGAATGTCAGTGATGGGACCAGAGATGTTAGAGATGGGACCAGAGCTGTCAGTGATGGGACCAGAGATGTCAGTGATGGGACCAGAGATGTCAGTGATGAGACCAGAGTGTCAGTGATGGTATCAGAGTGTCAGTGATGAGACCAGAGATGTGAGTGATGGGACCAGAGGTGTCAGTGATGGGTCCAGAGATGTCAGTGTTGAGACCAGAGATGTCAGTGATGGGACCAGAGATGTCAGTGATGGGACCAGAGATGTCAGTGATGAGACCAGAGTGTCAGTGATGGGACCAGAGATGTCAGTGATGAGAACAGAGTGTCAGTGATGGTATCAGAGTGTCAGTGATGAGACCAGAGATGTCAGTGATGGGTCCAGAGATGTCAGTGATGGTATCAGTGTCAGTGTTGGGACCAGAGGTGTCAGTGATGAGACCAGAGATGTCCGTGATTAGACCAGAGATGTCAGTGAAGGTTTCAGAGATTTCAGCGATGAGACACGAGTGTCAGTGATGGAACAAGAGTGTTAGTGAAGTGTCCATAAATGTCAGTGAAAGGTCTAGAGATGTCGGTGATGGGACCAGTGTACCAGTGATGGGACCAGAGTGTCAGTGATGGGTCCAGAGATGTCAGTGATGAGACAAGAGTGTCAGTGATGGGAACGGAGATGTCAGTGATGGGTCCAGAGATATCAATGATGGGTCCAGTGATGTCAGTGATGGGTCCAGAGTGTCAGTGATAAGACTAGAGATGTCAGTGATGGTTTCAGAGATGTCAGTGATGGTATCAGAGTGTCAGTGATGGGACCAGAGATGTCACTTATGGGTCCAGAGATGTCAGTGATGTCTCCAGAGATGTCAGTGATGGGAACAGAGTGTCAGTGATGTGACCAGAGATGTCAGTGATGGGACCAGGCTGACAGTGATGGGACCAGAAATGTTAGTGGTGGGTCCAGAGATGTCAGTGATGGGAAAAGAGTGTCAGTGATGAGACCAGAGATGTCAGTTATGGGACCAGAGATGTCAGTGAGGAGACCAGAGTGTCAGTGATGAGACCAGGGATGTCAGTGATGAGATCAGAGTGTCAGTTATGGAACAAGAGTGTTAGTGAAGTGTCCATAAATGTCAGTGATGGGAATCGAATGTCAGTGATGGGACCAGAGATGTTAGAGATGGGACCAGAGCTGTCAGTGATGGGACCAGAGATGTCAGTGATGGGACCAGAGATGTCAGTGATGAGACCAGAGTGTCAGTGATGGTATCAGAGTGTCAGTGATGAGACCAGAGATGTGAGTGATGGGACCAGAGGTGTCAGTGATGGGTCCAGAGATGTCAGTGTTGAGACCAGAGATGTCAGTGATGGGACCAGAGATGTCAGTGATGGGACCAGAGATGTCAGTGATGAGACCAGAGTGTCAGTGATGGGACCAGAGATGTCAGTGATGAGAACAGAGTGTCAGTGATGGTATCAGAGTGTCAGTGATGAGACCAGAGATGTCAGTGATGGGTCCAGAGATGTCAGTGATGGTATCAGTGTCAGTGTTGGGACCAGAGGTGTCAGTGATGAGACCAGAGATGTCCGTGATTAGACCAGAGATGTCAGTGAAGGTTTCAGAGATTTCAGCGATGAGACACGAGTGTCAGTGATGGAACAAGAGTGTTAGTGAAGTGTCCATAAATGTCAGTGAAAGGTCTAGAGATGTCGGTGATGGGACCAGTGTACCAGTGATGGGACCAGAGTGTCAGTGATGGGTCCAGAGATGTCAGTGATGAGACAAGAGTGTCAGTGATGGGAACGGAGATGTCAGTGATGGGTCCAGAGATATCAATGATGGGTTCAGTGATGTCAGTGATGGGTCCAGAGTGTCAGTGATAAGACTAGAGATGTCAGTGATGGTTTCAGAGATGTCAGTGATGGTATCAGAGTGTCAGTGATGGGACCAGAGATGTCACTTATGGGTCCAGAGATGTCAGTGATGTCTCCAGAGATGTCAGTGATGGGAACAGAGTGTCAGTGATGTGACCAGAGATGTCAGTGATGGGACCAGGCTGACAGTGATGGGACCAGAAATGTTAGTGGTGGGTCCAGAGATGTCAGTGATGGGAAAAGAGTGTCAGTGATGAGACCAGAGATGTCAGTTATGGGACCAGAGATGTCAGTGAGGAGACCAGAGTGTCAGTGATGAGACCAGGGATGTCAGTGATGGGACCAGAGATGTCAATGATAGGACCAGAAATATCAGTTATGGAACCACAGATGTCAGTGATGGGACCAGAGATGTCATTGATGGACCACCGTGTCAGTGATGGGTCCAGAGATATCAGTGATGAGACCAGAAATGTCAGTGATGAGACCAGAGATGTCAGTGACGAGACAAGAGATGTCAGTGATGGGTGCAGTGATGTCAGTGATGGAATCAGAGTGTCAGTGATGAGACCAGAAATGTCAGTGATGAGAACAAGATGTCAGTGATGGGACCAGAGATGTCAGTGATGGGACCAGTGATGTCACTGATGAGACCAGAGATGCCAGTGATGAGACCAGAGATGTGAGTGATGGGTCCAGAGATGCCAGTGATCAGACCAGAGATGAAATGATGGTACAAGAGATATCAGTGATGGGACCAGAGATGTCAGTGATGGGTCCAGAGTCTCAGTGATTAGACCAGAGTGTCAGTGATGGGTGCAGAGTGTCAGTGAACGGTCCAGAGTTGATGGGTCCACAGTGTCAGTGATGAGACCAAAGATGTCAGTTATTTGACCAGAGTGTCAGTGATGAGACCAGAGATGTGAGTGATGGGTCCAGAGATGTCAATGATCAGACCAGAGATGTAATGATGGTACAAGAGATGTCAGTGATGGGACCAGAGATGTCAGTGATGGGACCAGAGATGTCAGTGAAGGGTCCAGAGATGTCAGTGATGAGACCAGAGACGTCATCGATGAGATCAGAGTGTCAGTTCTGGGAACAGAGATGTCAGCGATGAGAGGAGAGATGTCAGTGATGAGACGAGAGTGTCAGTGATGGTATCAGAGTGTCAATGATGAGACCAGAGATGTCAGTTATTGGTCCAGAGATGTCAGTGATGGTATCAGAGTGTCAGTGATGGGACCAGAGATGTCAGTGATGAGATCAGAGTGTCAGTTATGGAACAAGAGTGTTAGTGAAGTGTCCATAAATGTCAGTGATGGGAATCGAATGTCAGTGATGGGACCAGAGATGTTAGAGATGGGACCAGAGCTGTCAGTGATGGGACCAGAGATGTCAGTGATGGGACCAGAGATGTCAGTGATGAGACCAGAGTGTCAGTGATGGTATCAGAGTGTCAGTGATGAGACCAGAGATGTGAGTGATGGGACCAGAGGTGTCAGTGATGGGTCCAGAGATGTCAGTGTTGAGACCAGAGATGTCAGTGATGGGACCAGAGATGTCAGTGATGGGACCAGAGATGTCAGTGATGAGACCAGAGTGTCAGTGATGGGACCAGAGATGTCAGTGATGAGAACAGAGTGTCAGTGATGGGACCAGAGATGTCAGTGATGAGACTAGAGATGTGAGTGATGGGTCCAGAGATGTCAGTGTTGAGACCAGAGATGTCAGTGATGGGACCAGAGATGTCAGTGATGGGACCAGAGATGTCAGTGATGAGACCAAGGGTCAGTGATGGGACCAGAGATGTCAGTGATGAGAACAGAGTGTCAGTGATGGGACCAGAGATGTCAGTGATGAGACTAGAGATGTGAGTGATGGGACCAGAGGTGTCAGTGATGGGTCCAGAGATGTCAGTGATGAGACCAGAGCTGTCAGTGATGGGACCAGAGATGTCAGTGATGAGACCAGAGTGTCAGTGATGGTATCAGAGTGTCAGTGAAGAGACCAGAGATGTGAGTGATGGGACCAGAGGTGTCAGTGATGGGTCCAGAGAAGTCAGTGTTGAGACCAGAGATGTCAGTGATGGGACCAGAGATGTCAGTGATGGGACCAGAGATGTCAGTGATGGGACCAGAGTGTCAGTGATGGGACCAGAGATGTCAGTGATGAGAACAGAGTGTCAGTGATGGGACCAGAGATGTCAGTGATAAGACTAGAGATGTCAGTGATGGGTCCAGAGATGTCAGTGATGGTATCAGTGTCAGTAATGGGACCAGAGGTGTCAGTGATGCGTCCAGAGATGTCAGTGTTGAGACCAGAGATGTCAGTGATGGGACCGGAGATGTCAGTGATGGGACCAGAGATGTCAGTGATGAGACCAGAGTGTCAGTGATGGTATCAGAGTGTCAGTGATGGTATCAGAGTGTCAGTGATGAGACCAGAGATGTCAGTGATGGGTCCAGAGATGTCAGTGATGGTATCAGTGTCAGTGTTGGGACCACATGTGTCAGTGATGAGACCAGAGATGTCCGTGATGGGTCCAGAGATGTCAGTGATGGTATCAGTGTCAGTGATGGCACCAGAGGTGTCAGTGATGCGTCCAGAGACGTCAGTGTTGAGACCAGAGATGTCAGTGATGGGACCGGAGATGTCAGTGATGGGACCAGAGATGTCAGTGATGAGACCAGAGTGTCAGTGATGGTATCAGAGTGTCAGTGATGAGACCAGAGATGTCAGTGATGGGTCCAGAGATGTCAGTGATGGTATCAGTGTCAGTGTTGGGACCAGAGGTGTCAGTGATGAGACCAGAGATGTCCGTGATTAGACCAGAGATGTCAGTGATGGTTTCAGAGATTTCAGCGATGAGACACGAGTGTCAGTGATGGAACAAGAGTGTTAGTGAAGTGTCCATAAATGTCAGTGAAAGGTCTAGAGATGTCGGTGATGGGACCAGTGTACCAGTGATGGGACCAGAGTGTCAGTGATGGGTCCAGAGATGTCAGTGATGAGACCAGAGTGTCAGTGATGGGAACGGAGATGTCAGTGATGGGTCCAGAGATATCAATGATGGGTCCAGTGATGTCAGTGATGGGTCCAGAGTGTCAGTGATAAGACTAGAGATGTCAGTGATGGTTTCAGAGATGTCAGTGATGGTATCAGAGTGTCAGTGATGGGACCAGAGATGTCACTTATGGGTCCAGAGATGTCAGTGATGTCTCCAGAGATGTCAGTGATGGGAACAGAGATGTCAGTGATGGGACCAGAGTGTCAGTGATGGGACCAGAGATGTCAGTGATGAGAACAGAGTGTCAGTGATGGGACCAGAGATGTCAGTGATGAGACTAGAGATGTCAGTGATGGGTCCAGAGATGTCAGTGATGGGACCAGAGATGTCAGTGATGGGACCAGAGTGTCAGTGATGGGACCAGAGATGTCAGTGATGAGAACAGAGTGTCAGTGATGGGACCAGAGATGTCAGTGATGAGACTAGAGATGTCAGTGATGGGTCCAGAGATGTCAGTGATTGTATCAGTGTTAGTAATGGGACCAGAGGTGTCAGTGATGCGTCCAGAGATGTCAGTGTTGAGACCAGAGATGTCAGTGATGGGACCGGAGATGTCAGTGATGGGACCGGAGATGTCAGTGATGCGACCAGAGTGTCACTGATGGTATCAGAGTGTCAGTGATGAGACCAGAGATGTCAGTGATGGGTCCAGAGATGTCAGTGATGGTATCAGTGTCGGTGTTGGGACCACAGGTGTCAGTGATTAGACTAGAGATGTCAGTGATGGGTCCAGAGATGTCAGTGATGGTATCAGTGTCAGTGATGGTACCAGAGGTGTCAGTGATGCGTCCAGAGATGTCAGTGTTGAGACCAGAGATGTCAGTGATGGGACCGGAGATGTCAGTGATGGGACCAGAGATGTCAGTGATGAGACCAGAGTGTCAGTGATGGTATCAGAGTGTCAGTGATGAGACCAGAGATGTCAGTGATGGGTCCAGAGATGTCAGTGATGGTATCAGTGTCAGTGTTGGGACCAGAGGTGTCAGTGATGAGACCAGAGATGTCCGTGATTAGACCAGAGATGTCAGTGATGGTTTCAGAGATTTCAGCGATGAGACCCGAGTGTCAGTGATGGAACAAGAGTGTTAGTGAAGTGTCCATAAATGTCAGTAAAAGTTCTAGAGATGTCGGTGATGGGACCAGTGTACCAGTGATGGGACCAGAGTGTCAGTGATGGGTCCAGAGATGTCAGTGATGAGACCAGAGTGTCAGTGATGGGAACGGAGATGTCAGTGATGGGTCCAGAGATATCAATGATGGGTCCAGTGATGTCAGTGATGGGTCCAGAGTGTCAGTGATAAGACTAGAGATGTCAGTGATGGTTTCAGAGATGTCAGTGATGGTATCAGAGTGTCAGTGATGGGACCAGAGATGTCACTTATGCGTCCAGAGATGTCAGTGATGTCTCCAGAGATGTCAGTGATGGGAACAGAGTGTCAGTGATGTGACCAGAGATGTCAGTGATGGGACCAGGCTGACAGTGATGGGACCAGAAATGTTAGTGGTGGGTCCAGAGATGTCAGTGATGGGAAAAGAGTGTCAGTGATGAGACCAGAGATGTCAGTTATGGGACCAGAGATGTCAGTGAGGAGACCAGAGTGTCAGTGATGAGACCAGGGATGTCAGTGATGGGACCAGAGATGTCAATGATAGGACCAGAAATATCAGTTATGGAACCACAGATGTCAGTGATGGGACCAGAGATGTCATTGATGGACCACCGTGTCAGTGATGGGTCCAGAGATGTCAGTGATGAGACCAGAAATGTCAGTGATGAGACCAGAGATGTCAGTGACGAGACAAGAGATGTCAGTGATGGGTGCAGTGATGTCAGTGATGGAATCAGAGTGTCAGTGATGAGACCAGAAATGTCAGTGATGAGAACAGAGATGTCAGTGATGGGACCAGAAATGTCAGTGATGGGACCAGTGATGTCACTGATGAGACCAGAGATGCCAGTGATGAGACCAGAGATGTGAGTGATGGGTCCAGAGATGCCAGTGATCAGACCAGAGATGAAATGATGGTACAAGAGATATCAGTGATGGGACCAGAGATGTCAGTGATGGGTCCAGAGTCTCAGTGATTAGACCAGAGTGTCAGTGATGTGTGCAGAGTGTCAGTGAACGGTCCAGAGTTGATGGGTCCACAGTGTCAGTGATGAGACCAAAGATGTCAGTTATTTGACCAGAGTGTCAGTGATGAGACCAGAGATGTGAGTGATGGGTCCAGAGATGTCAATGATCAGACCAGAGATGTAATGATGGTACAAGAGATGTCAGTGATGGGACCAGAGATGTCAGTGATGGGACCAGAGATGTCAGTGAAGGGTCCAGAGATGTCAGTGATGAGACCAGAGACGTCATCGATGAGATCAGAGTGTCAGTTCTGGGAACAGAGATGTCAGCGATGAGAGGAGAGATGTCAGTGATGAGACGAGAGTGTCAGTGATGGTATCAGAGTGTCAATGATGAGACCAGAGATGTCAGTTATTGGTCCAGAGATGTCAGTGATGGTATCAGAGTGTCAGTGATGGGACCAGAGATGTCAGTGATGAGATCAGAGTGTCAGATATGGAACAAGAGTGTTAGTGAAGTGTCCATAAATGTCAGTGATGGGAATCGAATGTCAGTGATGGGACCAGAGATGTTAGAGATGGGACCAGAGCTGTCAGTGATGGGACCAGAGATGTCAGTGATGGGACCAGAGATGTCAGTGATGAGACCAGAGTGTCAGTGATGGTATCAGAGTGTCAGTGATGAGACCAGAGATGTGAGTGATGGGACCAGAGGTGTCAGTGATGGGTCCAGAGATGTCAGTGTTGAGACCAGAGATGTCAGTGATGGGACCAGAGATGTCAGTGATGGGACCAGAGATGTCAGTGATGAGACCAGAGTGTCAGTGATGGGACCAGAGATGTCAGTGATGAGAACAGAGTGTCAGTGATGGGACCAGAGATGTCAGTGATGAGACTAGAGATGTGGGTGATGGGTCCAGAGATGTCAGTGTTGAGACCAGAGATGTCAGTGATGGGACCAGAGATGTCATTGATGGGACCAGAGATGTCAGTGATGAGACGAAGGGTCAGTGATGGGACCAGAGATGTCAGTGATGAGAACAGAGTGTCAGTGATGGGACCAGAGATGTCAGTGATGAGACTAGAGATGTGAGTGATGGGACCAGAGATGTCAGTGATGGGACCAGAGATGTCAGTGATGGGACCAGAGATGTCAGTGATGAGACCAGAGTGTCAGTGATGGGACCAGAGATGTCAGTGATGAGAACAGAGTGTCAGTGATGGGACCAGAGATGTCAGTGATGAGACTAGAGATGTGGGTGATGGGTCCAGAGATGTCAGTGTTGAGACCAGAGATGTCAGTGATGGGACCAGAGATGTCATTGATGGGACCAGAGATGTCAGTGATGAGGCGAAGGGTCAGTGATGGGACCAGAGATGTCAGTGATGAGAACAGAGTGTCAGTGATGGGACCAGAGATGTCAGTGTTGAGACTAGAGATGTGAGTGATGGGACCAGAGATGTCAGTGATGGGACCAGAGATTTCAGTGATGAGACCAGAGTGTCAGTGATGGGACCAGAGATGTCAGTGATGAGAACAGAGTGTCAGTGATGGGACCAGAGATGTCAGTGATGAGACTAGAGATGTGAGTGATGGGTCCAGAGATGTCAGTGTTGAGACCAGAGATGTCAGTGATGGGACCAGAGATGTCAGTGATGGGACCAGAGATGTCAGTGATGAGACCAAGGGTCAGTGATGGGACCAGAGATGTCAGTGATGAGAACAGAGTGTCAGTGATGGGACCAGAGATGTCAGTGATGAGACTAGAGATGTGAGTGATGGGACCAGAGGTGTCAGTGATGGGTCCAGAGATGTCAGTGATGAGACCAGAGCTGTCAGTGATGGGACCAGAGATGTCAGTGATGAGACCAGAGTGTCAGTGATGGTATCAGAGTGTCAGTGAAGAGACCAGAGATGTGAGTGATGGGACCAGAGGTGTCAGTGATGGGTCCAGAGAAGTCAGTGTTGAGACCAGAGATGTCAGTGATGGGACCAGAGATGTCAGTGATGGGACCAGAGATGTCAGTGATGGGACCAGAGTGTCAGTGATGGGACCAGAGATGTCAGTGATGAGAACAGAGTGTCAGTGATGGGACCAGAGATGTCAGTGATGAGACTAGAGATGTCAGTGATGGGTCCAGAGATGTCAGTGATGGTATCAGTGTCAGTAATGGGACCAGAGGTGTCAGTGATGCGTCCAGAGATGTCAGTGTTGAGACCAGAGATGTCAGTGATGGGACCGGAGATGTCAGTGATGGGACCAGAGATGTCAGTGATGAGACCAGAGTGTCAGTGATGGTATCAGAGTGTCAGTGATGAGACCAGAGATGTCAGTGATGCGTCCAGAGATGTCAGTGATGGTATCAGTGTCAGTGTTGGGACCACAGGTGTCAGTGATGAGACCAGAGATGTCCGTGATGGGTCCAGAGATGTCAGTGATGGTATCAGTGTCAGTGATGGCACCAGAGGTGTCAGTGATGCGTCCAGAGATGTCAGTGTTGAGACCAGAGATGTCAGTGATGGGACCGGAGATGTCAGTGATGGGACCAGAGATGTCAGTGATGAGACCAGAGTGTCAGTGATGGTATCAGAGTGTCAGTGATGAGACCAGAGATGTCAGTGATGGGTCCAGAGATGTCAGTGATGGTATCAGTGTCAGTGTTGGGACCAGAGGTGTCAGTGATGAGACCAGAGATGTCCGTGATTAGACCAGAGATGTCAGTGATGGTTTCAGAGATTTCAGCGATGAGACACGAGTGTCAGTGATGGAACAAGAGTGTTAGTGAAGTGTCCATAAATGTCAGTGAAAGGTCTAGAGATGTCGGTGATGGGACCAGTGTACCAGTGATGGGACCAGAGTGTCAGTGATGGGTCCAGAGATGTCAGTGATGAGACAAGAGTGTCAGTGCTGGGAACGGAGATGTCAGTGATGGGTCCAGAGATATCAATGATGGGTCCAGTGATGTCAGTGATGGGTCCAGAGTGTCAGTGATAAGACTAGAGATGTCAGTGATGGTTTCAGAGATGTCAGTGATGGGACCAGAGATGTCACTTATGGGTCCAGAGATGTCAGTGATGTCTCCAGAGATGTCAGTGATGGGAACAGAGTGTCAGTGATGTGACCAGAGATGTCAGTGATGGGACCAGGCTGACAGTGATGGGACCAGAAATGTTAGTGGTGGGTCCAGAGATGTCAGTGATGGGACCAGAGATGTCAATTATGGGACCAGAGATGTCAGTTATGGGACCAGAGATGTCAGTGAGGAGACCAGAGTGTCAGTGATGAGACCAGGGATGTCAGTGATGGGACCAGAGATGTCAATGATAGGACCAGAAATATCAGTTATGGAACCACAGATGTCAGTGATGGGACCAGAGATGTCATTGATGGACCACCGTGTCAGTGATGGGTCCAGAGATGTCAGTGATGAGACCAGAAATGTCAGTGATGAGACCAGAGATGTCAGTGACGAGACAAGAGATGTCAGTGATGGGTGCAGTGATGTCAGTGATGGAATCAGAGTGTCAGTGATGAGACCAGAAATGTCAGTGATGAGAACAGAGATGTCAGTGATGGGACCAGAAATGTCAGTGATGGGACCAGTGATGTCACTGATGAGACCAGAGATGCCAGTGATGAGACCAGAGATGTGAGTGATGGGTCCAGAGATGCCAGTGATCAGACCAGAGATGAAATGATGGTACAAGAGATATCAGTGATGGGACCAGAGATGTCAGTGATGGGTCCAGAGTCTCAGTGATTAGACCAGAGTGTCAGTGATGGGTGCAGAGTGTCAGTGAACGGTCCAGAGTTGATGGGTCCACAGTGTCAGTGATGAGACCAAAGATGTCAGTTATTTGACCAGAGTGTCAGTGATGAGACCAGAGATGTGAGTGATGGGTCCAGAGATGTCAATGATCAGACCAGAGATGTAATGATGGTACAAGAGATGTCAGTGATGGGACCAGAGATGTCAGTGATGGGACCAGAGATGTCAGTGAAGGGTCCAGAGATGTCAGTGATGAGACCAGAGACGTCATCGATGAGATCAGAGTGTCAGTTCTGGGAACAGAGATGTCAGCGATGAGAGGAGAGATGTCAGTGATGAGACGAGAGTGTCAGTGATGGTATCAGAGTGTCAATGATGAGACCAGAGATGTCAGTTATTGGTCCAGAGATGTCAGTGATGGTATCAGAGTGTCAGTGATGGGACCAGAGATGTCAGTGATGAGATCAGAGTGTCAGTTATGGAACAAGAGTGTTAGTGAAGTGTCCATAAATGTCAGTAATGGGAATCGAATGTCAGTGATGGGACCAGAGATGTTAGAGATGGGACCAGAGCTGTCAGTGATGGGACCAGAGATGTCAGTGATGGGACCAGAGATGTCAGTGATGAGACCAGAGTGTCAGTGATGGTATCAGAGTGTCAGTGATGAGACCAGAGATGTGAGTGATGGGACCAGAGGTGTCAGTGATGGGTCCAGAGATGTCAGTGTTGAGACCAGAGATGTCAGTGATGGGACCAGAGATGTCAGTGATGGGACCAGAGATGTCAGTGATGAGACCAGAGTGTCAGTGATGGGACCAGAGATGTCAGTGATGAGAACAGAGTGTCAGTGATGGGACCAGAGATGTCAGTGATGAGACTAGAGATGTGGGTGATGGGTCCAGAGATGTCAGTGTTGAGACCAGAGATGTCAGTGATGGGACCAGAGATGTCATTGATGGGACCAGAGATGTCAGTGATGAGACGAAGGGTCAGTGATGGGACCAGAGATGTCAGTGATGAGAACAGAGTGTCAGTGATGGGACCAGAGATGTCAGTGATGAGACTAGAGATGTGAGTGATGGGACCAGAGATGTCAGTGATGGGAACAGAGATGTCAGTGATGAGACCAGAGTGTCAGTGATGGGACCAGAGATGTCAGTGATGAGAACAGAGTGTCAGTGATGGGACCAGAGATGTCAGTGATGAGACTAGAGATGTGAGTGATGGATCCAGAGATGTCAGTGTTGAGACCAGAGATGTCAGTGATGGGACCAGAGATGTCAGTGATGGGACCAGAGATGTCAGTGATGAGACCAAGGGTCAGTGATGGGACCAGAGATGTCAGTGATGAGAACAGAGTGTCAGTGATGGGACCAGAGATGTCAGTGATGAGACTAGAGATGTGAGTGATGGGACCAGAGGTGTCAGTGATGGGTCCAGAGATGTCAGTGATGAGACCAGAGCTGTCAGTGATGGGACCAGAGATGTCAGTGATGAGACCAGAGTGTCAGTGATGGTATCAGAGTGTCAGTGAAGAGACCAGAGATGTGAGTGATGGGACCAGAGGTGTCAGTGATGGGTCCAGAGAAGTCAGTGTTGAGACCAGAGATGTCAGTGATGGGACCAGAGATGTCAGTGATGGGACCAGAGATGTCAGTGATGGGACCAGAGTGTCAGTGATGGGACCAGAGATGTCAGTGATGAGAACAGAGTGTCAGTGATGGGACCAGAGATGTCAGTGATGAGACTAGAGATGTCAGTGATGGGTCCAGAGATGTCAGTGATGGTATCAGTGTCAGTAATGGGACCAGAGGTGTCAGTGATGCGTCCAGAGATGTCAGTGTTGAGACCAGAGATGTCAGTGATGGGACCGGAGATGTCAGTGATGGGACCAGAGATGTCAGTGATGAGACCAGCGTGTCAGTGATGGTATCAGAGTGTCAGTGATGAGACCAGAGATGTCAGTGATGGGTCCAGAGATGTCAGTGATGGTATCAGTGTCAGTGTTGGGACCACAGGTGTCAGTGATGAGACCAGAGATGTCCGTGATGGGTCCAGAGATGTCAGTGATGGTATCAGTGTCAGTGATGGCACCAGAGGTGTCAGTGATGCGTCCAGAGATGTCAGTGTTGAGACCAGAGATGTCAGTGATGGGACCGGAGATGTCAGTGATGGGACCAGAGATGTCAGTGATGAGACCAGAGTGTCAGTGATGGTATCAGAGTGTCAGTGATGAGACCAGAGATGTCAGTGATGGGTCCAGAGATGTCAGTGATGGTATCAGTGTCAGTGTTGGGACCAGAGGTGTCAGTGATGAGACCAGAGATGTCCGTGATTAGACCAGAGATGTCAGTGATGGTTTCAGAGATTTCAGCGATGAGACACGAGTGTCAGTGATGGAACAAGAGTGTTAGTGAAGTGTCCATAAATGTCAGTGAAAGGTCTAGAGATGTCGGTGATGGGACCAGTGTACCAGTGATGGGACCAGAGTGTCAGTGATGGGTCCAGAGATGTCAGTGATGAGACAAGAGTGTCAGTGATGGGAACGGAGATGTCAGTGATGGGTCCAGAGATATCAATGATGGGTCCAGTGATGTCAGTGATGGGTCCAGAGTGTCAGTGATAAGACTAAAGATGTCAGTGATGGTTTCAGAGTGTCAGTGATGGGACCAGAGATGTCACTTATGGGTCCAGAGATGTCAGTGATGTCTCCAGAGATGTCAGTGATGGGAACAGAGTGTCAGTGATGTGACCAGAGATGTCAGTGATGGGACCAGGCTGACAGTGATGGGACCAGAAATGTTAGTGGTGGGTCCAGAGATGTCAGTGATGGGAAAAGAGTGTCAGTGATGAGACCAGAGATGTCAGTTATGGGACCAGAGATGTCAGTGAGGAGACCAGAGTGTCAGTGATGAGACCAGGGATGTCAGTGATGGGACCAGAGATGTCAATGATAGGACCAGAAATATCAGTTATGGAACCACAGATGTCAGTGATGGGACCAGAGATGTCATTGATGGACCACCGTGTCAGTGATGGGTCCAGAGATGTCAGTGATGAGACCAGAAATGTCAGTGATGAGACCAGAGATGTCAGTGACGAGACAAGAGATGTCAGTGATGGGTGCAGTGATGTCAGTGATGGAATCAGAGTGTCAGTGATGAGACCAGAAATGTCAGTGATGAGAACAAGATGTCAGTGATGGGACCAGAGATGTCAGTGATGGGACCAGTGATGTCACTGATGAGACCAGAGATGCCAGTGATGAGACCAGAGATGTGAGTGATGGGTCCAGAGATGCCAGTGATCAGACCAGAGATGAAATGATGGTACAAGAGATATCAGTGATGGGACCAGAGATGTCAGTGATGGGTCCAGAGTCTCAGTGATTAGACCAGAGTGTCAGTGATGGGTGCAGAGTGTCAGTGAACGGTCCAGAGTTGATGGGTCCACAGTGTCAGTGATGAGACCAAAGATGTCAGTTATTTGACCAGAGTGTCAGTGATGAGACCAGAGATGTGAGTGATGGGTCCAGAGATGTCAATGATCAGACCAGAGATGTAATGATGGTACAAGAGATGTCAGTGATGGGACCAGAGATGTCAGTGATGGGACCAGAGATGTCAGTGAAGGGTCCAGAGATGTCAGTGATGAGACCAGAGACGTCATCGATGAGATCAGAGTGTCAGTTCTGGGAACAGAGATGTCAGCGATGAGAGGAGAGATGTCAGTGATGAGACAAGAGTGTCAGTGATGGTATCAGAGTGTCAATGATGAGACCAGAGATGTCAGTTATTGGTCCAGAGATGTCAGTGATGAGATCAGAGTGTCAGTTATGGAACAAGAGTGTTAGTGAAGTGTCCATAAATGTCAGTGATGGGAATCGAATGTCAGTGATGGGACCAGAGATGTCAGTGATGAGACTAGAGATGTGAGTGATGGGACCAGAGGTGTCAGTGATGGGTCCAGAGATGTCAGTGATGAGACCAGAGCTGTCAGTGATGGGACCAGAGTGTCAGTGATGGGACCAGAGATGTCAGTGATGAGAACAGAGTGTCAGTGATGGGACCAGAGATGTCAGTGATGAGACTAGAGATGTGGGTGATGGGTCCAGAGATGTCAGTGTTGAGACCAGAGATGTCAGTGATGGGACCAGAGATGTCATTGATGGGACCAGAGATGTCAGTGATGAGACGAAGGGTCAGTGATGGGACCAGAGATGTCAGTGATGAGAACAGAGTGTCAGTGATGGGACCAGAGATGTCAGTGATGAGACTAGAGATGTGAGTGATGGGACCAGAGATGTCAGTGATGGGAACAGAGATGTCAGTGATGAGACCAGAGTGTCAGTGATGGGACCAGAGATGTCAGTGATGAGAACAGAGTGTCAGTGATGGGACCAGAGATGTCAGTGATGAGACTAGAGATGTGAGTGATGGATCCAGAGATGTCAGTGTTGAGACCAGAGATGTCAGTGATGGGACCAGAGATGTCAGTGATGGGACCAGAGATGTCAGTGATGAGACCAAGGGTCAGTGATGGGACCAGAGATGTCAGTGATGAGAACAGAGTGTCAGTGATGGGACCAGAGATGTCAGTGATGAGACTAGAGATGTGAGTGATGGGACCAGAGGTGTCAGTGATGGGTCCAGAGATGTCAGTGATGAGACCAGAGCTGTCAGTGATGGGACCAGAGATGTCAGTGATGAGACCAGAGTGTCAGTGATGGTATCAGAGTGTCAGTGAAGAGACCAGAGATGTGAGTGATGGGACCAGAGGTGTCAGTGATGGGTCCAGAGAAGTCAGTGTTGAGACCAGAGATGTCAGTGATGGGACCAGAGATGTCAGTGATGGGACCAGAGATGTCAGTGATGGGACCAGAGTGTCAGTGATGGGACCAGAGATGTCAGTGATGAGAACAGAGTGTCAGTGATGGGACCAGAGATGTCAGTGATGAGACTAGAGATGTCAGTGATGGGTCCAGAGATGTCAGTGATGGTATCAGTGTCAGTAATGGGACCAGAGGTGTCAGTGATGCGTCCAGAGATGCCAGTGTTGAGACCAGAGATGTCAATGATGGGACCGGAGATGTCAGTGATGGGACCAGAGATGTCAGTGATGAGACCAGAGTGTCAGTGATGGTATCAGAGTGTCAGTGATGAGACCAGAGATGTCAGTGATGGGTCCAGAGATGTCAGTGATGGTATCAGTGTCAGTGTTGGGACCACAGGTGTCAGTGATGAGACCAGAGATGTCCGTGATGGGTCCAGAGATGTCAGTGATGGTATCAGTGTCAGTGATGGGACCAGAGGTGTCAGTGATGCGTCCAGAGATGTCAGTGTTGAGACCAGAGATGTCAGTGATGGGACCGGAGATGTCAGTGATGGGACCAGAGATGTCAGTGATGAGACAAGAGTGTCAGTGATGAGACAAGAGATGTCCGTGATGAGACCAGAGATATCACTGATGCGACCAGAGATGTCAGTGATGGGACCAGAGATGTCACTGATGGGTCCAGAGATGTCAGTAATGGGACCAGAGATATCAGTGATAGATCCAGAGATGTCAGTGATGGGAACAGGGATGTCACTAAAGGGTCCAGAGATGTCAGTGATGGGTCCAGAGATGTCAGTGATGGGTCCAGAGATATCAGTGAAGGGTCCAGAGATGTCAGTGATGGTGTCAGAGTGTCAGTGATGGGACCAGAGATGTCAGTGATGAGAACAGAGTGTCAGTGATGGGACCAGAGATGTCAGTGGTGGGATCAGAGATGTCAGTGATGGTATCAGAGTGTCAGTGAACGGTCTAGAGATGTCAGTGATGGGACCAGAGATGTCAGTTATGGGTCCAGAGATGTCAGTGATGTGTCCAGAGATGTCAGTGATGGGAACAGAGATGTCAGTGACGTGACCAGAGATGTCAGTGATGGGACAAGACTGACAGTGATGGGACCAGAAATGTTAGTGGTGGGTCCAGAGATGTCAGTGATGGGAAAAGAGTGTCAGTGATGAGACCAGAGATGTCAGTTATGGGACCAGAGATGTCAGTGAGGAGACCAGAGTGTCAGTGATGAGACCAGGGATGTCAGTGATGGGACCAGAGATGTCAATGATAGGACCAGAAATATCAGTTATGGAACCACAGATGTCAGTGATGGGACCAGAGATGTCATTGATGGGACCACCGTGTCAGTGATGGGTCGAGAGATGTCACTGATAAGACCAGAAATGTCAGTGATGAGACCAGAGACGTCAGTGACGAGACAAGAGATGTCGGTGATGGGTCCAGAGATGTCAGTGATGGTATCAGAGTGTCAGTGATGAGACCAGAAATGTCAGTGATGAGAACAGAGATGTCAGTGATGGGACCAGAGATGTCAGTGATGGGACCAGTGATGTCACTGATGAGAGCAGAGATGCCAGTGATGAGACCAGAGATGTGAGTGATAGGTCCAGAGATGCCAATGATCAGACCAGAGATGTAATGATGGGACAAGAGATATCAGTGATGGGACCAGAGATGTCAGTCATGGGTCCAGAGTCTCAGTGATTAGACCAGAGTGTCAGTGATGGGTGCAGAGTGTCAGTGAACGGTCCAGAGATGTCAGTGATGAGACCAGAAATGTCAGTGATGGGACCAGAGATGTCAGTGATGAGAGGAGAGATGTCAGTGATGAGACCAGAGATGTCCGTGATGAGACCCGAGTGTCAGTGATGGAACGAGAGTGTTAGTGAAGTGTCCATAAATGTCAGGGATGGGAATCGAGTGTCAGTGATGGGACCAGAGATGTCAGTGATGGGAACAGGGATGTCAGTGATGGGACCAGAGATGTCAGTGAAGGGTCCAGAGATGTCAGTGATGGTATCAGAGTGTCAGTGATGGGACCAGAGATGTCAGTGGTGGGTCCAGAGATGTCAGTGACGAGACCAGAAATGTCAGTGATGAGACCAGAGATGTCAGTGACGAGACAAGAGATGTCAGTGATAGGTCCAGAGATGTCAGTGATGGTATCAGAGTGTCAGTGATGTGACCAGAAATGTCAGTGATGAGAACAGAGATGTCAGTGATGGGACCAGAGATGTCAGTGATGGGACCAGAGATGTCACTGATGAGACCAGAGATGCCAGTGATGACACCAGAGATGTGAATGTTGGGTCCAGAGATGCCAGTGATCAGACCAGAGATGTAATGATGGTCCAAGAGATATCCGTGATGCGACCAGAGATGTCAGTGATGGGACCAGAGATGTCAGTGATGCCACCAGAGATGTGAATGTTGGGTCCAGAGATGCCAGTGATCAGACCAGAGATGTAATGATGGTCCAAGAGATATCCGTGATGCGAACAGAGATGTCAATGATGAGACCAGAGATGTCAGTTATTGGTCCAGAGATGTCAGTGATGGTATCAGAGTGTCAGTGATGGGACCAGAGATATCAGTGATGAGATCAGAGTGTCAGTTATGGAACAAGAGTGTTAGGGAAGTGTCCATAAATGTCAGTGATGGGAATCGAATGTCAGTGATGGGACGAGAGATGTTAGAGATGGGACCACAGCTGTCAGTGATGGGACCAGAGATGTCAGTGATGGGACCAGAGATGTCAGTGATGAGACCAGAGTGTCAGTGATGGTATCAGAGTGTCAGTGATGAGACCAGAGATGTCAGTGAAGGGTCCAGAGATGTCAGTGATGGTATCAGAGTGTCAGTGATGGGACCAGAGATGTCAGTGATGGGTCCAGAGATGAAACTTTATTGCTGGAACAGCACAGCAGATCAGGCAGCATCCAGGGAACAGGAGATTCGACGTTTCGGGCACAGGCCCTTCTTGATTCCTGAAGAAGGGCCTGTGCCCGAAACGTCGCATCTCCTGTTCCCTGGATGCTGCCTGACCTGCTGTGCTGTTCCAGCAATAAAGTTTCAACTTTGATCTCCAGCATCTGCAGACCTCACTTTCTCCTGGGTCCAGAGATGTCAGTGATGAGACCAGAAATGTCAGTGATGAGACCAGAGATGTCAGTGATGAGACAAGAGATGTCAGTGATAGGTCCAGAGATGTCAGTGATGGTATCAGAGTGTCATTGATGTGACCACAAATGTCAGTGATGAGAACAGAGATGTCAGTGATGGGACCAGAGATGTCAGTGATGGGACCAGAGATGTCACTGATGAGACCAGAGATGCCAGTGATGACACCAGAGATGTGAATGTTGGGTCCAGAGATGCCAGTGATCAGACCAGAGATGTAATGATGGTCCAAGAGATATCCGTGATGCGACCAGAGATGTCAGTGATGGGACCAGAGATGTCAGTGATGCCACCAGAGATGTCAGTGAAGGGTCCAGAGATGTCAGTGATGGTATCAGAGTGTCAGTGATGGGAACAGAGATGACAGTGATGGGTCCAGAGATGTCAGTGATGAGACCAGAAATGTCAGTGATTAGATCAGAGTGTCAGTTATGGGACCAGAGATGTCAGTGATGAGACAAGAGTGTCAGTGATGAGACAAGAGATGTCCGTGATGAGACCAGAGATATCACTGATGCGACCAGAGATGTCAGTGATGGGACCAGAGATGTCACTGATGGGTCCAGAGATGTCAGTAATGGGACCAGAGATATCAGTGATAGATCCAGAGATGTCAGTGATGGGAACAGGGATGTCACTAAAGGGTCCAGAGATGTCAGTGATGGGTCCAGAGATGTCAGTGATGGGTCCAGAGATATCAGTGAAGGGTCCAGAGATGTCAGTGATGGTATCAGAGTGTCAGTGATGGGACCAGAGATGTCAGTGATGAGAACAGAGTGTCAGTGATGGGACCAGAGATGTCAGTGGTGGGATCAGAGATGTCAGTGATGGTATCAGAGTGTCAGTGAAGGGTCTAGAGATGTCAGTGATGGGACCAGAGATGTCAGTTATGGGTCCAGAGATGTCAGTGATGTGTCCAGAGATGTCAGTGATGGGAACAGAGATGTCAGTGATGTGACCAGAGATGTCAGTGATGGGACAAGACTGACAGTGATGGGACCAGAAATGTTAGTGGTGGGTCCAGAGATGTCAGTGATGGGAAAAGAGTGTCAGTGATGAGACCAGAGATGTCAGTTATGGGACCAGAGATGTCAGTGAGGAGACCAGAGTGTCAGTGATGAGACCAGGGATGTCAGTGATGGGACCAGAGATGTCAATGATAGGACCACCGTGTCAGTGATGGGTCGAGAGATGTCACTGATAAGACCAGAAATGTCAGTGATGAGACCAGAGACGTCAGTGACGAGACAAGAGATGTCGGTGATGAGTCCAGAGATGTCAGTGATGGTATCAGAGTGTCAGTGATGAGACCAGAAATGTCAGTGATGAGAACAGAGATGTCAGTGATGGGACCAGAGATGTCAGTGATGGGACCAGTGATGTCATTGATGGGACCACCGTGTCAGTGATGGGTCGAGAGATGTCACTGATAAGACCAGAAATGTCAGTGATGAGACCAGAGACGTCAGTGACGAGACAAGAGATGTCGGTGATGGGTCCAGAGATGTCAGTGATGGTATCAGAGTGTCAGTGATGAGACCAGAAATGTCAGTGATGAGAACAGAGATGTCAGTGATTTGACCAGAGATGTCAGTGATGGGACCAGTGATGTCACTGATGAGACCAGAGATGCCAGTGATGAGACCAGAGATGTGAGTGATAGGTCCAGAGATGCCAGTGATCAGACCAGAGTTGTAATGATGGGACAAGAGATATCAGTGATGGGACCAGAGATGTCAGTCATGGGTCCAGAGTCTCAGTGATTAGACCAGAGTGTCAGTGATGGGTGCAGAGTGTCAGTGAACGGTCCAGAGATGTCAGTGATGGGTCCACAGTGTCAGTGATGAGACCAAAGATGTCAGTTATTTGACCAGAGTGTCAGTGATGAGACCAGAGATGTGAGTGATGGGTCCAGAGATGTCAATGATCAGACCAGAGATGTAATGATGGTATAAGAGATGTCAGTGATGGGACCAGAGATTTCAGTGAAGGGTCCAGAGATGTCAGTGATGAGACCAGAGATGTCAGTGATGGGACCAGAGATGTCAGTGATGAGAGGAGAGATGTCAGTGATGAGACCAGAGTGTCAGTGATGGTATCAGAGTTTCAGTGATGAGACCAGAGATGTCAGTTATTGGTCCAGAGATGTCAGTGATGGTATCAGAGTGTCAGTGATGGGACCAGAGATGTCAGTGATGAGATCAGAGTGTCAGTTATGGAACGAGAGTGTTAGTGAAGTGTCCATAAATGTCAGGGATGGGAATCGAGTGTCAGTGATGGGACCAGAGATGTCAGTGATGGGAACAGGGATGTCAGTGATGGGACCAGAGATGTCAGTGAAGGGTCCAGAGATGTCAGTGATGGTATCAGAATGTCAGTGATGGGACCAGAGATGTCAGTGATGGGTCCAGAGATGTCAGTGACGAGACCAGAAATGTCAGTGATGAGACCAGAGATGTCAGTGACGAGACAAGAGATGTCAGTGATAGGTCCAGAGATGTCAGTGATGGTATCAGAGTGTCAGTGATGTGACCAGAAATGTCAGTGATGAGAACACAGATGTCAGTGATGGGACCAGAGATGTCAGTGATGGGACCAGAGATGTCACTGATGAGACCAGAGATGCCAGTGATGACACCAGAGATGTGAATGTTGGGTCCAGAGATGCCAGTGATCAGACCAGAGATGTAATGATGGTCCAAGAGATATCCGTGATGCGACCAGAGATGTCAGTGATGGGACCAGAGATGTCAGTGATGCCACCAGAGATGTGAATGTTGGGTCCAGAGATGCCGTTGATCAGACCAGAGATGTAATGATGGTCCAAGAGATATCCGTGATGCGAACAGAGATGTCAATGATGAGACCAGAGATGTCAGTTATTGGTCCAGAGATGTCAGTGATGAGATCAGAGTGTCAGTTATGGAACAAGAGTGTTAGTGAAGTGTCCATAAATGTCAGTGATGGGAATCGAATGTCAGTGATGGGACCAGAGATGTTAGAGATGGGACCAGAGCTGTCAGTGATGGGACCAGAGATGTCAGTGATGGGACCAGAGATGTCAGTGATGAGACCAGAGTGTCAGTGATGGTATCAGAGTGTCAGTGATGAGACCAGAGATGTGAGTGATGGGACCAGAGGTGTCAGTGATGGGTCCAGAGATGTCAGTGTTGAGACCAGAGATGTCAGTGATGGGACCAGAGATGTCAGTGATGGGACCAGAGATGTCAGTGATGAGACCAGAGTGTCAGTGATGGGACCAGAGATGTCAGTGATGAGAACAGAGTGTCAGTGATGGGACCAGAGATGTCAGTGATGAGACTAGAGATGTGAGTGATGGGTCCAGAGATGTCAGTGTTGAGACCAGAGATGTCAGTGATGGGACCAGAGATGTCAGTGATGGGACCAGAGATGTCAGTGATGAGACGAAGGGTCAGTGATGGGACCAGAGATGTCAGTGATGAGAACAGAGTGTCAGTGATGGGACCAGAGATGTCAGTGATGAGACTAGAGATGTGAGTGATGGGACCAGAGGTGTCAGTGATGGGTCCAGAGATGTCAGTGATGAGACCAGAGTGTCAGTGATGGTATCAGAGTGTCAGTGAAGAGACCAGAGATGTGAGTGATGGGACCAGAGGTGTCAGTGATGGGTCCAGAGAAGTCAGTGTTGAGACCAGGGATGTCAGTGATGGGACCAGAAATGTCAGTGGTGGGTCCAGAGATGTCAGTGATGGGAAAAGAGTGTCAGTGATGAGACCAGAGATGTCAGTTATGGGACCAGAGATGTCAGTGAGGAGACCAGAGTGTCAGTGATGAGACCAGGGATGTCAGTGATGGGACCAGAGATGTCAATGATAGGACCAGAAATATCAGTTATGGAACCACAGATGTCAGTGATGGGACCAAAGATGTCATTGATGGGACCACCGTGTCAGTGATGGGTCGAGAGATGTCACTGATAAGACCAGAAATGTCAGTGATGAGACCAGAGACGTCAGTGACGAGACAAGAGATGTCAGTGATGGGTGCAGTGATGTCAGTGATGGAATCAGAGTGTCAGTGATGAGACCAGAAATGTCAGTGATGAGAACAAGATGTCAGTGATGGGACCAGAGATGTCAGTGATGGGACCAGTGATGTCACTGATGAGACCAGAGATGCCAGTGATGAGACCAGAGATGTGAGTGATGGGTCCAGAGATGCCAGTGATCAGACCAGAGATGAAATGATGGTACAAGAGATATCAGTGATGGGACCAGAGATGTCAGTGATGGGTCCAGAGTCTCAGTGATTAGACCAGAGTGTCAGTGATGGGTGCAGAGTGTCAGTGAACGGTCCAGAGTTAATGGGTCCACAGTGTCAGTGATGAGACCAAAGATGTCAGTTATTTGACCAGAGTGTCAGTGATGAGACCAGAGATGTGAGTGATGGGTCCAGAGATGTCAATGATCAGACCAGAGATGTAATGATGGTACAAGAGATGTCAGTGATGGGACCAGAGATGTCAGTGATGGGACCAGAGATGTCAGTGAAGGGTCCAGAGATGTCAGTGATGAGACCAGAGACGTCATCGATGAGATCAGAGTGTCAGTTCTGGGAACAGAGATGTCAGCGATGAGAGGAGAGATGTCAGTGATGAGACGAGAGTGTCAGTGATGAGACAAGAGATGTCCGTGATGAGACCAGAGATATCACTGATGCGACCAGAGATGTCAGTGATGGGACCAGAGATGTCACTGATGGGTCCAGAGATGTCAGTAATGGGACCAGAGATATCAGTGATAGATCCAGAGATGTCAGTGATGGGAACAGGGATGTCACTAAAGGGTCCAGAGATGTCAGTGATGGGTCCAGAGATGTCAGTGATGGGTCCCGAGATATCAGTGAAGGGTCCAGAGATGTCAGTGATGGTATCAGAGTGTCAGTGATGGGACCAGAGATGTCAGTGATGAGAACAGAGTGTCAGTGATGGGACCAGAGATGTCAGTGGTGGGATCAGAGATGTCAGTGATGGTATCAGAGTGTCAGTGAAGGGTCTAGAGATGTCAGTGATGGGACCAGAGATGTCAGTTATGGGTCCAGAGATGTCAGTGATGTGTCCAGAGATGTCAGTGATGGGAACAGAGATGTCAGTGATGTGACCAGAGATGTCAGTGATGGGACAAGACTGACAGTGATGGGACCAGAAATGTTAGTGGTGGGTCCAGAGATGTCAGTGATGGGAAAAGAGTGTCAGTGATGAGACCAGAGATGTCAGTTATGGGACCAGAGATGTCAGTGAGGAGACCAGAGTGTCAGTGATGAGACCAGGGATGTCAGTGATGGGACCAGAGATGTCAATGATAGGACCAGAAATATCAGTTATGGAACCACAGATGTCAGTGATGGGACCAGAGATGTCATTGATGGGACCACCGTGTCAGTGATGGGTCGAGAGATGTCACTGATAAGACCAGAAATGTCAGTGATGAGACCAGAGACGTCAGTGATGAGACCAGAGATGTCAGTTATTGGTCCAGAGATGTCAGTGATGGTATCAGAGTGTCAGTGATGGGACCAGAGATGTCAGTGTTGGGTCCAGAGATGTCAGTGATGAGACCAGAGTGTCAGTGATGGTATCAGAGCGTCAGTGATGAGACCAGAGATGTCAGTTATTGGTCCAGAGATGTCAGTGATGGTATCAGAGTGTCAGTGTTGGGTCCAGAGATGTCAGTGATGAGACCAGAGATGTCAGTGATGGAATCAGAGTGTCAGTGATGTGTCCAGAGATGTCAGTGTTGGGTCCAGAGATGTCAGTGTTGGGACCAGAGATGTCAGTTTTGGGTCCAGAGATGTCAGTGATGAGACCAGAGATGTCAGTGATGAGATCAGAGTGTCAGTGATGGTATCAGAGTGTCAGTGATGGGAACGGAGATGTCAGTGATGGGACCAGAGATGTCAGTGATACCACCAGAGATGTCAGTGAAGGGTCCAGAGATGTCAGTGATGGTATCAGAGTGTCAGTGATGGGACCAGAGATGTCAGTGTTGAGAACAGAGTGTCAGTGATAGGACCAGAGTGTCAGTGATGGGACCAGAGATGTCAGTGGTGGGATCAGAGATGTCAGTGATGGTATCAGAGTGTCAGTGATGAGACCAGAGATGTCAGTTATGGGACCAGAGATGTCAGTGATACCACCAGAGATGTCAGTGAAGGGTCCAGAGATGTCAGTGATGGTATCAGAGTGTCAGTGATGGGACCAGAGATGTCAGTGATGAGAACAGAGTGTCAGTGATGGGACCAGAGATGTCAGTGGTGGGATCAGAGATGTCAGTGATGGTATCAGAGTGTCAGTGAAGGGTCTAGAGATGTCAGTGATGGGAACAGAGATGTCAGTTATGTGTCCAGAGATGTCAGTGATGTGTCCAGAGATGTCAGTGATGGGAACAGAGATGTCAGTGATGTGACCAGAGATGTCAGTGATGGGACCAGACTGACAGTGATGGGACCAGAAATGTTAGTGGTGTGTCCAGAGATGTCAGTGATGGGAAAAGAGTGTCAGTGATGAGACCAGAGATGTCAGTTATGGGACCAGAGATGTCAGTGAGGAGACCAGAGTGTCAGTGATGAGACCAGGGATGTCAGTGAAGGGACCAGAGATGACAATGATAGGACCACCGTGTCAGTGATGGGTCCAGAGATGTCACTGATGAGACCAGAAATGTCAGTGATGAGACCAGAGACGTCAGTGACGAGACAAGAGATGTCAGTGATGGGTCCAGAGATGTCAGTGATGGTATCAGAGTGTCAGTGATGAGACCAGAAATGTCAGTGATGAGAACAGAGATGTCAGTGATGGGACCAGAGATGTCAGTGATGGGACCAGTGATGTCACTGATGAGACCAGAGATGCCAGTGATGAGACCAGAGATGTGAGTGATGGGTCCAGAGATGCCAGTGATCAGACCAGAGATGTAATGATGGAACCACAGATGTCAGAGATGGGAGCAGAGATGTCATTGATGGGACCACCGTGTCAGTGATGTGTCCAGAGATGTCACTGATGAGACCAGAAATGTCAGTGATGAGACCAGAGACGTCAGTGACGAGACAAGAGATGTCTGTGATGGGTCCAGAGATGTCAGTGATGGTATCAGAGTGTCAGTGATGAGAACAGAAATGTCAGTGATGAGAACAGAGATGTCAGTGATGGGACCAGAGATGTCAGTGAAGGGACCAGTGATGTCACTGATGAGACCAGAGATGCCAGTGATGAGACCAGAGATGTGAGTGATGGGTCCAGAGATGCCAGTGATCAGACCAGAGATGTAATGATGGAACAAGAGATATCAGTGATGGGACCAGAGATGTCAGTCATGGGTCCAGAGTCTCAGTGATTAGAACAGAGTGTCAGTGATGGGTGCAGAGTGTCAGTGAACAGTCCAGAGATGTCAGTGATGGGTCCACAGTGTCAGTGATGAGACCAAAGATGTCAGTTATTTGACCAGAGTGTCAGTGATGAGACCAGAGATGTGAGTGATGGGTCCAGAGATGTCAATGATCAGACCAGAGATGTAATGATGGAACAAGAGATGTCAGTGATGGGACCAGAGATGTCAGTGAAGGGTCCAGAGATGTCAGTGATGAGACCAGAGATGTCAGTGATGGGACCAGAGATGTCAGTGATGAGAGGAGAGATGTCAGTGATGAGACCAGAGTGTCAGTGATGGTATCAGAGTGTCAGTGATGAGACCAGAGATGTCAGTTATTGGCCCAGAGATGTCAGTGGTGGGATCAGAGATGTCAGTGATGGTATCAGAGTGTCAGTGAAGGGTCTAGAGATGTCAGTGATGGGACCAGAGATGTCAGTTATGGGTCCAGAGATGTCAGTGATGTGTCCAGAGATGTCAGTGATGTGTCCAGAGATGTCAGTGATGGGAACAGAGATGTCAGTGATGGGTCCAGAGATGTCAGTGATGGTATCAGTGTCAGTGATGGGACCAGAGGTGTCAGTGATGCGTCCAGAGATGTCAGTGTTGAGACCAGAGATGTCAGTGATGGGACCAGAGATGTCAGTGATGGGTCCAGAGATGTCAGTGATGAGACCAGAGATGTCAGTGATGGTATCAGTGTCAGTGATGGGACCAGAGGTTTAGATTAGATTACTTTACAGTGTGGAAACAGGCCCTTCGGCCCAACAAGTCCACACCGACACGGCAAAGCGCAACCCACCCATACCCCTACATTTACCCCTTACCTAACACTACGGCCAATTCACCTGGCCTGCACATCTTTGTGACTGTGGGAGGAAACCGGAGCACCCAGAGGAAACCCACGCAGACACGGGGAGAATGTGCAAACTCCACACAGTCAGTCGCCTGAGGCGGGAATTGAACCCGGGTCTCTGGCGCTGCGAGGCAGCAGTGCTAACCACTATGCCACCGTGCCGCCCACCAGGTGTCAGTGTTGAGACCAGAGATGTCAGTGATGGGACCAGAGATGTCAGTGATGAGACTAGAGATGTCACTGATGGGTCCAGAGATGTCAGTAATGGGACCAGAGATATCAGTGATAGATCCAGAGATGTCAGTGATGGGAACAGGGATGTCAGTAAAGGGTCCAGAGATGTCAGTGATGGGTCCAGAGATGTCAGTGATGGGATCAGAGTGTCAGTGATGGTATCAGAGTGTCAGTGATGGCACCAGAGATGTCAGTGATGGGTCCAGAGATGTCAGTGATGAGATTGGAGTGTCAGTGATGAGACCAGAGATGTCCGTGATGAGGCCAGAGATGTCAGTGAAGGGTCCAGAGAAGTCAGTGATGGGACTAGAGTGTCAGTGATGAGAGCAGAGATGTCAGTGATGTGACCAGACTGTCAGTGATGGTATCAGAGTGTCAGTGATGAGACCAGAGATGTAATGATGGTACAAGAGATATCAGTGATGAGACCAGAGATGTCAGTGATGGGACCAGAGATGTCAGTGATGGGACCAGAGATGTCAGTGATGAGACCAGAGTGTCAGTGAAGGTATCAGAGTGTCAGTGATGAGACCAGAGATGTCAGTGATGGGTCCAGAGATGTCAGTGATTGTATCAGAGTGTCAGTGATGGGACCAGAGGTGTCAGTGATGGGTCCAGAGATGCCAGTGATGAGACCAGAGATGTCAGTGATGAGATCAGAGTGTCAGTTATGGGACCAGATATGTCAGTGATGAGACCAGAGTGTCAGTGATGAGACCAGAGATGTCAGTGATGGGTCCAGAGATGTCAGTGATGGTATCAGAGTGTCCGTGATGGGACCAGAGGTGTCAGTGATGGGTCCAGAGATGTCAGTGATGAGACCAGAGATGTCAGTGATGAGACCCGAGTGTCAGTGATGGAACAAGAGTGTTAGTGAAGTGTCCATAAATGTCAGAGATGGGAATCGAGTGTCAGTGATGGGACCAGAGATGTCAGTGAAGGGTCTAGAGATGTCAGTGATGGGACCAGTGTGCCAGTGATGGGACCAGAGTGTCAGTGATGGGTCCAGAGATGTCAGTGATGAGACCAGAGTGTCAGTGATGGGAACGGAGATGTCAGTGATGGGTCCAGCGATGTCAGTGATGGGTCCAGAGTGTCAGTGATGAGACTAGAGATGTCAGTGATGGTTCCAGAGATGTCAGTGATGGTATCAGAGTGTCAGTGATGGGACCAGAGATGTCAGTTATGGGTCCAGAGATGTCAGTGATGTGTCCAGAGATGTCAGTGATGGGAACAGAGATGTCAGTGATGTGACCAATGATGTCAGTGATGGGACAAGACTGACAGTGATGGGACCAGAAATGTTAGTGGTGGGTCCAGAGATGTCAGTGATGGGAAAAGAGTGTCAGTGATGAGACCAGAGATGTCAGTTATGGGACCAGAGATGTCAGTGAGGAGACCAGAGTGTCAGTGATGAGACCAGGGATGTCAGTGATGGGACTAGAGATGTCATTGATGGGACCACCGTGTCAGTGATGGGTCGAGAGATGTCACTGATGAGACCAGAAATGTCAGTGATGAGACCAGAGACGTCAGTGACGAGACAAGAGATGTCGGTGAAGGGTCCAGAGATGTCAGTGATGGTATCAGAGTGTCAGTGATGAGACCAGAAATGTCAGTGATGAGAACAGAGATGTCAGTGATAGGACCAGAGATGTCAGTGATGGGACCAGTGATGTCACTGATGAGACCAGAGATGCCAGTGATGACACCAGAGATGTGAATGTTGGGTCCAGAGATGCCAGTGATCAGACCAGAGATGTAATGATTGTCCAAGAGATATCCGTGATGCGACCAGAGATGTCAGTGATGGGACCAGAGATGTCAGTGATGCCACCAGAGATGTCAGTGAAGGGTCCAGAGATGTCAGTGATGGTATCAGAGTGTCAGTGATGGGAACAGAGATGACAGTGATGGGTCCAGAGATGTCAGTGATGAGACCAGAAATGTCAGTGATTAGATCAGAGTGTCAGTTATGGGACCAGAGATGTCAGTGATGAGACAAGAGTGTCAGTGATGAGACAAGAGATGTCCGTGATGAGACCAGAGATATCACTGATGCGACCAGAGATGTCAGTGATGGGACCAGAGATGTCACTGATGGGTCCAGAGATGTCAGTAATGGGACCAGAGATATCAGTGATAGATCCAGAGATGTCAGTGATGGGAACAGGGATGTCACTAAAGGGTCCAGAGATGTCAGTGATGGGTCCAGAGATGTCAGTGATGGGTCCAGAGATATCAGTGAAGGGTCCAGAGATGTCAGTGATGGTATCAGAGTGTCAGTGATGGGACCAGAGATGTCAGTAATGAGAACAGAGTGTCAGTGATGGGACCAGAGATGTCAGTGGTGGGATCAGAGATGTCAGTGATGGTATCAGAGTGTCAGTGAAGAGTCTAGAGATGTCAGTGATGGGACCAGAGATGTCAGTTATGGGTCCAGAGATGTCAGTGATGTGTCCAGAGATGTCAGTGATGGGAACAGAGATGTCAGTGATGTGACCAGAGATGTCAGTGATGAGATTGGAGATGTCAGTGATGGGTCCAGAGATGTCAGTGGTGGGTCCAGAGATGTCAGTGATGGTATCAGAGTGTCAGTGATGAGACCAGAAATGTCAGTGATGAGAACAGAGATGTCAGTGATAGGACCAGAGATGTCAGTGATGGGACCAGTGATGTCACTGATGAGACCAGAGATGCCAGTGATGAGACCAGAGATGTGAATGTTGGGTCCAGAGATGCCAGTGATCAGACCAGAGATGTAATGATTGTCCAAGAGATATCCGTGATGCGACCAGAGATGTCAGTGATGGGACCAGAGATGTCAGTGATGCCACCAGAGATGTCAGTGAAGGGTCCAGAGATGTCAGTGATGGTATCAGAGTGTCAGTGATGGGAACAGAGATGACAGTGATGGGTCCAGAGATGTCAGTGATGAGACCAGAAATGTCAGTGATTAGATCAGAGTGTCAGTTATGGGACCAGAGATGTCAGTGATGAGACAAGAGTGTCAGTGATGAGACAAGAGATGTCCGTGATGAGACCAGAGATATCACTGATGCGACCAGAGATGTCAGTGATGGGACCAGAGATGTCACTGATGGGTCCAGAGATGTCAGTAATGGGACCAGAGATATCAGTGATAGATCCAGAGATGTCAGTGATGGGAACAGGGATGTCACTAAAGGGTCCAGAGATGTCAGTGATGGGTCCAGAGATGTCAGTGATGGGTCCAGAGATATCAGTGAAGGGTCCAGAGATGTCAGTGATGGTATCAGAGTGTCAGTGATGGGACCAGAGATGTCAGTAATGAGAACAGAGTGTCAGTGATGGGACCAGAGATGTCAGTGGTGGGATCAGAGATGTCAGTGATGGTATCAGAGTGTCAGTGAAGAGTCTAGAGATGTCAGTGATGGGACCAGAGATGTCAGTTATGGGTCCAGAGATGTCAGTGATGTGTCCAGAGATGTCAGTGATGGGAACAGAGATGTCAGTGATGTGACCAGAGATGTCAGTGATGAGATTGGAGATGTCAGTGATGGGTCCAGAGATGTCAGTGGTGGGTCCAGAGATGTCAGTGATGGGAAAAGAGTGTCAGTGATGAGACCAGAGATGTCCGTTATGGGACCAGAGATGTCAGTGAGGAGACCAGAGTGTCAGTGATGAGACCAGGGATGTCAGTGATGGGACCAGAGATGTCAATGATAGGACCAGAAATATCAGTTATGGAACCACAGATGTCAGTGATGGGACCAGAGATGTCATTGATGGGACCACCGTGTCAGTGATGGGTCGAGAGATGTCACTGATAAGACCAGAAATGTCAGTGATGAGACCAGAGACGTCAGTGACGAGACAAGAGATGTCGGTGATGGGTCCAGAGATGTCAGTGATGGTATCAGAGTGTCAGTGATGAGACCAGAAATGTCAGTGATGAGGACAGAGATGTCAGTGATGGGACCAGAGATGTCAGTGATGGGACCAGTGATGTCACTGATGAGAGCAGAGATGCCAGTGATGAGACCAGAGATGTGAGTGATAGGTCCAGAGATGCCAGTGATCAGACCAGAGATGTAATGATGGGACAAGAGATATCAGTGATGGGACCAGAGATGTCAGTCATGGGTCCAGAGTCTCAGTGATTAGACCAGAGTGTCAGTGATGGGTGCAGAGTGTCAGTGAACGGTCCAGAGATGTCAGTGATGGGTCCACAGTGTCAGTGATGAGACCGAAGATGTCAGTTATTTGACCAGAGTGTCAGTGATGAGACCAGAGATGTGAGTGATGGGTCCAGAGATGTCAATGATCAGACCAGAGATGTAATGATGGTATAAGAGATGTCAGTGTTGGGACCAGAGATGTCAGTGAAGGGTCCAGAGATGTCAGTGATGAGACCAGAGATGTCAGTGATGGGACCAGAGATGTCAGTGATGAGAGGAGAGATGTCAGTGATGAGACCAGAGTGTCAGTGATGGTATCAGAGTTTCAGTGATGAGACCAGAGATGTCAGTTATTGGTCCAGAGATGTCAGTGATGGTATCAGAGTGTCAGTGATGGGACCAGAGATGTCAGTGATGAGACCAGAGATGTCAGTGATGAGATCAGAGTGTCAGTTATAGGACCAGAGATGTCAGTGATGAGACCAGAGTGTCAGTGATGAGACCAGAGATGTCCGTGATGAGACCCGAGTGTCAGTGATGGAACGAGAGTGTTAGTGAAGTGTCCATAAATGTCAGGGATGGGAATCGAGTGTCAGTAATGGGACCAGAGATGTCAGTGATGGGAACAGGGATGTCAGTGATGGGACCAGAGATGTCAGTGAAGGGTCCAGAGATGTCAGTGATGGTATCAGAGTGTCAGTGATGGGACCAGAGATGTCAGTGATGGGTCCAGAGATGTTAGTGATGAGACCAGTAATGTCAGTGATGAGACCAGAGATGTCAGTGATGAGACAAGAGATGTCAGTGATAGGTCCAGAGATGTCAGTGATGGTATCAGAGTGTCATTGATGTGACCACAAATGTCAGTGATGAGAACAGAGATGTCAGTGATGGGACCAGAAATGTCAGTGATGGGACCAGAGATGTCACTGATGAGACCAGAGATGCCAGTGATGACACCAGAGATGTGAATGTTGGGTCCAGAGATGCCAGTGATCAGACCAGAGATGTAATGATGGTCCAAGAGATATCCGTGATGCGACCAGAGATGTCAGTGATGGGACCAGAGATGTCAGTGATGCCACCAGAGATGTCAGTGAAGGGTCCAGAGATGTCAGTGATGGTATCAGAGTGTCAGTGATGGGAACAGAGATGACAGTGATGGGTCCAGAGATGTCAGTGATGAGACCAGAAATGTCAGTGATTAGATCAGAGTGTCAGTTATGGGACCAGAGATGTCAGTGATGAGACAAGAGTGTCAGTGATGAGACAAGAGATGTCCGTGATGAGACCAGAGATATCACTGATGCGACCAGAGATGTCAGTGATGGGACCAGAGATGTCACTGATGGGTCCAGAGATGTCAGTAATGGGACCAGAGATATCAGTGATAGATCCAGAGATGTCAGTGATGGGAACAGGGATGTCACTAAAGGGTCCAGAGATGTCAGTGATGGGTCCAGAGATGTCAGTGATGGGTCCCGAGATATCAGTGAAGGGTCCAGAGATGTCAGTGATGGTATCAGAGTGTCAGTGATGGGACCAGAGATGTCAGTGATGAGAACAGAGTGTCAGTGATGGGACCAGAGATGTCAGTGGTGGGATCAGAGATGTCAGTGATGGTATCAGAGTGTCAGTGAAGGGTCTAGAGATGTCAGTGATGGGACCAGAGATGTCAGTTATGGGTCCAGAGATGTCAGTGATGTGTCCAGAGATGTCAGTGATGGGAACAGAGATGTCAGTGATGTGACCAGAGATGTCAGTGATGGGACAAGACTGACAGTGATGGGACCAGAAATGTTAGTGGTGGGTCCAGAGATGTCAGTGATGGGAAAAGAGTGTCAGTGATGAGACCAGAGATGTCAGTTATGGGACCAGAGATGTCAGTGAGGAGACCAGAGTGTCAGTGATGAGACCAGGGATGTCAGTGATGGGACCAGAGATGTCAATGATAGGACCAGAAATATCAGTTATGGAACCACAGATGTCAGTGATGGGACCAGAGATGTCATTGATGGGACCACCGTGTCAGTGATGGGTCGAGAGATGTCACTGATAAGACCAGAAATGTCAGTGATGAGACCAGAGACGTCAGTGACGAGACAAGAGATGTCGGTGATGGGTCCAGAGATGTCAGTGATGGTATCAGAGTGTCAGTGATGAGACCAGAAATGTCAGTGATGAGAACAGAGATGTCAGTGATTTGACCAGAGATGTCAGTGATGGGACCAGTGATGTCACTGATGAGACCAGAGATGCCAGTGATGAGACCAGAGATGTGAGTGATAGGTCCAGAGATGCCAGTGATCAGACCAGAGATGTAATGATGGGACAAGAGATATCAGTGATGGGACCAGAGATGTCAGTCATGGGTCCAGAGTCTCAGTGATTAGACCAGAGTGTCAGTGATGGGTGCAGAGTGTCAGTGAACGGTCCAGAGATGTCAGTGATGGGTCCACAGTGTCAGTGATGAGACCAAAGATGTCAGTTATTTGACCAGAGTGTCAGTGATGAGACCAGAGATGTGAGTGATGGGTCCAGAGATGTCAATGATCAGACCAGAGATGTAATGATGGTATAAGAGATGTCAGTGATGGGACCAGAGATGTCAGTGAAGGGTCCAGAGATGTCAGTGATGAGACCAGAGATGTCAGTGATGGGACAAGAGATGTCAGTGATGAGAGGAGAGATGTCAGTGATGAGACCAGAGTGTCAGTGATGGTATCAGAGTTTCAGTGATGAGACCAGAGATGTCAGTTATTGGTCCAGAGATGTCAGTGATGGTATCAGAGTGTCAGTGATGGGACCAGAGATGTCAGTGATGAGACCAGAGATGTCAGTGATGAGATCAGAGTGTCAGTTATAGGACCAGAGATGTCAGTGATGAGACCAGAGTGTCAGTGATGAGACCAGAGATGTCCGTGATGAGACCCGAGTGTCAGTGATGGAACGAGAGTGTTAGTGAAGTGTCCATAAATGTCAGGGATGGGAATCGAGTGTCAGTGATGGGACCAGAGATGTCAGTGATGGGAACAGGGATGTCAGTGATGGGACCAGAGATGTCAGTGAAGGGTCCAGAGATGTCAGTGATGGTATCAGAGTGTCAGTGATGGGACCAGAGATGTCAGTGATGGGTCCAGAGATGTCAGTGACGAGACCAGAAATGTCAGTGATGAGACCAGAGATGTCAGTGACGAGACAAGAGATGTCAGTGATAGGTCCAGAGATGTCAGTGATGGTATCAGAGTGTCAGTGATGTGACCAGAAATGTCAGTGATGAGAACACAGATGTCAGTGATGGGACCAGAGATGTCAGTGATGGGACCAGAGATGTCACTGATGAGACCAGAGATGCCAGTGATGACACCAGAGATGTGAATGTTGGGTCCAGAGATGCCAGTGATCAGACCAGAGATGTAATGATGGTCCAAGAGATATCCGTGATGCGACCAGAGATGTCAGTGATGGGACCAGAGATGTCAGTGATGCCACCAGAGATGTCAGTGAAGGGTCCAGAGATGTCAGTGATGGTATCAGAGTGTCAATGATGGGAACAGAGATGACAGTGATGGGTCCAGAGATGTCAGTGATGAGACCAGAGATGTCAGTGATTAGATCAGAGTGTCAGTTATGGGAGCAGAGATGTCAGTGATGAGACCAGAGTGTCAGTGATGAGACAAGAGATGTCCGTGATGAGACCAGAGATATCACTGATGCGACCAGAGATGTCAGTGATGGGACCAGAGATGTCACTGATGGGTCCAGAGATGTCAGTAATGGGACCAGAGATATCAGTGATAGATCCAGAGATGTCAGTGATGGGAACAGGGATGTCAGTAAAGGGTCCAGAGATGTCAGTGATGGGTCCAGAGATGTCAGTGATGGGTCCAGAGATGTCAGTGATGGGGACAGAGATGTCAGTGATGGGTCCAGAGATGTCAGTGTTGAGACCAGATTGTCAGTGCTGAGTCCAGAGATGTCAGTGATGGGACCATAGATGTCACCAATGCAACCAGATATGTCACTGATGGGTCCAGAGATGTCAGTGATGGGACCAGAGATGTCACTGATGGGTCCAGAGATATCAGTGATGGGACCAGAGATGTCACTGATGCGACCAGAGATGTCACTGATGGGTCCAGAGATGTCAGTGATGGGACCAGAGATGTCAGTGATGAGTCGAGAGATGTCAGTGTTGGGACCAGAGATGTTAGTGATGAGTCCAGAGATGTCAGTGATGAGTCCAGAGATGTCAGTGTTGGGACCAGAGTGTCAGTAATGGGTCCAGAGATGTCAGTGATGAGACCAGAGATGATTCGGAGATGCCGGTGTTGGACTGGGGTGTTCAAAGTAAAAAATCACACAACACCAGGTTATAGTCCAACAGGTTTAATTGGAAGCACACTAGCTTTCGGAGCAACGCTCCTTCATCAGGTGATTGTCACCAGATGGGACCCGAGATGTCAGTGATGGGACCAGAAATGTCAGTGATGGGTCCTGAGTGACAGTGATGGGTCCAGCGATGTCAGTGATGGGACCAGAGTGTCAGCAATGGGACCAGAGATGTCAGTGATGGGACCAGAGATGTCAGTGATGGGTCCAGAGTGACAGTGATGGGTCCAGAGATGTCAGTGAAGGGTCCAGAGATTTTAGTGATGGGACCAGAGATGTCAGTGAGGAGACCAGAGTGTCAGGGAAGGACCAGAGATGTCAGTGATGGGAATAGAGTGTCAGTGATGAGACCAGAGATGTCAGTGATGGGTCCAGAGAAGTCAGTGATGGTATCAGAGTGTCAGTGATGAGACCAGAAATGTCAGTGATGAGAACAGAGATGTCAGTGAAGGGTCCAGAGATGTCAGTGAAGGGTCCAGAGATGACAATGATGGGAATGGAGTGTCAGTGATGAGACGAGAGATATCAGATATGGGACCAGAGTGTCAGTGATGCGACCAGAGATGTCAGTGATGGGTCCAGAGATGTCAGTGATGGGACCAGAGATGTCAGTGATGGGTCCAGAGATGTCAGTGATGGGACCAGAGATGTCACTGATGCGACCAGAGATGTCAGTGATGGGTCCAGAGATGTCAGTGATGGGACCAGAGATGTCACTGATGCGACCAGAGATGTCAGTGTTGAGACCAGAGTGTCAGTGCTGGGTCCAGAGATGTCAGTGATGGGACCATAGATGTCACTGATGCGACCAGAGATGTCACTGATGGGTCAAGAGATGTCAGTGATGGGACCAGAGATCTCACTGATGGGTCCAGAGATATTAGTGATGGGACCAGAGATGTCACTGATGCGACCAGAGATGTCACTGATGGGTCCAGAGATGTCAGTGATGGGACCAGAGATGTCACTGATGCGACCAGAGATGTCACTGATGGGTCCAGAGATATCAGTGATGGGACCAGAGATGACAGTAATGGGTCCAGAGATGTCAGTGATGAGACCAAAGATCATTTGGAGATGCCGGTGTTGGACTGGGGTGTTCAAAGTTAAAAATCACAAAACATCAGGTTATAGTCCAACAGGTTTAATTGGAAGCACACTAGCTTTCGGAGCGACGCTCCTTCATTGTCACCAGATGGGACCAGAGAGGCCAGTGATGCGACCAGAGATGTCAGTGATGGGACCAGAGATATCACTGATGCGACCAGAGATGACAGTGATGGGACCAGAGATGTCACTGATGGGTCCAGAGATGTCATTAATGGGACCAGAGATATCAGTGATAGATCCAGAGATGTCAGTGATGGGAACAGGGATGTCAGTAAAGGGTCCAGAGATGCCAGTGATGGGTCCAGAGATGTCAGTGATGGGTCCAGAGATATCAGTGATGGGTCCAGAGATATCAGTGATGGGACCAGAGATGACAGTAATGGGTCCAGAGATATCAGTGATGAAACCAGAGTGTCAGTGATGGGTCCAGAGATGTCAGTTATGGGACCAGAGTGTCAGTGATGGGACCAGAGCGTCAGTGATGGGTCCAGAGATGTCAGTGATGAGACCAGAGTGTCAGTGATGGGAACGGAGATGTCAGTGATGGGTCCAGCGATGTCAGTGATGGGTCCAGAGATGTCAGTGATGGGACCAGAGATGTCAGTGATGGGTCCAGAGATGTCAGTGATGTGTCCAGAGAAGTCAGTGATGGGAACAGAGATGTCAGTGATGTGACCAGAGATGTCAGTGATGGGATCAGACTGACAGTGATGGGACCAGAAATGTTAGTGGTGGGTCCAGAGATGTCAGTGACGGGAAAAGAGTGTCAGTGATGAGACCAGAGATGTCAGTTATGGGACCAGAGATGTCAGTGAGGAGACCAGAGTGTCAGTGATGAGACCAGGGATGTCAGTGAAGGGACCAGAGATGTCAATGATGGGACCAGAAATATCAGTTATGGAACCACAGATATCAGTGATGGGTCCAGAGATGTCATTGATGGGACCACCATGTCAGTGATCAGTCCAGAGATGTCAGTGATGGCATCAGAGTGTCAGTGATGAGACCAGAGATGTCAGTTATCAGACCAGAGATGTCAGTGATGAGACCAGAGACGTCAGTGGTGAGACGAGAGTGTTAGTGAAGTGTCCACAAATGTCAGGGATGGGATTCGAGTGTCAGTGATGGGACCAGAGATGTCAGTGATGGGAACAGGGATGTCAGTGATGGGACCAGAGATGTCAGTGAAGGGTCCAGAGATGTCAGTGATGGGTCCACAGTGTCAGTGATGAGACCAAAGATGTCAGTTATGGGACCAGAATGTCAGTGATGAGACCAGAGATGAAATGATGGTACAAGAGATATCTGTGATGGGAACAGAGATGTCAGTGATGGGAAAAGAGATGTCAGTGATGAGACCAGAGATGTCAGTGAAGGTTCCAGAGATGTCAGTGATGAGAACAGAGTGTCAGTGATGGGTGCAGAGATGTCAGTGATGAGAACAGAGTGTCAGTGATGGGACCAGAGATGTGAGTGATGGGACCAGAGATGTCAGTGATGGGACCACAGTGTCAGTGATGGTATCAGAGTGTCAGTGATGGGACCAGAGATGTCAGTGATGAGACCAGAGATGTCAGTGATGAGATCAGAGTGTCAGTTATAGGACCAGAGATGTCAGTGATGAGACCAGAGTGTCAGTGATGAGACCAGAGATGTCCGTGATGAGACCCGAGTGTCAGTGATGGAACGAGAGTGTTAGTGAAGTGTCCATAAATGTCAGGGATGGGAATCGAGTGTCAGTGATGGGACCAGAGATGTCAGTGATGGGAACAGGGATGTCAGTGATGGGACCAGAGATGTCAGTGAAGGGTCCAGAGATGTCAGTGATGGTATCAGAGTGTCAGTGATGGGACCAGAGATGTCAGTGATGGGAACAGGGATGTCAGTGATGGGACCAGAGATGTCAGTGATGGGAACAGGGATGTCAGTGATGGGACCAGAGATGTCAGTGAATGGTCCAGAGATGTCAGTGATGGTATCAGAGTGTCAGTGATGGGACCAGAGATGTCAGTGATGGGTCCAGAGATGTCAGTGATGAGACCAGAAATGTCAGTGATGAGACCAGAGATGTCAGTGACGAGACAAGAGATGTCAGTGATAGGTCCAGAGATGTCAGTGATGGTATCAGAGTGTCAGTGATGTGACCAGAAATGTCAGTGATGAGAACAGAGATGTCAGTGATGGGACCAGAGATGTCAGTGATGGGACCAGAGATGTCACTGATGAGACCAGAGATGCCAGTGATGACACCAGAGATGTGAATGTTGGGTCCAGAGATGCCAGTGATCAGACCAGAGATGTAATGATGGTCCAAGAGATATCCGTGATGCGACCAGAGATGTCAGTGATGGGACCAGAGATGTCAGTGATGCCACCAGAGATGTCAGTGAAGGGTCCAGAGATGTCAGTGATGTTATCAGAGTGTCAGTGATGGGAACAGAGATGACAGTGATGGGTCCAGAGATGTCAGTGATGAGACCAGAGATGTCAGTGATTAGATCAGAGTGTCAGTTATGGGAGCAGAGATGTCAGTGATGAGACAAGAGATGTCCGTGATGAGACCAGAGATATCACTGATGCGACCAGAGATGTCAGTGATGGGACCAGAGATGTCACTGATGGGTCCAGAGATGTCAGTAATGGGACCAGAGATATCAGTGATAGATCCAGAGATGTCAGTGATGAGACCAGAGATATCAGTGATAGATCCAGAGATGTCAGTGATGGGAACAGGGATGTCAGTAAAGGGTCCAGAGATGTCAGTGATGGGTCCAGAGATGTCAGTGATGGGATCAGAGTGTCAGTGATGGTATCAGAGTGTCAGTGATGGCACCAGAGATGTCAGTGATGGGTCCAGAGATGTCAGTGATGAGATTGGAGTGTCAGTGATGAGACCAGAGATGTCCGTGATGAGGCCAGAGATGTCAGTGAAGGGTCCAGAGAAGTCAGTGATGGGACTAGAGTGTCAGTGATGAGAGCAGAGATGTCAGTGATGTGACCAGACTGTCAGTGATGGTATCAGAGTGTCAGTGATGAGACCAGAGATGTAATGATGGTACAAGAGATATCAGTGATGAGACCAGAGATGTCAGTGATGGGACCAGAGATGTCAGTGATGGGACCAGAGATGTCAGTGATGAGACCAGAGTGTCAGTGATGGTATCAGAGTGTCAGTGATGAGACCAGAGATGTCAGTGATGGGTCCAGAGATGTCAGTGATTGTATCAGAGTGTCAGTGATGGGACCAGAGGTGTCAGTGATGGGTCCAGAGATGTCAGTGATGAGACCAGAGATGTCAGTGATGAGATCAGAGTGTCAGTTATGGGACCAGATATGTCAGTGATGAGACCAGAGTGTCAGTGATGAGACCAGAGATGTCAGTGATGGGTCCAGAGATGTCAGTGATGGTATCAGAGTGTCCGTGATGGGACCAGAGGTGTCAGTGATGGGTCCAGAGATGTCAGTGATGAGACCAGAGATGTCAGTGATGAGACCCGAGTGTCAGTGATGGAACAAGAGTGTTAGTGAAGTGTCCATAAATGTCAGAGATGGGAATCGAGTGTCAGTGATGGGACCAGAGATGTCAGTGAAGGGTCTAGAGATGTCAGTGATGGGACCAGTGTGCCAGTGATGGGACCAGAGTGTCAGTGATGGGTCCAGAGATGTCAGTGATGAGACCAGAGTGTCAGTGATGGGAACGGAGATGTCAGTGATGGGTCCAGCGATGTCAGTGATGGGTCCAGAGTGTCAGTGATGAGACTAGAGATGTCAGTGATGGTTCCAGAGATGTCAGTGATGGTATCAGAGTGTCAGTGATGGGACCAGAGATGTCAGTTATGGGTCCAGAGATGTCAGTGATGTGTCCAGAGATGTCAGTGATGGGAACAGAGATGTCAGTGATGTGACCAATGATGTCAGTGATGGGACAAGACTGACAGTGATGGGACCAGAAATGTTAGTGGTGGGTCCAGAGATGTCAGTGATGGGAAAAGAGTGTCAGTGATGAGACCAGAGATGTCAGTTATGGGACCAGAGATGTCAGTGAGGAGACCAGAGTGTCAGTGATATTACCAGGGATGTCAGTGATGGGTCTAGAGATGTCAATGATAGGACCAGAAATATCAGTTATGGAACCACAGATGTCAGTGATGGGACCAGAGATGTCATTGATGGGACCACCGTGTCAGTGATGGGTCGAGAGATGTCACTGATGAGACCAGAAATGTCAGTGATGAGACCAGAGACGTCAGTGACGAGACAAGAGATGTCGGTGATGGGTCCAGAGATGTCAGTGATGGTATCAGAGTGTCAGTGATGAGACCAGAAATGTCAGTGATGAGAGCAGAGATGTCAGTGATAGGACCAGAGATGTCAGTGATGGGACCAGTGATGTCACTGATGAGACCAGAGATGCCAGTGATGAGACCAGAGATGTGAGTGATAGGTCCAGAGATGCCAGTGATCAGACCAGAGATGTAATGATGGGACAAGAGATATCAGTGATGGGACCAGAGATGTCAGTCATGGGTCCAGAGTCTCAGTGATTAGACCAGAGTGTCAGTGATTGGTGCAGAGTGTCAGTGAACGGTCCAGAGATGTCAGTGATGGGTCCACAGTGTCAGTGATGAGACCAAAGATGTCAGTTATTTGACCAGAGTGTCAGTGATGAGACCAGAGGTGTGAGTGATGTGTCCAGAGATGTCAGTAATGGGACCAGAGATATCAGTGATAGATCCAGAGATGTCAGTGATGGGAACAGGGATGTCAGTAAAGGGTCCAGAGATGTCAGTGATGGGTCCAGAGATGTCAGTGATGGGATCAGAGTGTCAGTGATGGTATCAGAGTGTCAGTGATGGCACCAGAGATGTCAGTGATGGGTCCAGAGATGTCAGTGACGAGATTGGAGTGTCAGTGATGAGACCAGAGATGTCCGTGATGAGGCCAGAGATGTCAGTGAAGGGTCCAGAGAAGTCAGTGATGGGACTAGAGTGTCAGTGATGAGAGCAGAGATGTCAGTGATGTGACCAGACTGTCAGTGATGGTATCAGAGTGTCAGTGATGAGACCAGAGATGTAATGATGGTACAAGAGATATCAGTGATGAGACCAGAGATGTCAGTGATGGGACCAGAGATGTCAGTGATGGGACCAGAGATGTCAGTGATGAGACCAGAGTGTCAGTGATGGTATCAGAGTGTCAGTGATGAGACCAGAGATGTCAGTGATGGGTCCAGAGATGTCAGTGATTGTATCAGAGTGTCAGTGATGGGACCAGAGGTGTCAGTGACGGGTCCAGAGATGTCAGTGATGAGACCAGAGATGTCAGTGATGAGATCAGAGTGTCAGTTATGGGACCAGATATGTCAGTGATGAGACCAGAGTGTCAGTGATGAGACCAGAGATGTCAGTGATGGGTCCAGAGATGTCAGTGATGGTATCAGAGTGTCCGTGATGGGACCAGAGGTGTCAGTGATGGGTCCAGAGATGTCAGTGATGAGACCAGAGATGTCAGTGATGAGACCCGAGTGTCAGTGATGGAACAAGAGTGTTAGTGAAGTGTCGCTAAATGTCAGAGATGGGAATCGAGTGTCAGTGATGGGACCAGAGATGTCAGTGAAGGGTCTAGAGATGTCAGTGATGGGACCAGTGTGCCAGTGATGCGACCAGAGTGTCAGTGATGGGTCCAGAGATGTCAGTGATGAGACCAGAGTGTCAGTGATGGGAACGGAGATGTCAGTGATGGGTCCAGCGATGTCAGTGATGGGTCCAGAGTGTCAGTGATGAGACTAGAGATGTGAGTGATGGTTCCAGAGATGACAGTGATGGTATCAGAGTGTCAGTGATGGGACCAGAGATGTCAGTTATGGGTCCAGAGATGTCAGTGATGTGTCCAGAGATGTCAGTGATGGGAACAGAGATGTCAGTGATGTGACCAATGATGTCAGTGATGGGACAAGACTGACAGTGATGGGACCAGAAATGTTAGTGGTGGGTCCAGAGATGTCAGTGATGGGAAAAGAGTGTCAGTGATGAGACCAGAGATGTCAGTTATGGGACCAGAGATGTCAGTGAGGAGACCAGAGTGTCAGTGATGAGACCAGGGATGTCAGTGATGGGTCTAGAGATGTCAATGATAGGACCAGAAATATCAGTTATGGAACCACAGATGTCAGTGATGGGACCAGAGATGTCATTGATGGGACCACCGTGTCAGTGATGGGTCGAGAGATGTCACTGATGAGACCAGAAATGTCAGTGATGAGACCAGAGACGTCAGTGACGAGACAAGAGATGTCGGTGATGGGTCCAGAGATGTCAGTGATGGTATCAGAGTGTCAGTGATGAGACCAGAAATGTCAGTGATGAGAACAGAGATGTCAGTGATATGACCAGAGATGTCAGTGATGGGACCAGTGATGTCACTGATGAGACCAGAGATGCCAGTGATGAGACCAGAGATGTGAGTGATAGGTCCAGAGATGCCAGTGATCAGACCAGAGATGTAATGATGGGACAAGAGATATCAGTGATGGGACCAGAGATGTCAGTCATGGGTCCAGAGTCTCAGTGATTAGACCAGAGTGTCAGTGATGGGTGCAGAGTGTCAGTGAACGGTCCAGAGATGTCAGTGATGGGTCCACAGTGTCAGTGATGAGACCAAAGATGTCAGTTATTTGACCAGAGTGTCAGTGATGAGACCAGAGATGTGAGTGATGGGTCCAGAGATGTCAATGATCAGACCAGAGATGTAATGATGGTATAAGAGATGTCAGTGATGGGACCAGAGATGTCAGTGAAGGGTCCAGAGATGTCAGTGATGAGACCAGAGATGACAGTGATGGGACAAGAGATGTCAGTGATGAGAGGAGAGATGTCAGTGATAAGACCAGAGTGTCAGTGATGGTATCAGAGTTTCAGTGATGAGACCAGAGATGTCAGTTATTGGTCCAGAGATGTCAGTGATGGTATCAGAGTGTCAGTGATGGGACCAGAGATGTCAGTGATGAGACCAGAGATGTCAGTGATGAGATCAGAGTGTCAGTTATAGGACCAGAGATGTCAGTGATGAGACCAGAGTGTCAGTGATGAGACCAGAGATGTCCGTGATGAGACCCGAGTGTCAGTGATGGAACGAGAGTGTTAGTGAAGTGTCCATAAATGTCAGGGATGGGAATCGAGTGTCAGTGATGGGACCAGAGATGTCAGTGATGGGAACAGGGATGTCAGTGAAGGGTCCAGAGATGTCAGTGAAGGGTCCAGAGATGTCAGTGATGGTATCAGAGTGTCAGTGATGGGACCAGAGATGTCAGTGATGGGTCCAGAGATGTCAGTGATGGGGCCAGAGTGTCAGTGATGGGACCAGGGATGTCAGTGATGGGACCAGAAATGTCAGTGATGAGACCAGAGATGTCAGTGATGAGACAAGAGATGTCAGTGATAGGTCCAGAGATGTCAGTGATGGTATCAGAGTGTCATTGATGTGACCACAAATGTCAGTGATGAGAACAGAGATGTCAGTGATGGGACCAGAGATGTCAGTGATGGGACCAGAGATGTCACTGATGAGACCAGAGATGTCCGTGATGAGACCCGAGTGTCAGTGATGGAACGAGAGTGTTAGTGAAGTGTCCATAAATGTCAGGGATGGGAATCGAGTGTCAGTGATGGGACCAGAGATGTCAGTGATGGGAACAGGGATGTCAGTGAAGGGTCCAGAGATGTCAGTGAAGGGTCCAGAGATGTCAGTGATGGGAACAGAGATGTCAGTGATGTGACCAATGATGTCAGTGATGGGACAAGACTGACAGTGATGGGACCAGAAATGTTAGTGGTGGGTCCAGAGATGTCAGTGATGGGAAAAGAGTGTCAGTGATGAGACCAGAGATGTCAGTTATGGGACCAGAGATGTCAGTGAGGAGACCAGAGTGTCAGTGATGAGACCAGGGATGTCAGTGATGGGTCTAGAGATGTCAATGATAGGACCAGAAATATCAGTTATGGAACCACAGATGTCAGTGATGGGACCAGAGATGTCATTGATGGGACCACCGTGTCAGTGATGGGTCGAGAGATGTCACTGATGAGACCAGAAATGTCAGTGATGAGACCAGAGACGTCAGTGACGAGACAAGAGATGTCGGTGATGGGTCCAGAGATGTCAGTGATGGTATCAGAGTGTCAGTGATGAGACCAGAAATGTCAGTGATGAGAACAGAGATGTCAGTGATATGACCAGAGATGTCAGTGATGGGACCAGTGATGTCACTGATGAGACCAGAGATGCCAGTGATGAGACCAGAGATGTGAGTGATAGGTCCAGAGATGCCAGTGATCAGACCAGAGATGTAATGATGGGACAAGAGATATCAGTGATGGGACCAGAGATGTCAGTCATGGGTCCAGAGTCTCAGTGATTAGACCAGAGTGTCAGTGATGGGTGCAGAGTGTCAGTGAACGGTCCAGAGATGTCAGTGATGGGTCCACAGTGTCAGTGATGAGACCAAAGATGTCAGTTATTTGACCAGAGTGTCAGTGATGAGACCAGAGATGTGAGTGATGGGTCCAGAGATGTCAATGATCAGACCAGAGATGTAATGATGGTATAAGAGATGTCAGTGATGGGACCAGAGATGTCAGTGAAGGGTCCAGAGATGTCAGTGATGAGACCAGAGATGACAGTGATGGGACAAGAGATGTCAGTGATGAGAGGAGAGATGTCAGTGATAAGACCAGAGTGTCAGTGATGGTATCAGAGTTTCAGTGATGAGACCAGAGATGTCAGTTATTGGACCAGAGATGTCAGTGATGGTATCAGAGTGTCAGTGATGGGACCAGAGATGTCAGTGATGAGACCAGAGATGTCAGTGATGAGATCAGAGTGTCAGTTATAGGACCAGAGATGTCAGTGATGAGACCAGAGTGTCAGTGATGAGACCAGAGATGTCCGTGATGAGACCCGAGTGTCAGTGATGGAACGAGAGTGTTAGTGAAGTGTCCATAAATGTCAGGGATGGGAATCGAGTGTCAGTGATGGGACCAGAGATGTCAGTGATGGGAACAGGGATGTCAGTGAAGGGTCCAGAGATGTCAGTGAAGGGTCCAGAGATGTCAGTGATGGTATCAGAGTGTCAGTGATGGGACCAGAGATGTCAGTGATGGGTCCAGAGATGTCAGTGATGGGGCCAGAGTGTCAGTGATGGGACCAGGGATGTCAGTGATGGGACCAGAAATGTCAGTGATGAGACCAGAGATGTCAGTGATGAGACAAGAGATGTCAGTGATAGGTCCAGAGATGTCAGTGATGGTATCAGAGTGTCATTGATGTGACCACAAATGTCAGTGATGAGAACAGAGATGTCAGTGATGGGACCAGAGATGTCAGTGATGGGACCAGAGATGTCACTGATGAGACCAGAGATGTCCGTGATGAGACCCGAGTGTCAGTGATGGAACGAGAGTGTTAGTGAAGTGTCCATAAATGTCAGGGATGGGAATCGAGTGTCAGTGATGGGACCAGAGATGTCAGTGATGGGAACAGGGATGTCAGTGAAGGGTCCAGAGATGTCAGTGAAGGGTCCAGAGATGTCAGTGATGGTATCAGAGTGTCAGTGATGGGACCAGAGATGTCAGTGATGGGTCCAGAGATGTCAGTGATGGGGCCAGAGTGTCAGTGATGGGACCAGAGATGTCAGTGATGGGACCAGAAATGTCAGTGATGAGACCAGAGATGTCAGTGATGGGACCAGAGATGTCAGTGATGCCACCAGAGATGTCAGTGAAGGGTCCAGAGATGTCAGTGATGGTATCAGAGTGTCAGTGATGGGAACAGAGATGACAGTGATGGGTCCAGAGATGTCAGTGATGAGACCAGAAATGTCAGTGATTAGATCAGAGTGTCAGTTATGGGACCAGAGATGTCAGTGATGAGACAAGAGTGTCAGTGATGAGACAAGAGATGTCCGTGATGAGACCAGAGATATCACTGATGCGACCAGAGATGTCAGTGATGGGACCAGAGATGTCACTGATGGGTCCAGAGATGTCAGTAATGGGACCAGAGATATCAGTGATAGATCCAGAGATGTCAGTGATGGGAACAGGGATGTCACTAAAGGGTCCAGAGATGTCAGTGATCGGTCCAGAGATGTCAGTGATGGGTCCAGAGATATCAGTGAAGGGTCCAGAGATGTCAGTGATGGTATCAGAGTGTCAGTGATGGGACCAGAGATGTCAGTGATGAGAACAGAGTGTCAGTGATGGGACCAGAGATGTCAGTGGTGGGATCAGAGATGTCAGTGATGGTATCAGAGTGTCAGTGAAGGGTCTAGAGATGTCAGTGATGGGACCAGAGATGTCAGTTATGGGTCCAGAGATGTCAGTGATGTGTCCAGAGATGTCAGTGATGGGAACAGAGATGTCAGTGATGTGACCAGAGATGTCGGTGATGGGACAAGACTGACAGTGATGGGACCAGAAATGTTAGTGGTGGGTCCAGAGATGTCAGTGATGGGAAAAGAGTGTCAGTGATGAGACCAGAGATGTCAGTTATGGGACCAGAGATGTCAGTGAGGAGACCAGAGTGTCAGTGATGAGACCAGGGATGTCAGTGATGGGACCAGAGATGTCAATGATAGGACCAGAAAAATCAGTTATGGAACCACAGATGTCAGTGATGGGACCAGAGATGTCATTGATGGGACCACCGTGTCAGTGATGGGTGCAGAGATGTCACTGATAAGACCAGAAATGTCAGTGATGAGACCAGAGATGTCAGTGACGAGACAAGAGATGTCGGTGATGGGTCCAGAGATGTCAGTGATGGTATCAGAGTGTCAGTGATGAGACCAGAAATGTCAGTGATGAGAACAGAGATGTCAGTGATGGGACCAGAGATGTCAGTGATGGGACCAGTGATGTCACTGATGAGACCAGAGATGCCAGTGATGAGACCAGAGATGTGAGTGATAGGTCCAGAGATGCCAGTGATCAGACCAGAGATGTAATGATGGGACAAGAGATATCAGTGATGGGACCAGAGATGTCAGTCATGGGTCCAGAGTCTCAGTGATTAGACCAGAGTGTCAGTGATGGGTGCAGAGTGTCAGTGAACGGTCCAGAGATGTCAGTGATGGGTCCACAGTGTCAGTGATGAGACCAAAGATGTCAGTTATTTGACCAGAGTGTCAGTGATGAGACCAGAGGTGTGAGTGATGGGTCCAGAGATGTCAATGATCAGACCAGAGATGTAATGATGGTATAAGAGATGTCAGTGATGGGACCAGAGATGTCAGTGAAGGGTCCAGAGATGTCAGTGATGAGACCAGAGATGTCAGTGATGGGACCAGAGATGTCAGTGATGAGAGGAGAGATGTCAGTGATGAGACCAGAGTGTCAGTGATGGTATCAGAGTTTCAGTGATGAGACCAGAGATGTCAGTTATTGGTCCAGAGATGTCAGTGATGGTATCAGAGTGTCAGTGATGGGACCAGAGATGTCAGTGATGAGACCAGAGATGTCAGTGATGAGATCAGAGTGTCAGTTATAGGACCAGAGATGTCAGTGATGAGACCAGAGTGTCAGTGATGAGACCAGAGATGCCCGTGATGAGATCCGAGTGTCAGTGATGGAACGAGAGTGTTAGTGAAGTGTCCATAAATGTCAGGGATGGGAATCGAGTGTCAGTGATGGGACCAGAGATGTCAGTGTTGGGAACAGGGATGTCAGTGATGGGACCAGAGATGTCAGTGAAGGGTCCAGAGATGTCAGTGATGGTATCAGAGTGTCAGTGATGGGACCAGAGATGTCAGTGATGGGTCCAGAGATGTCAGTGACAAGACCAGAAATGTCAGTGATGAGACCAGAGATGTCAGTGACGAGACAAGAGATGTCAGTGATAGGTCCAGAGATGTCAGTGATGGTATCAGAGTGTCAGTGATGTGACCAGAAATGTCAGTGATGAGAACAGAGTTGTCAGTGATGGGACCAGAGATGTCAGTGATGGGACCAGAGATGTCACTGATGAGACCAGAGATGCCAGTGATGACACCAGAGATGTGAATGTTGGGTCCAGAGATGCCAGTGATCAGACCAGAGATGTAATGATGGTCCAAGAGATATCCGTGATGCGACCAGAGATGTCAGTGATGGGACCAGAGATGTCAGTGATGCCACCAGAGATGTCAGTGAAGGGTCCAGAGATGTCAGTTATGGTATCAGAGTGTCAGTGATGGGAACAGAGATGACAGTGATGGGTCCAGAGATGTCAGTGATGAGACCAGAAATGTCAGTGATTAGATCAGAGTGTCAGTTATGGGACCAGAGATGTCAGTGATGAGACAAGAGTGTCAGTGATGAGACAAGAGATGTCCGTGATGAGACCAGAGATATCACTGATGCGACCAGAGATGTCAGTGATGGGACCAGAGATGTCACTGATGGGTCCAGAGATGTCAGTAATGGGACCAGAGATATCAGTGATAGATCCAGAGATGTCAGTGATGGGAACAGGGATGTCACTAAAGGGTCCAGAGATGTCAGTGATGGGTCCAGAGATGTCAGTGATGGGTCCAGAGATATCAGTGAAGGGTCCAGAGATGTCAGTGATGGTATCAGAGTGTCAGTGATGGGACCAGAGATGTCAGTGATGAGAACAGAGTGTCAGTGATGGGACCAGAGATGTCAGTGGTGGGATCAGAGATGTCAGTGATGGTATCAGAGTGTCAGTGAAGGGTCTAGAGATGTCAGTGATGGGACCAGAGATGTCAGTTATGGGTCCAGAGATGTCAGTGATGTGTCCAGAGATGTCAGTGATGGGAACAGAGATGTCAGTGATGTGACCAGAGATGTCAGTGATGGGACAAGACTGACAGTGATGGGACCAGAAATGTTAGTGGTGGGTCCAGAGATGTCAGTGATGGGAAAAGAGTGTCAGTGATGAGACCAGAGATGTCAGTTATGGGACCAGAGATGTCAGTGAGGAGACCAGAGTGTCAGTGATGAGACCAGGGATGTCAGTGATGGGACCAGAGATGTCAATGATAGGACCAGAGAAATCAGTTATGGAACCACAGATGTCAGTGATGGGACCAGAGATGTCATTGATGGGACCACCGTGTCAGTGATGGGTCCAGAGATGTCACTGATAAGACCAGAAATGTCAGTGATGAGACCAGAGACGTCAGTGACGAGACAAGAGATGTCGGTGATGGGTCCAGAGATGTCAGTGATGGTATCAGAGTGTCAGTGATGAGACCAGAAATGTCAGTGATGAGAACAGAGATGTCAGTGATGGGACCAGAGATGTCAGTGATGGGACCAGTGATGTCACTGATGAGACCAGAGATGCCAGTGATGAGACCAGAGATGTGAGTGATAGGTCCAGAGATGCCAGTGATCAGACCAGAGATGTAATGATGGGACAAGAGATATCAGTGATGGGACCAGAGATGTCAGTCATGGGTCCAGAGTCTCAGTGATTAGACCAGAGTGTCAGTGATGGGTGCAGAGTGTCAGTGAACGGTCCAGAGATGTCAGTGATGGGTCCACAGTGTCAGTGATGAGACCAAAGATGTCAGTTATTTGACCAGAGTGTCAGTGATGAGACCAGAGGTGTGAGTGATGGGTCCAGAGATGTCAATGATCAGACCAGAGATGTAATGATGGTATAAGAGATGTCAGTGATGGGACCAGAGATGTCAGTGAAGGGTCCAGAGATGTCAGTGATGAGACCAGAGATGTCAGTGATGGGACCAGAGATGTCAGTGATGAGAGGAGAGATGTCAGTGATGAGACCAGAGTGTCAGTGATGGTATCAGAGTTTCAGTGATGAGACCAGAGATGTCAGTTATTGGTCCAGAGATGTCAGTGATGGTATCAGAGTGTCAGTGATTGGACCAGAGATGTCAGTGATGAGACCAGAGATGTCAGTGATGAGATCAGAGTGTCAGTTATAGGACCAGAGATGTCAGTGATGAGACCAGAGTGTCAGTGATGAGACCAGAGATGTCCGTGATGAGACCCGAGTGTCAGTGATGGAACGAGAGTGTTAGTGAAGTGTCCATAAATGTCAGGGATGGGAATCGAGTGTCAGTGATGGGACCAGAGATGTCAGTGATGGGAACAGGGATGTCAGTGATGGGACCAGAGATGTCAGTGAAGGGTCCAGAGATGTCAGTGATGGTATCAGAGTGTCAGTGATGGGACCAGAGATGTCAGTGATGGGTCCAGAGATGTCAGTGACAAGACCCGAAATGTCAGTGATGAGACCAGAGATGTCAGTGACGAGACAAGAGATGTCAGTGATAGGTCCAGAGATGTCAGTGATGGTATCAGAGTGTCAGTGATGTGACCACAAATGTCAGTGATGAGAACAGAGATGTCAGTGATGGGACCAGAGATGTCAGTGATGGGACCAGAGATGTCACTGATGAGACCAGAGATGCCAGTGATGACACCAGAGATGTGAATGTTGGGACCAGAGATGCCAGTGATCAGACCAGAGATGTAATGATGGTCCAAGAGATATCCGTGATGCGACCAGAGATGTCAGTGATGGGACCAGAGATGTCAGTGATGCCACCAGAGATGTCAGTGATTAGAGCAGAGTGTCAGTTATGGGACCAGAGATGTCAGTGATGGTATCAGAGTGTCAGTGATGGGAACAGAGATGACAGTGATGGGTCCTGAGATGTCAGTGATGAGACCAGAGATGTCAGTGATTAGAGCAGAGTGTCAGTTATGGGACCAGAGATGTCAGTGATGAGACCAGAGTGTCAGTGATGAGACAAGAGATGTCCGTGATGAGACCAGAGATATCACTGATGCGACCAGAGATGTCAGTGATGGGACCAGAGATGTCACTGATGGGTCCAGAGATGTCAGTAATGGGACCAGAGATATCAGTGATAGATCCAGAGATGTCAGTGATGGGAACAGGGATGTCAGTAAAGGGTCCAGAGATGTCAGTGATGGGTCCAGAGATGTCAGTGATGGGTCCAGAGATATCAGTGATGGTATCAGAGTGTCAGTGATTGGAACAGAGATGACAGTGATGGGTCCAGAGATGTCAGTGATGAGACCAGAGATGTCAGTGATTAGATCAGAGTGTCAGTTATGGGACCAGAGATGTCAGTGATGAGACCAGAGTGTCAGTGATGAGACAAGAGATGTCCGTGATGAGACCAGAGATATCACTGATGCGAGAAGAGATGTCAGTGATGGGACCAGAGATGTCACTGATGGGTCCAGAGATGTCAGTAATGGGACCAGAGATATCAGTGATAGATCCAGAGATGTCAGTGATGGGAACAGGGATGTCAGTAAAGGGTCCAGAGATGTCAGTGATGGGTCCAGAGATGTCAGTGATGGGTCCAGAGATATCAGTGATGGTATCAGAGTGTCAGTGATGGGAACAGAGATGACAGTGATGGGTCCAGAGATGTCAGTGATGAGACCAGAGATGTCAGTGATTAGATCAGAGTGTCAGTTATGGGACCAGAGATGTCAGTGATGAGACCAGAGTGTCAGTGATGAGACAAGAGATGTCCGTGATGAGACCAGAGATATCACTGATGCGAGAAGAGATGTCAGTGATGGGACCAGAGATGTCACTGATGGGTCCAGAGATGTCAGTAATGGGACCAGAGATATCAGTGATAGATCCAGAGATGTCAGTGATGGGAACAGGGATGTCAGTAAAGGGTCCAGAGATGTCAGTGATGGGTCCAGAGATGTCAGTGATGGGACCAGAGATGTCAGTGATGGGTCCAGAGATGTCAGTGTTGAGACCAGATTGTCAGTGCTGGTTCCAGAGATGTCAGTGATTAGAACAGAGTGTCAGTGATGGGTGCAGAGATGTCAGTGATGAGAACACAGTGTCAGTGATGGGACCAGAGATGTGAGTGATGGGACCAGAGATGTCAGTGATGGGACCACGGTGTCAGTGATGGGTCCAGAGATGTCAGTGATGAGACCAGAAATGACAGTGATGAGACCAGAGATGTCAGTGACGAGACAAGAGATGTCAGTGATAGGTCCAGAGATGTCAGTGATGGTATCAGAGTGTCAGTGATGTGACCAGAAATGTCAGTGATGAGAACAGAGATGTCAGTGATGGGACCAGAGATGTCACTGATGAGACCAGAGATGCCAGTGATGACACCAGAGATGTGAATGTTGGGTCCAGAGATGCCAGTGATCAGACCAGAGATGTAATGATGGTCCAAGAGATATCAGTGATGGGACCAGAGATGTCAGTGATGGGACCAGAGATGTCAGTGATGCCACCAGAGATGTCAGTGAAGGGTCCAGAGATGTCAGTGATGGTATCAGAGTGTCAGTGATGGGACCACCATGTCAGTGATCAGTCCAGAGATGTCAGTGATTAGATCAGAGTGTAAGTTATGGGACCAGAGATGTCAGTGATGAGACCAGAGTGTCAGTGATGAGACAAGAGATGTCCGTGATGAGACCAGAGATGTCAGTGAAGGGTCCAGAGAAGTCAGTGATGGGACTAGAGATGTCAGTGATGAGAGCAGAGATGTCAGTGATGAGACCAGAGCGTCAGTGATGGTATCAGAGTGTCAGTGATGAGACCAGAGATGTCAGTGAAGGGTCCAGAGATGTCAGTGATGGGACCAGAGATGTGATGATGGTACAAGAGATATCAGTGATGGGACCAGTGATGGGGCCAGAGATGTCAGTGATGGGTCCAGAGATATCAGTGATGGGTCAAGAGATGTCAGTGATGGGACCAGAGATGTCAGTGATGGGTCCAGAGATGTCAGTGATGGGACCATAGATGTCACTGATGGGTCCAGAGATGTCAGTGATGGGACCAGAGATCTCACTGATGGGTCCAGAGATATCAGTGATGGGACCAGAGATGTCACTGATGCGACCAGAGATGTCACCAGATGGGACCCGAGATGTCAGTGATGGGACCAGAAATGTCAGTGATGGGTCCAGAGTGTCAGTGATGAGACTAGAGATGTCAGTGATGGTTCCAGAGATGTCAGTGATGGGTTCAGAGATGTCAGTGATGGGACCAGAGATGTCAGTGATGGGTCCAGAGATGTCAGTGATGTGTCCAGAGATGTCAGTGATGGGAACAGAGATGTCAGTGATGTGACCAGAGATGTCAGTGATGGGATCAGACTGACAGTGATGGGACCAGAAATGTTAGTGGTGGGTCCAGAGATGTCAGTGATGGGAAACGAGTGTCAGTGATGAGACCAGAGATGTCAGTTATGGGACCAGAGATGTCAGTGAGGAGACCAGAGTGTCAGTGATGAGACCAGGGATGTCAGTGAAGGGACCAGAGATGTCAATGATGGGACCAGAAATATCAGTTATGGAACCACAGATATCAGTGATGGGTCCAGAGATGTCATTGATGGGACCACCGTGTCAGTGATCGGTCCAGAGATGTCAGTGATGGCATCAGAGTGTCAGTGATGAGACCAGAGATGTCAGTGATGAGATCAGAGTGTCAGTGATGGGACCAGAGATGTCAGTGATGAGACCAGAGATGCCAGTGATGAGACCAGAGTGTTAGGGAAGGACCAGAGATGTCAGTGATGGGAATAGAGTGTCAGTGATGAGACCAGAGATGTCAGTGATGGGTCCAGAGAAGTCAGTGATGGTATCAGAGTGTCAGTGATGAGACCAGAAATGTCAGTGATGAGAACAGAGATGTCAGTGAAGGGTCCAGAGATGTCAGTGAAGGGTCCAGAGATGACAATGATGGGAATGGAGTGTCAGTGATGAGACGAGAGATATCAGATATGGGACCAGAGATGTCAGTGATGGGTCCAGAGATGTCAGTGATGGGACCAGAGATGTCAGTGATGGGTCCAGAGATGTCAGTGATGGGACCAGAGATGTCACTGATGCGACCAGAGATGTCAGTGATGGGTCCAGAGATGTCAGTGATGGGACCAGAGATGTCACTGATGCGACCAGAGATGTCAGTGTTGAGACCAGAGTGTCAGTGCTGGGTCCAGAGATGTCAGTGATGGGACCATAGATGTCACTGATGCGACCAGAGATGTCACTGATGGGTCAAGAGATGTCAGTGATGGGACCAGAGATCTCACTGATGGGTCCAGAGATATTAGTGATGGGACCAGAGATGTCACTGATGCGACCAGAGATGTCACTGATGGGTCCAGAGATGTCAGTGATGGGACCAGAGATGTCACTGATGCGACCAGAGATGTCACTGATGGGTCCAGAGATATCAGTGATGGGACCAGAGATGACAGTAATGGGTCCAGAGATGTCAGTGATGAGACCAAAGATCATTTGGAGATGCCGGTGTTGGACTGGGGCGTTCAAAGTTAAAAATCACAAAACATCAGGTTATAGTCCAACAGGTTTAATTGGAAGCACACTAGCTTTCGGAGCGACGCTCCTTCATTGTCACCAGATGGGACCAGAGAGGTCAGTGATGCGACCAGAGATGTCAGTGATGGGACCAGAGATATCACTGATGCGACCAGAGATGTCAGTGATGGGACCAGAGATGTCACTGATGGGTCCAGAGATGTCATTAATGGGACCAGAGATATCAGTGATAGATCCAGAGATGTCAGTGATGGGAACAGGGATGTCAGTAAAGGGTCCAGAGATGCCAGTGATGGGTCCAGAGATGTCAGTGATGAGTCCAGAGATATCAGTGATGGGTCCAGAGATATCAGTGATGGGACCAGAGATGTCACTGATGGGTCCAGAGATATCAGTGATGGGACCAGAGATGACAGTAATGGGTCCAGAGATATCAGTGATGAAATCAGAGTGTCAGTGATGGGTCCAGAGATGTCAGTTATGGGACCAGAGTGTCAGTGATGGGACCAGAGCGTCAGTGATGGGTCCAGAGATGTCAGTGATGAGACCAGAGTGTCAGTGATGGGAACGGAGATGTCAGTGATGGGTCCAGCGATGTCAGTGATGGGTCCAGAGATGTCAGTGATGGGACCAGAGATGTCAGTGATGGGTCCAGAGATGTCAGTGATGTGTCCAGAGAAGTCAGTGATGGGAACAGAGATGTCAGTGATGTGACCAGAGATGTCAGTGATGGGATCAGACTGACAGTGATGGGACCAAAAATGTTAGTGGTGGGTCCAGAGATGTCAGTGATGGGAAAAGAGTGTCAGTGATGAGACCAGAGATGTCAGTTATGGGACCAGAGATGTCAGTGAGGAGACCAGAGTGTCAGTGATGAGACCAGGGATGTCAGTGAAGGGACCAGAGATGTCAATGATGGGACCAGAAATATCAGTTATGGAACCACAGATATCAGTGATGGGTCCAGAGATGTCATTGATGGGACCACCGTGTCAGTGATCAGTCCAGAGATGTCAGTGATGGCATCAGAGTGTCAGTGATGAGACCAGAGATGTCAGTTATCGGACCAGAGATGTCAGTGATGAGACCAGAGACGTCAGTGGTGAGACGAGAGTGTTAGTGAAGTGTCCACAAATGTCAGGGATGGGATTCGAGTGTTAGTGATGGGACCAGAGATGTCAGTGATGGGAACAGGGATGTCAGTGATGGGACCAGAGATGTCAATGAAGGGTCCAGAGATGTCAGTGATGGGTCCACAGTGTCAGTGATGAAACCAAAGATGTCAGTTATGGGACCAGAATGTCAGTGATGAAACCAGAGATGAAATGATGGTACAAGAGATATCTGTGATGGGAACAGAGATGTCAGTGATGGGAAAAGAGATGTCAGTGATGAGACCAGAGATGTCAGTGAAGGTTCCAGAGATGTCAGTGATGAGAACAGAGTGTCAGTGATGGGTGCAGAGATGTCAGTGATGAGAACACAGTGTCAGTGATGGGACCAGAGATGTGGGTGATGGGACCAGAGATGTCAGTGATGGGACCACGGTGTCAGTGATGGGTCCAGAGATGTCAGTGATGAGACCAGAAATGACAGTGATGAGACCAGAGATGTCAGTGACGAGACAAGTGATGTCAGTGATAGGTCCAGAGATGTCAGTGATGGTATCAGAGTGTCAGTGATGTGACCAGAAATGTCAGTGATGAGAACAGAGATGTCAGTGATGGGACCAGAGATGTCACTGATGAGACCAGAGATGCCAGTGATGACACCAGAGATGTGAATGTTGGGTCCAGAGATGCCAGTGATCAGACCAGAGATGTAATGATGGTCCAAGAGATATCAGTGATGGGACCAGAGATGTCAGTGATGGGACCAGAGATGTCAGTGATGCCACCAGAGATGTCAGTGAAGGGTCCAGAGATGTCAGTGATGGTATCAGAGTGTCAGTGATGGGACCACCGTGTCAGTGATCGGTCCAGAGATGTCAGTGATTAGATCAGAGTGTAAGTTATGGGACCAGAGATGTCAGTGATGAGACCAGAGTGTCAGTGATGAGACAAGAGATGTCCGTGATGAGACCAGAGATGTCAGTGAAGGGTCCAGAGAAGTCAGTGATGGGACTAGAGATGTCAGTGATGAGAGCAGAGATGTCAGTGATGAGACCGGAGTGTCAGTGATGGTATCAGAGTGTCAGTGATGAGACCAGAGATGTCAGTGAAGGGTCCAGAGATGTCAGTGATGGGACCAGAGATGTGATGATGGTACAAGAGATATCAGTGATGGGACCAGTGATGGGGCCAGAGATGTCAGTGATGGGTCCAGAGATATCAGTGATGGGTCAAGAGATGTCAGTGATGGGACCAGAGATGTCAGTGATGGGTCCAGAGATGTCAGTGATGGGACCATAGATGTCACTGATGCGACCAGAGATGTCACTGATGGGTCCAGAGATGTCAGTGATGGGACCAGAGATCTCACTGATGGGTCCAGAGATATCAGTGATGGGACCAGAGATGTCACTGATGCGACCAGAGATGTCACCAGATGGGACCCGAGATGTCAGTGATGGGACCAGAAATGTCAGTGATGGGTCCAGAGTGTCAGTGATGAGACTAGAGATGTCAGTGATGGTTCCAGAGATGTCAGTGATGGGTTCAGAGATGTCAGTGATGGGACCAGAGATGTCAGTGATGGGTCCAGAGATGTCAGTGATGTGTCCAGAGATGTCAGTGATGGGAACAGAGATGTCAGTGATGTGACCAGAGATGTCAGTGATGGGATCAGACTGACAGTGATGGGACCAGAAATGTTAGTGGTGGGTCCAGAGATGTCAGTGATGGGAAACGAGTGTCAGTGATGAGACCAGAGATGTCAGTTATGGGACCAGAGATGTCAGTGAGGAGACCAGAGTGTCAGTGATGAGACCAGGGATGTCAGTGAAGGGACCAGAGATGTCAATGATGGGACCAGAAATATCAGTTATGGAACCACAGATATCAGTGATGGGTCCAGAGATGTCATTGATGGGACCACCGTGTCAGTGATCGGTCCAGAGATGTCAGTGATGGCATCAGAGTGTCAGTGATGAGACCAGAGATGTCAGTGATTAGATCAGAGTGTCAGTTATCGGAACAGAGATGTCAGTGATGAGACCAGAGATGTCAGTGATGAGACCAGAGTGTTAGTGAAGTGTCCATAAATGTCAGGGATGGGATTCGAGTGTCAGTGATGGGACCAGAGATGTCAGTGATGGGAACAGGGATGTCAGTGATGGGACCAGAGATGTCAGTGAAGGGTCCAGAGATGTCAGTGATGGGTCCACAGTGTCAGTGATGAGACCAAAGATGTCAGTTATGGGACCAGAATGTCAGTGATGAGACCAGAGATGAAATGATGGTACAAGAGATATCTGTGATGGGAACAGAGATGTCAGTGATGGGAAAAGAGATGTCAGTGATGAGACCAGAGATGTCAGTGAAGGTTCCAGAGATGTCAGTGATGAGAACAGAGTGTCAGTGATGGGTGCAGAGATGTCAGTGATGAGAACAGAGTGTCAGTGATGGGACCAGAGATGTGAGTGATGGGACCAAAGATGTCAGTGATGGGACCACGGTGTCAGTGATGGGTCCAGAGATGTCAGTGATGAGACCAGAAATGACAGTGATGAGACCAGAGATGTCAGTGACGAGACAAGAGATGTCAGTGATAGGTCCAGAGATGTCAGTGATGGTATCAGAGTGTCGGTGATGTGTCCAGAAATGTCAGTGATGAGAACAGAGATGTCAGTGATGGGACCAGAGATGTCAGTGATGGGACCAGAGATGTCACTGATGAGACCAGAGATGCCAGTGATGACACCAGAGATGTGAATGTTGGGTCCAGAGATGCCAGTGATCAGACCAGAGATGTAATGATGGTCCAAGAGATATCAGTGATGGGACCAGAGATGTCAGTGATGGGACCAGAGATGTCAGTGATGCCACCAGAGATGTCAGTGAAGGGTCCAGAGATGTCAGTGATGGTATCAGAGTGTCAGTGATGGGACCAGAGATGACAGTGATGCCACCAGAGATGTCAGTGATGAGACCAGAGATGTCAGTGATTAGATCAGAGTGTCAGTTATGGGACCAGAGATGTCAGTGATGAGACCAGAGTGTCAGTGATGAGACAAGAGATGTCCGTGATGAGACCAGAGATGTCAGTGAAGGGTCCAGAGAAGTCAGTGATGGGACTAGAGATGTCAGTGATGAGAGCAGAGATGTCAGTGATGAGACCAGAGTGTCAGTGATGGTATCAGAGTGTCAGTGATGAGACCAGAGATGTCAGTGAAGGGTCCAGAGATGTCAGTGATCAGCCCAGAGATGTAATGATGGTACGAGAGATATCAGTGATGGGACCAGAGATGTCAGTGATGGGACCAGAGATGTCAGTGAGGGGTCCAGAGAAGTCAGTGATGGGACTAGAGATGTCAGTGATGAGAGCAGAGATGTCAGTGATGAGACCAGAGTGTCAGTGATGAGACTAGAGATGTCAGTGATGGTTCCAGAGATGTCAGTGATGGGTTCAGAGATGTCAGTGATGGGACCAGAGATGTCAGTGATGGGTCCAGAGATGTCAGTGATGTGTCCAGAGATGTCAGTGATGGGAACAGAGATGTCAGTGATGTGCCCAGAGATGTCAGTGATGGGACCAGACTGACAGTGATGGGACCAGAAATGTTAGTGGTGGGTCCAGAGATGTCAGTGATGGGAAAAGAGTGTCAGTGATGAGACCAGAGATGTCAGTTATGGGACCAGAGATGTCAGTGAGGAGACCAGAGTGTCAGTGATGAGACCAGGGATGTCAGTGAAGGGACCAGAGATGTCAATGATGGAACCAGAAATATCAGTTATGGAACCACAGATATCAGTGATGGGTCCAGAGATGTCATTGATGGGACCACCGTGTCAGTGATCGGTCCAGAGATGTCAGTGATGGCATCAGAGTGTCAGTGATGAGACCAGAGATGTCAGTGATGAGATCAGAGTGTCAGTGAAGGTTCCAGAGATGTCAGGGATGGGTTTCGAGTGTCAGTGATGGGACCAGAGATGTCAGTGATGGGAACAGGGATGTCAGTGATGGGTCCACAGTGTCAGTAAAGAGACCAAAGATGTCAGTTTTGGGACCAGAATGTCAGTGATGAGACCAGAGATGAAATGATGGTTCAAGAGATATCTGTGATGGGAACAGAGATGTCAGTGATGGGAAAAGAGATGTCAGTGATGAGACCAGAGATGTCAGTGAAGGTTCCAGAGATGTCAGTGATGAGAACAGAGTGTCAGTGATGGGTGCAGAGATGTCAGTGATGAGAACAGAGTGTCAGTGATGGGACCAGAGATGTCAGTGATGGGTCCAGAGATGACAGTGATGAGAGCAGAGTTGTCAGTGATGGGTCCAGATATGTCAGTGAAGGTTCCAGAGATGACAATTGTGGGAATAGAGTGTCAGTGATGAGACCAGAGATGTCAGTGTTGAGACCAGACTGTCAGTGATGGGTCCAGAAATGTCAGTGATGGGTCCAGAGATGTCAGTGATGGGTCCAGAGATGTCAGTGATGGGACCAGAGATGTCAGTGATGGGTGCAGAGATGTCAGAGTTGGGACCAGAGTGTCAGTGATGGGTACAGAGATGTCAGTGATGAGAACAGAGTGTCAGTGATGGGACCAGAGATGTGAGTGATGGGACCAGAGATGTCAGTGATGGGACCACGGTGTCAGTGATGGGTCCAGAGATGTCAGTGATGAGACCAGAAATGACAGTGATGAGACCAGAGATGTCAGTGACGAGACAAGAGATGTCAGTGATAGGTCCAGAGATGTCAGTGATGGTATCAGAATGTCAGTGATGTGACCAGAAATGTTAGTGATGAGAACAGAGATGTCAGTGATGGGACCAGAGATATCAGTGATGGGACCAGAGATGTCACTGATGAGACCAGAGATGCCAGTGATGACACCAGAGATGTGAATGTTGGGTCCAGAGATGCCAGTGATCAGACCAGAGATGTAATGATGGTCCAAGAGATATCCGTGATGCGACCAGAGATATCAGTGATGGGACCAGAGATGTCAGTGATGCCACCAGAGATGTCAGTGAAGGGTCCAGAGATGTCAGTGATGGTATCAGAGTGTCAGTGATGGGACCACCGTGTCAGTGATCGGTCCAGAGATGTCAGTGATTAGATCAGAGTGTAAGTTATGGGACCAGAGATGTCAGTGATGGGAACGGAGATGTCAGTGATGGGTCCAGCGATGTCAGTGATAGGTCCAGAGATGTCAGTGATGGGACCAGAGATGTCAGTGAAGGGTCCAGAGATGTCAGTAATGGGTCCACAGTGTCAGTGATGAGACCAAAGATGTCAGTTATGGGACCAGAATGTCAGTGGTGAGACCAGAGATGAAATGATGGTACAAGAGATATCTGTGATGGGAACAGAGATGTCAGTGATGGGAAAAGAGATGTCAGTGATGAGACCAGAGATGTCAGTGAAAGGTCCAGAGATGTCAGTGATGAGAACAGAGTGTCAGTGATTGGTGCAGAGATGTGAGAGATGGGACCAGAGATGTCAGTGATGGGACCACGGTGTCAGTGATGGGTCCAGAGATGTCAGTGATGAGACCAGAAATGACAGTGGTGAGCCCAGAGATGTCAGTGCCGAGACAAGAGATGTCAGTGATGGTATCAGATTGTCATTGATGTGACCAGAAATGTCAGTGATGAGAACAGAGATGTCAGTGATGGGACCAGAGATGTCAGTGATGGGACCAGAGATGTCACTGATGAGACCAGAGATGCCAGTGATGACACCAGAGATGTGAATGTTGCGTCCAGAGATGTCAGTGATGAGAACAGAGTGTCAGTGATTGGTGCAGAGATGTGAGAGATGGGACCAGAGATGTCAGTGATGGGACCACGGTGTCAGTGATGGGTCCAGAGATGTCAGTGATGAGACCAGAAATGACAGTGATGAGACCAGAGATGTCAGTGACGAGACAAGAGATGTCAGTGATGGTATTAGAGTGTCAGTGATGTGACCAGAAATGTCAGTGATGAGAACAGAGATGTCAGTGATGGGACCAGAGATGTCAGTGATGGGACCAGAGATGTCACTGATGAGACCAGAGATGCCAGTGATGACACCAGAGATGTGAATGTTGGGTCCAGAGATGCCAGTGATCAGACCAGAGATGTAATGATGGTCCAAGAGATATCAGTGATGGGACCAGAGATGTCAGTGATGGGACCAGAGATGTCAGTGATGCCGCCAGAGATGTCAGTGAAGGGTCCAGAGATGTCAGTGATGGTATCAGAGTGTCAGTGATGGGACCAGAGATGACAGTGATGGGTCCAGAGATGTCAGTGATGAGACCAGAGATGTCAGTGATTAGATCAGAGTGTCAGTTATGGGACCAGAGATGTCAGTGATGAGACCAGAGTGTCAGTGATGAGACAAGAGATGTCCGTGATGATACCAGAGATGTCAGTGAAGGGTCCAGAGTAGTCAGTGATGGGACTAGAGATGTCAGTGATGAGACCAGAGTGTCAGTGATGGTATCAGAGTGTCAATGATGAGACCAGAGATGTCAGTGAAGGGTCCAGAGATGTCAGTGATCAGTCCAGAGATGTAATGATGGTACAAGAGATATCAGTGATGGGACCAGAGATGTCAGTGATGGGACCAGAGATGTCAGTGAGGGGTCCAGAGAAGTCAGTGATGGGACTAGAGATGTCAGTGATGAGAGCAGAGATGTCAGTGATGAGACCAGAGATGTCAGTGATGGGACCAGAGATGTCAGTGAGGGGTCCAGAGAAGTCAGTGATGGGACCAGAGTGTCAGTGATGGGACCAGAGTGTCAGTGATGGGTCCAAAGATGTCAGTGATGAGACCGGAGTGTCAGTGATGGGAACGGAGATGTCAGTGATGGGTCCAGAAATGTCAGTGATGGGTCCAGAGTGTCAGTGATGAGACTAGAGATGTCAGTGATGGTTCCAGAGATGTCAGTGATGGGTTCAGAGATGTCAGTGATGGGACCAGAGATGTCAGTGATGGGTCCAGAGATATCAGTGATGTGTCCAGAGATGTCAGTGATGGGAACAGAGATGTCAGTGATGTGACCAGAGATGTCAGTGATGGGATCAGACTGGTAGTGATGGGACCAGAAATGTTAGTGGTGGGTCCAGAGATGTCAGTGATGGGAAACGAGTGTCAGTGATGAGACCAGAGATGTCAGTTATGGGACCAGAGATGTCAGTGAGGAGACCAGAGTGTCAGTGATGAGACCAGGGATGTCAGTGAAGGGACCAGAGATGTCAATGATGGGACCAGAAATATCAGTTATGGAACCACAGATATCAGTGATGGGTCCAGAGATGTCATTGATGGGACCACCGTGTCAGTGATCAGTCCAGAGATGTCAGTGATGGCATCAGAGTGTCAGTGATGAGACCAGAGATGTCAGTGATGAGATCAGAGTGTCAGTTATCGGACCAGAGATGTCAGTGATGAGACCAGAGATGTCAGTGATGAGACGAGAGTGTTAGTGAGGTGTCCATAAATGTCAGGGATGGGATTCGAGTGTCAGTGATGGGACCAGAGATGTAAGTGATGGGAACAGGGATGTCAGTGATGGGACCAGAGATGTCAGTGAAGGGTCCAGAGATGTCAGTGATGGGTCCACAGTGTCAGTGATGAGACCAAAGATGTCAGTTATGGGACCAGAATGTCAGTGATGAGACCAGAGATGAAATGATGGTACAAGAGATATCTGTGATGGGAACAGAGATGTCAGTGATGGGAAAAGAGATGTCAGTGATGGGACCAGAGATGTCATTGATGGGACCACCGTGTCAGTGATCGGTCCAGAGATGTCAGTGATGGCATCAGAGTGTCAGTGATGAGACCAGAGATGTCAGTGATGAGATCAGAGTGTCAGTTATCGGACCAGAGATGTCAGTGATGAGACCAGAGATGTCAGTGATGAGACCAGAGATGTCAGTGAAGGTTCCAGAGATGTCAGGGATGTGATTTGAGTATCAGTGATGGGACCAGAGATGTCAGTGATGGGAACAGGGATGTCAGTGATGGGTCCACAGTGTCAGTGATGAGACCAAAGATGTCAGTTATGGGACCAGAATGTCAGTGATGAGACCAGAGATGAAATGATGGTACAAGAGATATCTGTGATGGGAACAGAGATGTCAGTGATGGGAAAAGAGATGTCAGTGATGAGACCAGAGATGTCAGTGAAGGTTCCAGAGATGTCAGTGATGAGAACAGAGTGTCAGTGATGGTTGCAGAGATGTCAGTGATGAGAACAGAGTGTCAGTGATGGGACCAGAGATGTGAGTGATGGGACCAGAGATGTCAGTGATGGGTCCACGGTGTCAGTGATGGGTCCAGAGATGTCAGTGATGACACCAGAAATGACAGTGATGAGACCAGAGATGTCAGTGACGAGACAAGAGATGTCAGTGATAGGTCCAGAGATGTCAGTGATGGTATCAGAGTGTCAGTGATGTGACCAGAAATGTCAGTGATGGGACCAGAGATGTCAGTGATGGGACCAGAGATGTCAGTGATGGGACCAGAGATGTCACTGATGAGACCAGAGATGCCAGTGATGGTATCAGAGTGTCAGTGATGGGACCACCGTGTCAGTGATCGGTCCAGAGATGTCAGTGATTAGATCAGAGTGTAAGTTATGGGACCAGAGATGTCAGTGATGAGACCAGAGTGTCAGTGATGAGACAAGAGATGTCCGTGATGAGACCAGAGATGTCAGTGAAGGGTCCAGAGAAGTCAGTGATGGGACTAGAGATGTCAGTGATGAGAGCAGAGATGTCAGTGATGAGACCAGAGTGTCAGTGATGGTATCAGAGATGTCCGTGATGAGACCAGAGATGTCAGTGAAGGGTCCAGAGATGTCAGTGATGGGACCAGAGATGTGATGATGGTACAAGAGATATCAGTGATGGGACCAGTGATGGGTCCAGAGATGTCAGTGATGGGTCCAGAGATATCAGTGATGGGTCAAGAGATGTCAGTGATGGGACCAGAGATGTCAGTGATGGGTCCAGAGATGTCAGTGATGGGACCATAGATGTCACTGATGCGACCAGAGATGTCACTGATGGGTCCAGAGATGTCAGTGATGGGACCAGAGGTCTCACTGATGGGTCCAGAGATATCAGTGATGGGACCAGAGATGTCACTGATGCGACCAGAGATGTCACCAGATGGGATCCGAGATGTCAGTGATGGGACCAGAAATGTCAGTGATGGGTCCAGAGTGACAGTGATGGGTCCAGAGATGTCAGTGATGGGACCAGAGTGTCAGCAATGGGACCAGAGATGTCAGTGATGGGACCAGAGATGTCAGCGATGGGTCCAGAGTGTCAGTGATGTGACCAGAGATATCATTGATGGGTCAAGAGATGTCAGTGATGGGACCAGAGATGTCAGTGATGGGTCCAGAGATGTCAGTGATGGGACCATAGATGTCACTGATGCGACCAGAGATGTCACTGATGGGTCCAGAGATGTCAGTGATGGGACCAGAAATGTCAGTGATGGGTCCAGAGTGTCAGTGATGAGACTAGAGATGTCAGTGATGGTTCCAGAGATGTCAGTGATGGGACCATAGATGTCAGTGATGGGACCAGAGATGTCAGCGATGGGTCCAGAGTGTCAGTGATGTGACCAGAGATATCATTGATGGGTCCAGAGATGTCAGTGATGGGGCCACAGTGTCAGTGATGATACAGAGATGTCAGTGATGGGTCCAGATATGTCAGTGATGAAAACAGAGTGTCAGTGATGGGCCCAGAGATGTCAGTTATGGGACAAGAGATGTCAGTGATAAGACCACCGTGTCAGTGATGGGTCCAGAGATGTCAGTGATGAGACCAGAGATGTCAGTGATGGGTCCAGAGATGTCAGTGATGGTATCAGAGTGTCAGTGATGGGACCAGAGTGTCAGTGATGGGACCAGAGATGTCAGTGATGGGTCCAGAGATGACAGTGATGAGAGCAGAGTTGCCAGTGATGGGTCCAGATATGTCAGTGAAGGTTCCAGAGATGACAATGGTGGGAATAGAGTGTCAGTGATGAGACCAGAGATGTCAGTGTTGAGACCAGACTGTCAGTGATGGGTCCAGAAATGTCAGTGATGGGTCCAGAGATGTCAGTGATGGGTCCAGAGATGTCAGTGATGGGACCAGAGATGTCAGTGATGGGTGCAGAGATGTCAGTGTTGGGACCAGTGTGTCAGTGATGGGTCCAGAGATGTCAGTGATGGGACCAGAGATGTCAGTGATGGGACCAGAGATGTCAGTGATGGGTCCAGAGATGTCAGTCATAGGTCCACAGTGTCAACAATGGGACCAGAGATGTCGTTGATGGGACCAGAGATGTCAGTGATGGGACCAGAGATGTCAGTGATGGGACCAGGGTGTCAGTGAATGGACCAGAGATGACCATGATGGGAATAGAGTGTCAGTGAAGGGTCAAGAGTGTCAGTGATTGGACCAGAGTGTCAGGGATGGGACCAGAGATGTGAGTGATGTGAATAGAGTGTCAGTGATGGGTTCAGAAATGTCAGTGTTGGCTCCAATGATGTCACCTATGGGACCAGAATGTCAGCGATGGGTCCAGAGATGTCAGTGATGTGACCAGATATGTCAGTGATGAGTCCAGAGACATCAGTTATGAGACCAGAGATGTCATTGATGGGTCCAGAGATGTCAGTGATGAGTCCAGATATGTCAGTGGTGAGTCCAGAGACATCAGTTATGAGACCAGAGATGTCATTGATGTGTCAGTGAGGTGACCAGAGGTATCAGTGTTGATATCAGAGATGTCAGTGATGGGTCCAATGACGTCAGTGACGGGACCAGAGTGTCAGTGATGAGAGTAGAGATGTCAATGATGGAACCAGAGATGTGAGTGAGGGGTCCAGAGTGTCAGTGAGGGGTCCATAGTGACAGTGATGGGTCCAGAGATGTCAGTGGTGGGTCCAGATATGTCAGTGATGGGACCAGAGTTGTCAGTCATGGGTCCAGAGATGTCAGCAAAGGTTCCAGAGATGTCAGTGATGGGAAAAGAGATGTCAGTGATGAGACTAGAGATGTCAGTGATGGGACCAGAGATGTCAGTGAAGAGTCCAGAGAAGTCAGTGATGGGACCAGAAAGGTCAGTGATGAGACCAGAGATGTCAGTGATGAGACCAGAGTGTCAGTGATGAGACCAGAGATGTCAGTGAAGGGTCCAGAGATGTCAGTGATGAGACCAGAGATGTCAGTGATGGGACCAGAGATGTCAGTGATGCGCCCTGAGTGTCAGCGATGAGACCAGAGATGTCGGCGATGAGACCCGAGTGTCAGTGATGGAACGAGAGTGTTAGTGAAGTGTCCATAAATGTCAGTGATGGGAATCGAGTGTCAGTGATGAGACCAGAGATGTCAGTGATGGGAACAAGGATTTCAGTGATGAGACCAGAGTTGTCAGTGAAGGGTCTATAGATGTCAGTGATGGGACCAGAGATGTCAGTGATGGGTCCAGAGATGTCAGTGATGTGTCCAGAGATGTCACTGATGGGAACAGAGTGTCTGTGATGAGACCAGAGATGTCAGTTATGGGACCAGAAATATCAGTTATGGAACTACAGATGTCAGTGATGGGACCAGAGATGTCAGTGATGGGTCCAGAGATGTCAGTGATGGGACCAGAAATATCAGTTATGGAACTACAGATGTCAGTGATGGGTCCACCTTGTCAGTGATGCGTCCAGAGATGTCAGTGATGAGACCAGAAATGTCAGAGATGAGACCAGAGATGCCAGTGACGAGACAAGAGATGTCAGTGATGGGTGCAGAGATATCAGTGATGGTAATCAGAGTGTCAGTGATGAGACCAGAAATGTTAGAGATGAGAACAGAGATGCCAGTGATTGGTCCAGAGATGCCAGTGATCAGACCAGAGATGTAATGATGGTACAAGAGATATCAGTAATGGGAACAGAGATGTCAGTGATGGGTACAGAGTGTCAGTGATTAGACCAGAATGTCAGTGATGGGTGCAGAGTATCAGTGAAGTGTCCAGACATGTCAGTGAAGGGTCTAGAGATGTCAGTGATGGGACCAGTGTGCCAGTGATGGGACCAGAGTGTCAATGAAGGGCCCAGAGATGTCAGTGATGAGACCAGAGTGTCAGTGATGGGAACGGAGATGTCAGTGATGGGTCCAGAGATGTCAGTGATGGGTCCAGCGATGTCAGTGATGGGTCCAGAGTGTCAGTTATGGTATCAGAGTGTCAGTGATGAGACCTGAAATGTCAGTGATGCGAACAGAGATGTCAGTGATGTGACCAGAGATCTCAGTGATGGGTCCAGTGATGTCAGTGATGAGACCAGAAATGTCAGTGATGAGACCAGAGATGTCAGTGATGGGTCCAGAGAAGTCAGTGATGGTATCAGAGTGTCAGTGATGAGACCAGAAATGTCAGTGATGAGAACAGAGATGTCAGTGAAGGGTCCAGAGATGTCAGTGAAGGGTCCAGAGATGTCAATGATGGGAATGGAGTGTCAGTGATGAGACAAGAGATATCAGTTATGGGTCCAGAGATGTCAGTGATGGGACCAGAGATGTCAGTGATGGGTCCAGAGATGTCAGTGATGGGACCAGAGATGTCACTGATGCGACCAGAGATGTCACTGATGGGTCCAGAGATGTCACTGATGCGACCAGAGAGGTCACTGATGGGTCCAGAGATGTCAGTGATGGGACCAGAGATGTCACTGATGCGACCAGAGATGTCACTGATGGGTCCAGAGATATCAGTGATGGGACCAGAGATGACAGTAATGGGTCCAGAGATGTCAGTGATGAGACCAAAGATCATTTGGAGATGCCGGTGTTGGACTGGGGTGTTCAAAGTTAAAAATCACACAACATCAGGTTAGAGTCCAACAGGTTTAATTGGAAGCACACTAGCTTTCGGAGCGGTGTGGTGTAAAATTATGTCCCAATACATGTGTGAATCATTATGCAACACATGTATTGGGCCAAGCAGTGGAATGTGGTGAAAGGGTTAAAATTGTGTCCCAATACATGTGTGAATCTAACCGAAAATGGAAGGTGTCGCTTAGTCCCGTGTGAATCTTGTTATACACCTTCCCGTGTGAATCTTCTTATCTGTATGTAACCAGAATGGAATGTGTTTTTTAGCCTTGCTCTGCTGTTCACATGAATGTTTATATCTGGAAAAGGGTATATCAGCTGGAGAAGTCTCCAGTTCGGTAGAGTCTGCTCCGGGGTTACGTTTAACCGCCGAGCGTGGGTTGTTGGCAACCGCTCTACGAGAACTGATGGCTCCCAGTTTTGGTAACATGTAGAGTGAGTATAAGCCAGACCCGTTGTAAGTACGAGACTGGTGGTGGGGACACTGCGGGGAATAAAACTATATTCTAGCAGACTCGCCTCTTGGCTGTTTGTTCTGTGTCAGACTACTTTCCTGCGAGCCTGGTCCTTGACCTTGAGAATTTTTTAAAACATTTTGGCGTAGTCGGCAGGATCAATCGCAATTGAGGAAAGATTTTGATACAGAACAATGTTTTGGAAAAAGGCTAAGAAACCAGAGGAACAAACTGTGGAGGTCCTGACCGTCCCGGGATGGCATGGGCCGTGGCATGGCGTGGCAGTTTGTTTGAGAAATGGTGGGGGGCGACCGGAGGACTGGGAGGCCGAGGGCGTAGGAACCCCAGGGTCGCTGCTGTCCACCCTTGAGAGGATCCCAGTCCTGCCGAAGAACCCATTGCCTGGGGTACAGCGGAGGATGTGGGCCTGTGCGGCGGCTTGTAGACAACAGTCAGACAAGCGCCAAAAAGCTGAAGCAGAATTAGCCCTCCTGAAACATGAGCAGGGACTCAGTTCAGGAGATGCCTCTATGTTGAGGCAGGAAATTATGAAGTTAAAAGCTGAATTGACAGCATTAACTGAACTAGCAGGACGAACTATTATGTATTTGTCTGCTAAGAAACGGAAAGAGAAAAGGAAGGTCCCTCGAACCCCGGACCCGGTACAAGTACGGGCGTTTGTAGCCCAGTTAAATAACGGGGATCGGTGGGATATCGATCATTGGGATGGGAACATTTGGGGAGATTTAGATGATCAGTACGAAGAGGACCCACCCGTACTCCAAGCTAAACCAGTGGTTAGGAGAAAGCAGGTTCAGAGACGTCTCCCAGTGCAACGGGAGGTAATGTTAGATGAGAAAGGAAACCCTATACGGAATGAACAAGGGGAGGCAATTATGCATGAATTACCGCGGGCTCAGCCTCCCGCAGAATTCTCTGAATTAACGGAAGACTTCACTACTGATGAGGTGCTGTTTATCACCCAGAAAACCCGACGTAATCCTGGGGAGCCGTTAGAGCTATGGCTAATTCGGCTCCTCGAGGAAGGGGGGCAACAAGTGCAGGTAGACTATCAGGATGCTCCCAAGTTTGGTGGATTAGCAAAGGATGCTGCCATAGACCTGGGGTACCGCAACCAAGCCAAGGATATGGTAATAGATCGCAGTATGGGGACCCTATTTGGGATGTATGCCAGGGCAGTGGCCGAACAGTATCCCTTCCCGTCCGATTGGCCCCCCTTGGAAGGAACTTGGACAACGATTAAGGAAGGGGTTCAGAGGCTAACCCGTTTGTGTGTGCGGGATGCCCTGTTGCTGGGAGTGCTGGACGAGGTAGATAACACAAATGTTAGTAGACAGACTAGAGACCATCTAGTGAAGACTGCCCCCCCCCATTATAAACCACTGTTATTAACCATAATGTTGAGTGGACGGGGAGAAACCCTAGGAGATGCCCGTAGTATGATGAGGGAGATTGGTGGTTTGGGGGATTGGGGACCCACAACCCGTGCTTCTCAGGGGGGCACGGAGGGGCGTCGCCCTGAGGCTCGAGCAGGGGGAAAAGTAAACCCTAATCAAGGAAGTAACCAAGGCCCCTCACGGCGTGCTTTGTGGCAAGCTTTGATACGGGCGCAGGTCCCAGCATCGGAGATTGATGGCCTACCTACACCGGAATTAAAAGACTTATGCAGACGAAAGGGACTGAAGGTGTCCCGGGTAGAGACGGAGTCCCGACCCACTATGGAAGACCTAGTGGAATTACTAACACAAAAATGTCAGACACGGGGTCCGGTTGTTAATGAGCCTCGAAGGGGTAGAACTTCCACTTCCCAGCGGTGGGAATCCTCGGAGGACGAGGAGGAGGAGGAGGTACGGCCTCCCCTCCGAGAGTGTTATAAAGTGGATAGGCGTGGCCGGAAACCTAGTAAGAAAGGCAAGAACAAAGAAGGGCGAGGCAAACGTCTTTACCCAGTGCTGTCTGGGGAAGATGAATGGGAGGAACAATAGGAATCGGGCCAAGCCCCAAGGGTTTGCCCACGAACGAGCCAATGGTCAGCAGACGACATTCGACCTCATGTATCATTGACTATCTATTGGCGCAAATCCGTCCAAACCGTTATGGCTCTAGTGGACACAGGGGCGGAGGCCACCTTAATCTATGGGACGCCCCATAAGTTTAAAGGAACCCCAGTCACGCTGGTTGGGCTGGGAGGTAATCTGATTGAAGGAAGAACAGTACAATTGCCCCTAAAGATAGGTACAATGCCCATTAAAACTTATTCAATTATCATTACACCGGTTAGAGAATGGATCCTGGGAATGGACATTCTGGCCGGTTTAACACTTCACCTCCAACAGGGGAAGTTTGAATTTGGAATCACGAAAATGGCTTTGCGCTGTAGGACGGTGTTAGTGGGAAAGGTTAAGATGGACCCCTTCCCCATCCCGATCGCCGATCGCGTAATAAGTCTTAGACAGTATAGGATTCCCGGCGGACATAAAGAAATATCCGCCACAATTAAGGATTATTTGGAAGCGGGAGTGCTTAGGACATGCACCACGGCGTGGAATAACCCCTTATGGCCCGTACATAAAGCCGATGGGTCATGGCGGATGACGGTAGATTATCGGCAACTAAACCGTCACACTCCGGCCTTGACGGCAGCGGTCCCAGATGCCGTCACTATTATAGGACGAATCCAACATCATCCAGGGGTGTGGTACGGAGTAATTGATTTGGCTAATGCCTTCTTCACAATTCCTATTCCCGAAGATAGGCAGGAACAGTTCGCATTCACTTGGGAGGGTAGACAATTCACGTTCACACGACTGCCCCAAGGATATCTGCATAGCCCTACTATCTGCCACCGGATAGTTGCAGAACACTTGGCTGCCTTTAAAGTGCCTGACGAAGTGATGATCTCGCACTATATTGACGATATGATGATACAGGGGACAAGTCAGAAGCAGGTTCAGGAATTGCTGGACCAACTGGTTCAACATATGCGAGGATATGGGTGGGAGATCAACCCAGCCAAAATCCAGGGTCCCTCACAAACGGTAAAATTCTTAGGAATCGTGTGGAACAAGGGGGAAAGGGAAATCACTGCGAAAGCTAAAAATAAGATTCAGGTCTTTGCCGTCCCTCACACCCAGAAGGACGTGCAGCAATTTATTGGGTTATTCGGATTCTGGAGACAGCATATTCCCCATTTAGGACAAATTTTAAAACCTTTGTATCGAGTTACGAGGAAAAAGGCAGCGTTCGAATGGACGGAGGTCCATCAAACTGCATTTGAAATGGCCAAGCAAGCGATACAGCAAGCTGTATCCTTGGGAAAGATACAGTCAGGACCTGTAGAACTGCAAGTCTCAGCACAGGGGGATTATGCCAATTGGAGCTTATGGCAAAAACAGGAAAGGACCCGTAAGCCACTGGGATTTTGGTCCCGAAAATTACCCCCGGCAGGGGAACGGTATACCCCCTTTGAGAAACAGTTATTAGCATGCTACTGGGGCTTGGTGGAAACCGAAGCCCTGACCATTGGACATGAAGTGATCATGAGAACAGCTATCCCTATTCTTCCGTGGGTACTTAGTGACCCCACTACCCACCGAATAGGAACTGCCCAAGAGAGCAGCATCATTAAATGGAAATGGTATGTGTCGGAGAGAGTGCGGACTGGACAGAAAGGAGTGTCAGTCCTACATGAGCAAGTGGCGGAGGCCCCTGAGGAAGGGGAAAAGCGGTTTGAGGTGATTGAATACAAGGAATCACCCGTTAAGATGGGAAAACGGTATGATGAACTGACCCCGGATGAACAAGCCACGGCTTGGTTCGTAGATGGGTCAGCCCAATGGAAAGCGGGACAGCGTAGATGGAAAGCTGCCGCCTTTAACCCAAAACAAGGCACTACCCTAGAAGAATTAGGGGAGGGAAAAAGTAGTCAGTGGGCAGAATTAAAGGCAGTGCATATGGTAGTCATGCAAGCAGGGGTCATGGGAGTTTGTTTGTTCTCTGACTCGTGGTCAGTGGTTAACGGCATGACACAATGGATGCCAACTTGGCAGGCCAATCAGTGGATGATCCAGAATAGGGAAGTGTGGGGTAAACAGTTATGGGAGGATATATGGGAGAAAGCTCAATACCTGGTCATATACATCACCCACGTAGATGCCCATACCTCTCGAAATGATGTGGAAGCTCTACATAACCGATATGTGGATGGTATCGTCCGAACCATGATGGTGCAAAGGGGCACCTCAGTGGACCTAGCTAGATGGGCACACCTTAAGGCTGGGCACTGGGGAGTGCAAGGAACCTTGCACTGGGCTCGAGACCGAGGAATAGATCTTATGGTAGATGATGTTAAGACTGCAGTAAACCAGTGTGAGCAGTGTCAACATCAGCGGCAGGGAGTGCCCCAACACATGATGGGACATATCCATCGGGGGGATGGTCCGGGACAGAGCTGGCAAATGGACTTTGTGGGTCCCTTACCCTCCTCACAAGGATGTAACCACATATGTACAGCTGTGGACACTATGTCTGGGGTTTTGGTAGCCCATCCCTGTCGTCACAACAATCAACAGGCTACCTTGCGATGTTTAGATTTGATTGAACAATTTTATGGATTGCCCATACAGGTCCAGAGTGACAATGGCTCCCATTTCACAGGAAGGGCGGTAAAGCAGTGGTGTCACGATAACCACGTGGAATGGGTTTATCATGTACCCTATCACCCACAAGCTGCGGGACTTATAGAACGAATGAATGGGCTTCTGAAGTCCTCACTACGAAAAGCAGGAGGTTGCAATGACTTAACGGGTTGGAGGAAGCAACTAATTCGGGTGGTGAAACAAATTAATAACCGCCCATTAGGAAATGGGGTAACACCCTTGAATAGGATGATACGAGTATGTGATACCCCAAAGACTCAGCCTATTAAAATGTGGAAGTTCGCTGAGGAAGCTGATATTCCCGTAAGGGCCACGCCGGCTTCGGCTGGACTGGACCTACGAGCACTAACTGCCCAGACTTTGATCCAACAGAAACCTACGGTGATTAAGACCGGGTTAGGGTTGATTTGTCCCCCTGGAACCTATGGGCATATCCTCCCGCGGTCGGGACTGTCACTAAAGGGGATTGATGTGATGGCAGGCGTAATTGACGCAGACTACCAAGGGGAGTTGGGGGTGGTCCTGGTCAACATCACCGCTGAACCTTACGTGATACAGAAGGGGGACAGAATAGCGCAATTGGTCATTAAGCCATGTAACCTTACAACGGTGGAAGAGATGGGAGCTCCCGTTACGGTTACTGAGCGTGGGACGGGGGGATTTGGGTCTACTGACACTAAGGGGGCCAAGGTATGGGTGCGCCAGACGACCGGCCCCCCCAGGCCGGCCGAAATCATAGCACAGGGGAAGGACAGTCTGGTCACCATTATGTACCCCGGGGACCCGACCTGGGCAAACGTCCCGGCGAACCAGTGCTACTTACGTGAGACCTAAATAATGTTGTAATTGCTATGCACCCGCAGGCTGACCCTCCGCCTTGAACATGGGGTGGTCATGGGGATTGCGACTCCTATTGGCGATGTTCGCGATCGGATGGCCACTCCAGGGCATCGGTATCACGGCCTGGACGCTGGTACCGGTCGCCCGCCATGAGGTGCGGTGGGAGGCCAGTAGCCAGCGACGGACGCAGGACGATTTTACATGTGAACCCGGTCAGCAGTGCGTTGTTCTGACTCTCACCAGCGACTGTCAATTGTACACGTGTGCACAGTGCTACATGCGCCGGGATGGGGAAAAATATGACATATCGTTCATACCGCCTAATTGCACCCTGGTGGTAAATGCCCAAGTCAAGACGTGTTTGTGGGACCGACGCACCCAGACATGCGGGACAACGGGGACTCATTGGAGCGTCACAGCTTGGGGGGAAGATCTGTGGCTGCGCAATGCCACCGATATTCGGAATCGTCATCGATTCATGTGGTTAATAATGGTACTGCCCTCGACGAACGCCCCGTCTGAGGCGTTATTAAACCCCACGCGGGGCGGGCCAGCCACGGGGGGCGTGCGGTCGCATCGAACACAGTTGGCCCCTATTATGTCAACTTGTCAACAGATGGCCCGGGCGGTACTGCACACTGATGTTCATTGGCGGGTACAGTTGCCCCTCATACCCGAGTGTCATACCAAGAGGCGGCGACGAGCGTGGTACGACACCCTGCTGGGAGGCGCAGGAACTGTTATGGGTATCTCGAATGCCATTGACTCTGAGGTAACCCGTACTAAATTATCTAACACGGGACAGGCCACCTCACAAGGACTACATACTATTGGAAGGTGGATGCCATCCGTAATGATGACTCAAGGAGAGACAGCTGAAATAATGATACGATCTCTGCAATGGGAACTGGATGTCTGGGGCGCCACTCAGGAACTGTTTGAGAACATTACGGCTCAGTTAAATTGGACTGCCTGTCATATTCAAATGTTGCATGCTCAAATACAGAAAGAACGCTTTTTGCGTGTGGTAACATCCCCCAATGTACAGGCGTGGAGGGGACTATGGAATGTATCTGAGAAATTGTGGATGATAACCCATCCAGAGCGAACATGGTGTAACGCAACTATGTGTAACGGATACTTTGTTACCATGAATGTAACCCACACTGTTACGGTCTGTCGATATTATGTATTACCAGTGATTACATCTTCTGGATATTATTTTCTGAAGACAAGGGGACAGTGGTTTAGCCCAGATACCAATATTACCTATGATCTGTCCGCTTGTGAACAGACTGATCAGGGGAAAACTTGCCTACTGATGGACAGGTATCGGGACCCTTGCTTGACTAAGGGAACGGCCCTGTGCGAATGGACTGTTGAGACTCCAAGGGACATGATGTGGCAGATTGGGCCACACACGCTCTGTGTGGCTACCAATAATCCACATCCTATGCTTCCCTCAGCACCGTTCTCGGGATGCCTCTCAAATGTCTATCAGTGGCACTGGCAGAATCACACCTATTTGTTGACCACTTATAGCAGTGCTCGCCACTTTACCAAGGTGCAGTGGAAAGTGCTGAGGAATCCCTGGAACATTTCCCTGGATCGGTTTAAGCGAGCATTGGACCGATCCGAGGAGCTTAAGCAGATATTACGAAAGCATCAAACCAATGTCACCAAGGTTACGGTGTCTACCTTTATACATGGACAGGAGGTAGTACATGCTGCCCGTGTAGTGGACGTGGAGTCAGCTCATCATTGGTGGGACATATTGAGTGGTATGTCCTCCACTGCGGGGACATTCCTGTTCCCACCCTTGTCGATCCTGGTAGCGGTCCTGGTGATTTTAACATGCTGTAATGTCCTGACTTGCTTGTATATTTGGCGTGTACGTAGGCGCTTGTTAGAAAGAATACATATGGGCATAATGTAACACATGTATTGGGTCAAGCAGTGGAATGTGGTGTAAAATTATGTCCCAATACATGTGTGAATCATTATGCAACACATGTATTGGGCCAAGCAGTGGAATGTGGTGAAAGGGTTAAAATTGTGTCCCAATACATGTGTGAATCTAACCGAAAATGGAAGGTGTCGCTTAGTCCCGTGTGAATCTTGTTATACACCTTCCCGTGTGAATCTTCTTATCTGTATGTAACCAGAATGGAATGTGTTTTTTAGCCTTGCTCTGCTGTTCACATGAATGTTTATATCTGGAAAAGGGTATATCAGCTGGAGAAGTCTCCAGTTCGGTAGAGTCTGCTCCGGGGTTACGTTTAACCGCCGAGCGTGGGTTGTTGGCAACCGCTCTACGAGAACTGACGGCTCCCAGTTTTGGTAACATGTAGAGTGAGTATAAGCCAGACCCGTTGTAAGTACGAGACTGGTGGTGGGGACACTGCGGGGAATAAAACTATATTCTAGCAGACTCGCCTCTTGGCTGTTTGTTCTGTGTCAGACTACTTTCCTGCGAGCCTGGTCCTTGACCTTGAGAATTTTTTAAAACAAGCGGCGCTCCTTCATTGTCACCAGATGGGACCAGAGAGGTCAGTGATGCGACCAGAGATGTCAGTGATGGGACCAGAGATATCACTGATGGGACAGGAGATGTCAGTGATGGGACCAGAGCTGTCACTGATGGGTCCAGAGAGGTCAGTGATGGGACCAGAGATATCAGTGATAGATCCAGAGATGACAGTGATGGGAACTGGGATGTCAGTAAAGGGTCCAGAGATGTCAGTGATGGGTCCAGCGATGTCAGTGATGGGTCCAGAGATATCAGTGATGGGTCCAGAGATGTCAGTGATGGGACTAGAGATGTCAGTGATGGGTCCAGAGATGTCAGTGTTGAGACCAGAGTGTCAGTGTTGGGTCCAGAGATGTCAGTGATTGGACCATAGATGTCACTGATGCGACCAGAGATGTCACTGATGGGTCCAGAGATGACAGTGATGAGAGCAGAGTTGTCAGTGATGGGGCCAGAGATGTCAGTGAAGGGTCCAGAGATGACAATGGTGGGAATAGAGTGTCAGTGATGAGACCAGAGATGTTAGTGTTGGGACCAGACTGTCAGTGATGGGTCCAGAGATGTCAGTGATGGGTCCAGAGATGTCAGTGATGGGACCAGAGATGTCAGTGATGGGTCCAGAGATGTCAGTGTTGGGACCAGAGTGTCAGTGATGGGTCCAGAGATGTCAGTGATGGGACCAGAGATGTGAGTGATGGGAATAGAGTGTCAGTGATGGGTTCAGAAATGTCAGTGTTGGCTGCAATGATGTCACTTATGGGACCAGAATGTCAGCGATGCGTCCAGAGATGTCATTGATGTGACCAGATATGTCAGTGATGAAGCCAGAGTGTCAGTGATGAGTCCAGAGATATCAGTTATGAGACCAGAGATGTCATTGATGGGTCCAGAGATGTCAGTGATGAGTCCAGATATGTCAGTGATGAAGCCAGATTGTCAGTGATGAGTCCAGAGACATCAGTTATGAGACCAGAGATGTAATTGATGTGTCAGTGAGGTGACCAGAGGTGTCAGTGTTGATATCAGAGATGTCAGTGATGGGTCCAATGACGTCAGTGACGGCACCAGAGTGTCAGTGATGAGAGTAGAGATGTCAGTGATGGAACCAAAGATGTGAGTGAGGGGTCCAGAGTGTCAGTGAGGGGTCCAGAGTGCAGTGATGGGTCCACAGGGTCAGTAATGGGACCAGAGATGTCAGCAAAGGTTCCAGAGATGTCAGTGATGGCTACAATAATGTCATTTATGGGACCAGAGTGTCAGTGATGGGTCCAGAGATGTCAGTCATGGGTCCAGAGATGTCAGCAAAGGTTCCAGAGATGTCAGTGATGGCTACAATAATGTCATTTATGGGACCAGAGTGTCAGTGATGGGTCCAGAGATGTCAGTCATGGGTCCAGAGATGTCAGCAAAGGTTCCAGAGATGTCAGTGATGGCTACAATAATGTCATTTATGGGACCAGAGTGTCAGTGATGGGTCCAGAGATGTCAGTCATGGGTCCAGAGATGTCAGCAAAGGTTCCAGAGATGTCAGTGATGGCTACAATAATGTCATTTATGGGACCAGAGTGTCAGTGATGGGACCAGAGATGTCAGTGATGGGACCAGAGATGTCAGTGATGGGACCAGAGATGTCAGTGATGGGACCAGAGATGTCAGTCATGAGTCGAGAGATGTCAGTGTTGGGACCAGAGATGTCAGTGATGAGTCCAGAGATGTCAGTGTTGGGACCAGAGTGTCAGTAATGGGTCCAGAGATGTCAGTGATGAGACCAGAGATGATTCGGAGATGCCGGTGTTGGACTGGGGTGTTCAAAGTTAAAAATCACACAACACCAGGTTATAGTCCAACAGGTTTAATTGGAAGCACACTAGCTTTCGGAGCAACGCTCCTTCATCAGGTGATTGTCACTGGATGGGTCCCGAGATGTCAGTGATGGGACCAGAAATGTCAGTGATGGGTCCAGAGTGGCAGTGATGGGTCCAGAGATGTCAGTGATGGGACCAGAGATGTCAGTGATGGGACCAGAGATGTCAGTGATGGGTCCAGCGTGACAGTGATGGGTCCAGAGATTTTAGTGATGGGTCCAGAGATGTCAGTGAGGAGACCAGAGTGTCAGGGAAGGATACAGAGATGTCAGTGATGGGAATAGAGTGTCAGTGATGGGTTCAGAGATGTCAGTGATAGCTCCAATGATGTCACTTATGGGACCAGAATGTCAGCGATGGGTCCAGAGTGTCAGTGATGGGGCCACAGTGTCAGTGATGAGTCCAGATATGTCAATGATGAAGCCTGATTTATCAGTGATGAAGCCAGAGTGTCAGTGCTGAGTCCAGATATATCAGTTATGAGACCAGAGATGTCATTGATGTGTCCAGAGTGTCAGTGAGGTGACCAGAGGTGTCAGTGGTGATATCAGAGATGTCAGTGATGGGTCCAATGACGTCAGTGATGGGACCAGAGTGTCAATGATGAGAGTAGAGATGTCAGTGATGGAACCAGAGATGTCAGTGATGGGTCCAGAGATGTCAGTGATGGGTTCACAGTGACAGTGATGGGTTCAGAGATGTCAGTGATGGGTCCAGAGATGTCAGTGATGGGTACAGATATGTCAGTGATGAAACCAGAGTGTCAGTGATGGGTCCAGAGATGTCAGTTATGGGACCAGAGATGTCAGTGATGAGACCACCGTGTCAGTGATGGGTCCAGAGATGTCAGTGATGAGACCAGAGATGTCAGTGAAGGGTCCAGAGATGTCAGTGATGGGACCAGAGATGTCAGTGATGGGTCCAGAGATGACAGTGATGAGAGCAGAGTTGTCAGTGATGGGGCCAGAGATGTCAGTGAAGGGACCAGAGATGTCAGGGATGGGACCAGAGCTGTCAGTGATGGGTCCAGAGATGTCAGTCATGGTCCACAGTGTCAGCAATGGGACCAGAGATGTCAGTGATGGGACCAGAGATGTCAGTGATGGGACGAGAGATGTGAGTGATGGGAATAGAGTGTCAGTGATGGGTTCAGAAATGTCAGTGTTGGCTCCAATGATGTCACTTATGCGACCAGAATGTCAGCGATGGGTCCAGAGATGTCAGTGATGTGACCAAATATGTCAGTGATGAAGCCAGAGTGTCAGTGATGAGTCCAGAGATATATGCACACAATCACTGCACTGAAAAACACACATGTATACACACACAATCACTGCACTGACACACACACATGTATACACACACAATCACTGCACTGACAAACACACATATACACACTCAATCACTGCACTGATACACACATATACACACACAATCACTGCACTGACACACACACATATACACACACAATCACTGGTCTGACACACACATATAAACACACAATCACTGCACTGACACACACATATACACACACACAATCAATGCACTGACACACAAACACATATACACACACAATCACTGCACTGACACACACACACATATACACACACAATCACTGCACTGAAACACACAATCACTGCACTGACACACACACATACACAAACAAACACTGCACTGACACACACATTTTACACACACAATCACTGCACTGACAAACACATAGAAACACATACAATCACTGCTTGACAAACGCACATATACACACACAATCACTGCACTGATACACACATATACACACACAATCACTGCACTGATACACACATATACACACACAATCACTGCACTGACAAACACATAGAAACACATACAATCACTGCTTGACAAATGCACATATACACACACAATCACTGTACTGATACACATATATACACACACAATCACCGCACTTACACACACATATACACACAGAATCACTGCACTGACACACACACACATATACATACAGAATCACTGCGCTGACAAAAACACATATACACACACAATCACGGCACTGATAAACACATATACTCACTCAATCACTGCACTGACACACACACATATACACACACAATCACTGCACTGTCACATTCATATACACACACAATCACTGCACTGACACACACATATCCACACACAATCACTGCACTGACAAACACACATATACACACACACAATCACTGCCACGACAAACACACATATAATCACACAATCACTGCACTGACACACACAGACATACACACACAATCGCTGCACTAACAAACACACAATCACAGCACTGACACACACACATACACACACACACACAATCACTACACCGACACACACAAATACACACACAATAACTGCACTGTGACACACACATTTAAAAACACAATCACTGCACTAACAAACACACACACATATACACACACAATTACTGCACTGACAAACAACACACACATACACACACAATCACTGCACTGACACACACGCATTTAAACACACAATCACTGCAATGACACACACACACATACATACACACAATCACTGCACTGATACAGACATATACACACTCACTCACTGCACTGACACACACACATTTAAAAACACAATCACTGCACTGAAAAACACACATGTATACACACACAATCACTGCACTGACAAACACACAAATACACACTCAATCTTTGCACTGATACACACATATACACACACAATCACAGCACTGACACACACGTATACACAAACAATCACTGCACTGACACACACACACATATACGCAAAGAATCACTGCACTGACAAACACACATATAGACACACAATCACTGCACTGATACAGACATATACACACTCACTCACTGCACTGACACACACACATTTAAAAACACAATCACTGCACTAACACACACACATATACACTCACAATCACTGCACTGACAAACAACACACATATACACACACAATTACTGCACTGACAAACAACACACATATACACACACAATTACTGCACTGACAAACAACACTCGCAAACGCACACAATCACTGCAATGACACACACACACATACATACACACAATCACTGTACTGACGCACACAGACATATGCACACACAATCACTGCACTGAAAAACACGCATGTATACACACACAATCACTGCACTGACAAACACACATATACACACTCAATCTTTGCACTGATACACACATATACACACACAATCACAGCACTGACACACACGTATACACAATCAATCACTGCACTGACACACACACATATACGCAAAGAATCACAGCACTGACAAACACACATATACACACACAAGCACTGCACTGATACAGACATATGCACACTCACTCACTGCACTGACACACACACATTTAAATACACAATCACTGCACTAACAAACACACTCACATATACACACACAATCACTGCACTGGCAAACAACACACATATACACACACAATCACTGCACTGACAAACAACACACACATACACACACAATCACTGCACTGACACACACGCATTTAAACACACAATCACTGCAATGACACACACTCACATACATACACGCAATCACTGCACTGACACACACAGACATATACACACAAAATCACTGCACTGAAAAACACACATGTATACAGACACAATCACTGCACTGACACACACACATGTATACACACACAATCACTGCACTGACAAACACACATATACACACTCAATCACTGCACTGATACACACATATACACACACAATCACTGCACTGACACACACACATATACACACACAATCACTGGTCTGACACACACATATACACACACAATCACTGCACTGACACACACATATACACACACACAATCAATGCACTGACACACAAACACATATACACACACAATCACTGCACTGACACGCACACACATATACACACACAATCACTGCACTGACACACACAATCACTGCACTGACACACACACATACACAAACAAACACTGCACTGACACACACATTTTACACACACAATCACTGCACTGACAAACACATAGAAACACATACAATCACTGCTTGACAAACGCACATATACACACACAATCACTGCACTGATACACACATATACACACACAATCACTGCACTGATACACACATATACACACACAATCACTGCACTGACAAACACATAGAAACACATACAATCACTGCTTGACAAACGCACATATACACACACAATCACTGCACTGACACATATATACTCACACAATCACTGCACTGATACAGACATATACACACTCACTCACTGCACTGACACACACACATTTAAAAACACAATCACTGCACTAACACACACACATATACACTCACAATCACTGCACTGACAAACAACGCACATATACACACACAATCACTGCACTGACAAACAACACACACATACACACACAATCACTGCACTGACACACACGAATTTAAACACACAATCACTGCAATGACACACACTCACATACATACACACAATCACTGCACTGAAAAACACACATGTATACACACACAATCACTGCACTGACAAACACACATATACACACTCAATCACTGCACTGATACACACATATACACACACAATCACTGCACTGACACACACACATATACACACACAATCACTGCATTGACACACACAGACATATACACACACAATCACTGCACTGAAAAACACACATATACACACTCAATCACTGCACTGATACACACATATACACACACAATCACTGCACTGACACACACACATATACACACACAATCACTGCACTGACAAACACACACATACACACACAATCACTGCACTGACACACACATATACACGCACAATCACTGCCCTGATATACACACACAACCACTGCACTGACACACACATATACACAAACAATCACTGCACTGACAAACAACACACACATACACACACAATCACTGCACTGACACACACGCATTTAAACACACAATCACTGCACTGACACACACAGACATATACACACACAATCACTGCATTGAAAAACACACGTGTATACACACACAATCACTGCACTAACAAACACACATATACACAATCAATCACTGCACTGATACACACATATACACACACAATCACTGCACTGACACACACACATATACACACACAATCACTGCATTGACACACACAGACATATACACACACAATCACTGCACTGAAAAACACACATGTATACACACACAATCACTGCACTGACAAACACACATATACACACTCAATCACTGCACTGATACACACATATACACACACAATCACTGCACTGACACACACACATATACACACACAATCACTGCACTGACAAACACACACATACACACACAATCAATGCGCTGACACACACATATACACACACAATCACTGCCCTAATATACACACACAACCACTGCACTGACACACACATATACACAAACAATCACTGCACTGACAAACAACACACACATACACACTCAATCACTGCACTGATACACACATATACACACAATCACTGCACTGACACACACACATATACACACACAATCACTGCACTGACAAACACACACATACACACACAATCACTGCACTGACACACACATATGCACACACAATCACTGCCCTGATATACACACACAACCACTGCACTGACACACACATATACACAAACAATCACTGCACTGACAAACAACACACACATACACACACAATCACTGCACTGACACACACGCATTTAAACACACAATCACTGCACTGACACACACAGACATATACACACACAATCACTGCATTGAAAAACACACGTGTATACACACACAATCACTGCACTGACAAACACACATATACACACTCAATGACTGCACTGATTCACACATATACACACACAATCACTGCACTGACACACACACATATACACACACAATCACTGCACTGACACACACAGACATATACACACACAATCACTGCACTGACACACACATATACACACACACAATCAATGCACTGACACACAAACACATATACACACACAATCACTGCACTGACACACACAATCACTGCACTGACACACACACATACACAAACAAACACTGCACTGACACACACATTTTACACACACAATCACTGCACTGACAAACACATAGAAACACATACAATCACTGCTTGACAAACGCACATATACACACACAATCACTGCACTGATACACACATATACACACACAATCGCTGCACTGATACACAAATATACACACACAAGCACTGCACTGACAAACACATAGAAACACATACAATCACTGCTTGACAAACGCACATATACACACACAATCACTGCACTGATACACATATATACACACACAATCACCGCACTCACACACACATATACACACAGAATCACTGCACTGACACACACACACATATACACACAGAATCACTGCGCTGACAAAAACACATATACACACACAATCACGGCACTGATAAACACATATACTCACTCAATCAGTGCACTGACACACACACATATACACACACAATCACTGCACTGACACATTCATATACACACACAATCACTGCACTGACACACACATATACACACACAATCACTGCACTGACAAACACACATATACACACACACAATCACTGCCCTGATAAACACACAAAAACTCACACAATCACTGCACTGACACACACAGACATACACACACAATCGCTGCACTAACAAACACACACTCACAGCACTGACACACACACATACACGCACACACAATCACTACACCGACACACACAAATACACACACAATAACTGCACTTTGACACACACATTTAAAAACACAATAACTGCACTAACAAACACACACACATATACACACAATCACTGCACTGACACACACGCATTTAAACACACAATCACTGCAATGACACACACACACATACATACACACAATCACTGCACGGACACACACACATTTAAAAACACAATCACTGCACTGAAAAACACACATGTATACACACACAATCACTGCACTGACAAACACACAAATACACACTCAATCTTTGCACTGATACACACATAAACACACACAATCACAGCACTGACACACACGTATACACAAACAATCACTGCACTGACACACACATATACGCAAAGAATCACTGCACTGACAAACACACATATACACAAACAATCACTGCACTGATACAGACATATACACACTCACTCACTGCACTGACACACACACATTTAAAAACACAATCACTGCACTAACACACACACATATACACTCACAATCACTGCACTGACAAACAACACACACATACACACACAATCACTGCACTGACACACACGAATTTAAACACACAATCACTGCAATGACGCACACTCACATACATACACACAATCACTGCATTGACACACACAGACATATACACACACAATCACTGCACTGAAAAACACACATGTATACACACACAATCACTGCACTGACAAACACACATATACACACTCAATCACTGCACTGATACACACATATACACACACAATCACTGCACTGACACACACACATATACACACACAATCACTGCACTGACACACACACATATACACACACAATCACTGCACTGACACACACATATACACACACAATCACTGCCCTGATATACACACACAACCACTGCACTGACACACACGTATACACAAACAATCACTGCACTGACAAACAACACACACATACACACACAATCACTGCACTGACACACACGCATTTAAACACACAATCACTGCACTTACACACACAGACACATACACACACAATCACTGCACTGACAAACACACTTATATACACACACAATCACTGCACTGACAACACATATTTACACACACAATCACTGCACTAACACACACACATATACACACTCAATCACTGCACTGATACACACATATACACACACAATCACTGCACTGACACACACACATATACACACACAATCACTGCACTGACAAACACACTTATATACACACACAATCACTGCACTGACAACACATATTTACACACACAATCACTGCACTAACACACACATGTACACACACAATCACTGCACTGACACACACACACATTTACACACACTCAATCACTGCCCTATCAAACACACCCATACACACACAATCACTGCACTGACACACACAGACATACACACACAATCGCTGCACTAATAAACACACAATCACAGCACTGACACACACACATACACACACACAATCACTGCACCGACACACACAAATACACACACAATCACTGCACTGACATACATACATTCACACACATACAATCACTGCAGTGACAAACACACATGTACACACACAATCACTACACTGACACACACACACGTATACACACACACAATCCCTGCACTGACACACACACACATACACAGACAATCACTGCACTGACACACACACATATACACACACAATCCTTGCAATGAAACACACAAATATACACACACAATCACTGCACTGACAATCAACACACATATACACACACAATCACGGCACTGATAAACACATATACTCACTCAATCACTGCACTGACACACACACATATACACACACAATTACTGCACTGACAAACAACACACATATACACACACAATTACTGCACTGACAAACAACACACACATACGCACACAATCACTGCACTGACACACACGCATTTAAACACACAATCACTGCAATGACACACACACACATACATACACACAATCACTGTACTGACACACACAGACATATGCACACACAATCACTGCACTGAAAAACACACATGTATACACACAATCACTGCACTGACAAACACACATATACACACTCAATCTTTGCACTGATACACACATATACACACAAAATCACAGCACTGACACACACGTATACACAATCAATCACTGCACTGACACACACACATATACGCAAAGAATCACAGCACTGACAAACACACATATACACACAATCACTGCACTGATACAGACATATACACACTCACTCACTGCACTGACACACACACATTTAAAAACACCTTCACTGCACTAACCATCACACACACATATACACACACAATCACTGCACTGACAAACAATACACATATACACACACAATCACTGCACTGACAAACAACACACGCATACACACACAATCACTGCACTGACACACACGCATTTAAACACACAATCACTGCAATGACACACACTCACATACATACACGCAATCACTGCACTGACACACACAGACATATACACACACAATCACTGCATTGAAAAACACACATGTATACACACACAATCACTGCACTGACAAACACACATACACACACTCAATCACTGCACTGATTCACACATATACACTCACAATCACTGCACTGACACACACACATATACACACACAATCACTGCACTGACACACACAGACATATACACACACAATCACTGCACTGACACACACATATACACACACACAATCAATGCACTGACACACAAACACATATACACACACAATCACTGCACTGACACACACACACATATACACACACAATCACTGCACTGACACACACAATCACTGCACTGACACACACACACACACAAACAAACACTGCACTGACACACACATTTTACACACACAATCACAGCACTGACAAACACATAGAAACACATACAATCACTGCTTGACAAACGCACATATACACACACAATCACTGCACTGATACACACATATACACACACAATCACTGCACTGATACACAAATATACACACACAATCACTGCACTGACAAACACATAGAAACACATACAATCACTGCTTGACAAACGCGCACATACACACACAATCACTGCACTGATACACATATATACACACACAATCACCGCACTCACACACACATATACACACAGAATCACTGCACTGACACACACACACATATACACACAGAATCACTGCGCTGACAAAAACACATATACACACACAATCACAGCACTGATAAACACATATACTCACTCAATCACTGCACTGACACACACACATATACACACACAATCACTGCACTGACACATTCATATACACTCACAATCACTGCACTGACACACACATATACACACACAATTACTGCACTGACAAACAACACACATAGACACACACAATTACTGCACTGACAAACAACACACACATACGCACACAATCACTGCACTGACACACACGCATTTAAACACACAATCACTGGAATGACACACACACATACATACACACAATCACTGTACTGACACACATAGACATATGCACACACAATCACTGCACTGAAAAACACACATGTATACACACACAATCACTGCACTGACAAACACACATATACACACTCAATCTTTGCACTGATACACACATATACACACAAAATCACAGCACTGACACACACGTATACACAATCAATCACTGCACTGACACACACACATATACGCAAAGAATCACAGCACTGACAAACACACATATACACACACAATCACTGCACTGATACAGACATATACACACTCACTCACTGCACTGACACACACACATTTAAAAACACCTTCACTGCACTAACAAACACACACACATATACACACACAATCACTGCACTGACAAACAACACAAATATACACACACAATCACTGCACTGACAAACAACACGCACATACACACACAATCACTGCACTGACACACACGCATTTAAACACACAATCACTGCAAAGACACACACTCACATACATACACGCAATCACTGCACTGACACACACAGACATATACACACACAATCACTGCATTGAAAAACACACGTGTATACACACACAATCACTGCACTGACAAACACACATACACACACTCAATCACTGCACTGATTCACACATATATACACACAATCACTGCACTGACACACACACATATACACACACAATCACTGCACTGACACACACAGACATATACACACACAATCACTGCACTGACACACACATATACACACACACAATCAATGCACTGACACACAAACACATATACACACACAATCAGTGCATTGACACACACACACATATACACACACAATCACTGCACTGACACACACACATACACAAACAAACACTGCACTGACACACACATTTTACACACACAATCACAGCACTGACAAACACATAGAAACACATACAATCACTGCTTGACAAACGCACATATACACACACAATCACTGCACTGATACACACATATACACACACAATCACTGCACTGATACACAAATATACACACACAATCACTGCACTGACAAACACATAGAAACACATACAATCACTGCTTGACAAACGCACACATACACACACAATCACTGCACTGATACACATATATACACACACAATCACCGCACTCACACACACATATACACACAGAATCACTGCACTGACACACACGCACATATACACACAGAATCACTGCGCTGACAAAAACACATATACACACACAATCACAGCACTGATAAACACATATACTCACTCAATCACTGCACTGACACACACACATATACACACACAATCACTGCACTGACACATTCATATACACACACAATCACTGCACTGACACACACATATACACACACAATCACTGCACTAACAAACACACATATACACACACACAATCACTGCCCTGACAAACACACATATACTCACACAATCACTGCACTGACACACACAGACATACACACACAATCGCTGCACTAACAAACACACAATCACAGCACTGACACACACACACACACACACAATCACTACACCGACACACACAAATACACACACAATAACTTCACTGTGACACACACATTTAAAAACACAATCACTGCACTAACAAACACACACACATATACACACAATCACTGCACTGACACACACACATTTAAAAACACAATCACTGCACTGAAAAACACACATGTATACACACACAATCACTGCACTGACAAACACACATATACACACTCAATCACTGCACTGACAAACACACATATACACACTCAATCACTGCACTGATACACACATATACACACACAATCACTGCACTGACACACACACATATACACACACAATCACTGCACTGACACACACACATATACACACACAATCACTGGTCTGACACACACATATACACACACAATCACTGCACTGACACACACATATACACACACACAATCAATGCACTGACACACAAACACATATACACACACAATCACTGCACTGACACGCACACACATATACACACACAATCACTGCACTGACACACACAATCACTGCACTGACACACACACATACACAAACAAACACTGCACTGACACACACATTTTACACACACAATCACTGCACTGACAAACACATAGAAACACATACAATCACTGCTTGACAAACGCACATATACACACACAATCACTGCACTGATACACACATATACACACACAATCACTGCACTGATACACACATATACACACACAATCACTGCACTGACAAACACATAGAAACACATACAATCACTGCTTGACAAACGCACATATACACACACAATCACTGCACTGACACATATATACTCACACAATCACTGCACTGATACAGACATATACACACTCACTCACTGCACTGACACACACACATTTAAAAACACAATCACTGCACTAACACACACACATATACACTCACAATCACTGCACTGACAAACAACGCACATATACACACACAATCACTGCACTGACAAACAACACACACATACACACACAATCACTGCACTGACACACACGAATTTAAACACACAATCACTGCAATGACACACACTCACATACATACACACAATCACTGCATTGACACACACAGACATATACACACACAATCACTGCATTGACACACACAGACATATACACACACAATCACTGCACTGAAAAACACACATATACACACTCAATCACTGCACTGATACACACATATACACACACAATCACTGCACTGACACACACACATATACACACACAATCACTGCACTGACAAACACACACATACACACACAATCACTGCACTGACACACACATATACACGCACAATCACTGCCCTGATATACACACACAACCACTGCACTGACACACACATATACACAAACAATCACTGCACTGACAAACAACACACACATACACACACAATCACTGCACTGACACACACGCATTTAAACACACAATCACTGCACTGACACACACAGACATATACACACACAATCACTGCATTGAAAAACACACGTGTATACACACACAATCACTGCACTAACAAACACACATATACACACTCAATCACTGCACTGATACACACATATACACACACAATCACTGCACTGACACACACACATATACACACACAATCACTGCATTGACACACACAGACATATACACACACAATCACTGCACTGAAAAACACACATGTATACACACACAATCACTGCACTGACAAACACACATATACACACTCAATCACTGCACTGATACACACATATACACACACAATCACTGCACTGACACACACACATATACACACACAATCACTGCACTGACAAACACACACATACACACACAATCAATGCGCTGACACACACATATACACACACAATCACTGCCCTGATATACACACACAACCACTGCACTGACACACACATATACACAAACAATCACTGCACTGACAAACAACACACACATACACACTCAATCACTGCACTGATACACACATATACACACAATCACTGCACTGACACACACACATATACACACACAATCACTGCACTGACAAACACACACATACACACACAATCACTGCACTGACACACACATATGCACACACAATCACTGCCCTGATATACACACACAACCACTGCACTGACACACACATATACACAAACAATCACTGCACTGACAAACAACACACACATACACACACAATCACTGCACTGACACACACGCATTTAAACACACAATCACTGCACTGACACACACAGACATATACACACACAATCACTGCATTGAAAAACACACGTGTATACACACACAATCACTGCACTGACAAACACACATATACACACTCAATGACTGCACTGATTCACACATATACACACACAATCACTGCACTGACACACACACATATACACACACAATCACTGCACTGACACACACAGACATATACACACACAATCACTGCACTGACACACACATATACACACACACAATCAATGCACTGACACACAAACACATATACACACACAATCACTGCACTGACACACACAATCACTGCACTGACACACACACATACACAAACAAACACTGCACTGACACACACATTTTACACACACAATCACTGCACTGACAAACACATAGAAACACATACAATCACTGCTTGACAAACGCACATATACACACACAAAATCACTGCACTGATACACACATATACACACACAATCGCTGCACTGATACACAAATATACACACACAATCACTGCACTGACAAACACATAGAAACACATACAATCACTGCTTGACAAACGCACATATACACACACAATCACTGCAATGATACACATATATACACACACAATCACCGCACTCACACACACATATACACACAGAATCACTGCACTGACACACACACACATATACACACAGAATCACTGCGCTGACAAAAACACATATACACACACAATCACGGCACTGATAAACACATATACTCACTCAATCAGTGCACTGACACACACACATATACACACACAATCACTGCACTGACACATTCATATACACACACAATCACTGCACTGACACACACATATACACACACAATCACTGCACTGACAAACACACATATACACACACACAATCACTGCCCTGATAAACACACAAAAACTCACACAATCACTGCACTGACACACACAGACATACACACACAATCGCTGCACTAACAAACACACACTCACAGCACTGACACACACACATACACGCACACACAATCACTACACCGACACACACAAATACACACACAATAACTGCACTTTGACACACACATTTAAAAACACAATAACTGCACTAACAAACACACACACATATACACACAATCACTGCACTGACACACACGCATTTAAACACACAATCACTGCAATGACACACACACACATACATACACACAATCACTGCACGGACACACACACATTTAAAAACACAATCACTGCACTGAAAAACACACATGTATACACACACAATCACTGCACTGACAAACACACAAATACACACTCAATCTTTGCACTGATACACACATAAACACACACAATCACAGCACTGACACACACGTATACACAAACAATCACTGCACTGACACACACACATATACGCAAAGAATCACTGCACTGACAAACACACATATACACAAACAATCACTGCACTGATACAGACATATACACACTCACTCACTGCACTGACACACACACATTTAAAAACACAATCACTGCACTAACACACACACATATACACTCACAATCACTGCACTGACAAACAACGCACATATACACACACAATCACTGCACTGACAAACAACACACACATACACACACAATCACTGCACTGACACACACGAATTTAAACACACAATCACTGCAATGACGCACACTCACATACATACACACAATCACTGCATTGACACACACAGACATATACACACACAATCACTGCACTGAAAAACACACATGTATACACACACAATCACTGCACTGACAAACACACATATACACACTCAATCACTGCACTGATACACACATATACACACACAATCACTGCACTGACACACACACATATACACACACAATCACTGCACTGACACACACACATATACACACACAATCACTGCACTGACACACACATATACACACACAATCACTGCCCTGATATACACACACAACCACTGCACTGACACACACGTATACACAAACAATCACTGCACTGACAAACAACACACACATACACACACAATCACTGCACTGACACACACGCATTTAAACACACAATCACTGCACTTACACACACAGACACATACACACACAATCACTGCACTGACAAACACACTTATATACACACACAATCACTGCACTGACAACACATATTTACACACACAATCACTGCACTAACACACACATGTACACACACAATCACTGCACTGACACACACACACATTTACACACACTCAATCACTGCCCTATCAAACACACCCATACACACACAATCACTGCACTGACACACACAGACATACACACACAATCGCTGCACTAATAAACACACAATCACAGCACTGACACACACACATACACACACACAATCACTGCACCGACACCCACAAATACACACACAATCACTGCACTGACATACATACATTCACACACATACAATCACTGCAGTGACAAACACACATGTACACACACAATCACTACACTGACACACACACACGTATACACACACACAATCCCTGCACTGACACACACACACATACACAGACAATCACTGCACTGACACACACACATATACACACACAATCCTTGCAATGAAACACACAAATATACACACACAATCACTGCACTGACAATCAACACACATATACACACACAATCACGGCACTGATAAACACATATACTCACTCAATCACTGCACTGACACACACACATATACACACACAATTACTGCACTGACAAACAACACACATATACACACACAATTACTGCACTGACAAACAACACACACATACGCACACAATCACTGCACTGACACACACGCATTTAAACACACAATCACTGCAATGACACACACACACATACATACACACAATCACTGTACTGACACACACAGACATATGCACACACAATCACTGCACTGAAAAACACACATGTATACACACAATCACTGCACTGACAAACACACATATACACACTCAATCTTTGCACTGATACACACATATACACACAAAATCACAGCACTGACACACACGTATACACAATCAATCACTGCACTGACACACACACATATACGCAAAGAATCACAGCACTGACAAACACACATATACACACAATCACTGCACTGATACAGACATATACACACTCACTCACTGCACTGACACACACACATTTAAAAACACCTTCACTGCACTAACCATCACACACACATATACACACACAATCACTGCACTGACAAACAATACACATATACACACACAATCACTGCACTGACAAACAACACACGCATACACACACAATCACTGCACTGACACACACGCATTTAAACACACAATCACTGCAATGACACACACTCACATACATACACGCAATCACTGCACTGACACACACAGACATATACACACACAATCACTGCATTGAAAAACACACATGTATACACACACAATCACTGCACTGACAAACACACATACACACACTCAATCACTGCACTGATTCACACATATACACTCACAATCACTGCACTGACACACACACATATACACACACAATCACTGCACTGACACACACAGACATATACACACACAATCACTGCACTGACACACACATATACACACACACAATCAATGCACTGACACACAAACACATATACACACACAATCACTGCACTGACACACACACACATATACACACACAATCACTGCACTGACACACACAATCACTGCACTGACACACACACACACACAAACAAACACTGCACTGACACACACATTTTACACACACAATCACAGCACTGACAAACACATAGAAACACATACAATCACTGCTTGACAAACGCACATATACACACACAATCACTGCACTGATACACACATATACACACACAATCACTGCACTGATACACAAATATACACACACAATCACTGCACTGACAAACACATAGAAACACATACAATCACTGCTTGACAAACGCGCACATACACACACAATCACTGCACTGATACACATATATACACACACAATCACCGCACTCACACACACATATACACACAGAATCACTGCACTGACACACACACACATATACACACAGAATCACTGCGCTGACAAAAACACATATACACACACAATCACAGCACTGATAAACACATATACTCACTCAATCACTGCACTGACACACACACATATACACACACAATCACTGCACTGACACATTCATATACACTCACAATCACTGCACTGACACACACATATACACACACAATTACTGCACTGACAAACAACACACATAGACACACACAATTACTGCACTGACAAACAACACACACATACGCACACAATCACTGCACTGACACACACGCATTTAAACACACAATCACTGGAATGACACACACACATACATACACACAATCACTGTACTGACACACATAGACATATGCACACACAATCACTGCACTGAAAAACACACATGTATACACACACAATCACTGCACTGACAAACACACATATACACACTCAATCTTTGCACTGATACACACATATACACACAAAATCACAGCACTGACACACATGTATACACAATCAATCACTGCACTGACACACACACATATACGCAAAGAATCACAGCACTGACAAACACACATATACACACACAATCACTGCACTGATACAGACATATACACACTCACTCACTGCACTGACACACACACATTTAAAAACACCTTCACTGCACTAACAAACACACACACATATACACACACAATCACTGCACTGACAAACAACACAAATATACACACACAATCACTGCACTGACAAACAACACGCACATACACACACAATCACTGCACTGACACACACGCATTTAAACACACAATCACTGCAATGACACACACTCACATACATACACGCAATCACTGCACTGACACACACAGACATATACACACACAATCACTGCATTGAAAAACACACGTGTATACACACACAATCACTGCACTGACAAACACACATACACACACTCAATCACTGCACTGATTCACACATATATACACACAATCACTGCACTGACACACACACATATACACACACAATCACTGCACTGACACACACAGACATATACACACACAATCACTGCACTGACACACACATATACACACACACAATCAATGCACTGACACACAAACACATATACACACACAATCAGTGCATTGACACACACACACATATACACACACAATCACTGCACTGACACACACACATACACAAACAAACACTGCACTGACACACACATTTTACACACACAATCACAGCACTGACAAACACATAGAAACACATACAATCACTGCTTGACAAACGCACATATACACACACAATCACTGCACTGATACACACATATACACACACAATCACTGCACTGATACACAAATATACACACACAATCACTGCACTGACAAACACATAGAAACACATACAATCACTGCTTGACAAACGCACACATACACACACAATCACTGCACTGATACACATATATACACACACAATCACCGCACTCACACACACATATACACACAGAATCACTGCACTGACACACACGCACATATACACACAGAATCACTGCGCTGACAAAAACACATATACACACACAATCACAGCACTGATAAACACATATACTCACTCAATCACTGCACTGACACACACACATATACACACACAATCACTGCACTGACACATTCATATACACACACAATCACTGCACTGACACACACATATACACACACAATCACTGCACTAACAAACACACATATACACACACACAATCACTGCCCTGACAAACACACATATACTCACACAATCACTGCACTGACACACACAGACATACACACACAATCGCTGCACTAACAAACACACAATCACAGCACTGACACACACACATACACACACACAATCACTACACCGACACACACAAATACACACACAATAACTTCACTGTGACACACACATTTAAAAACACAATCACTGCACTAACAAACACACACACATATACACACAATCACTGCACTGACACACACACATTTAAAAACACAATCACTGCACTGAAAAACACACATGTATACACACACAATCACTGCACTGACAAACACACAAATACACACTCAATCTTTGCACTGATACACACATATACACACACAATCACAGCACTGACACACACGTATACACAAACAATCACTGCACTGACACACACACATATACGCAAAGAATCACTGCACTGACAAACACACATATACACACACAATCACTGCACTGATACAGACATATACACACTCACTCACTGCACTGACACACACACATTTAAAAACACAATCACTGCACTAACACACACACATATACACTCACAATCACTGCACTGACAAACAACGCACATATACACACACAATCACTGCACTGACAAACAACACACACATACACACACAATCACTGCACTGACACACACGAATTTAAACACTCAATCACTGCAATGACACACACTCACATACATACACACAATCACTGCATTGACACACACAGACATTTACACACACAATCACTGCACTGAAAAGCACACATGTATACACACACAATCACTGCACTGACAAACACACATATACACACTCAATCACTGCACTGATACACACATATACACACACAATCACTGCACTGACACACACACATATACACACACAATCACTGCACTGACAAACACACATATACACACACAATCACTGCACTGACACACACATATACACACACAATCACTGCCCTGATATACACACACAACCACTGCACTGACACACACAGATACACACACAATCACTGCACTGACAAACAACACACACATACACACACAATCACTGCACTGACACACACGCATTTAAACACACAATCACTGCACTTACACACACAGACATATACACACACAATCACTGCACTGACAAACACACTTATATACACACACAATCACTGCACTGACAACACATATTTACACACACAATCACTGCACTGACACACACACATTTACACACACACAATCACTGCCCTAACACACAATCACTGCACTGACACACACAGACATACACACACAATCGCTGCACTAACAAACACACAATCACAGCACTGACACACACGAATTTAAACACTCAATCACTGCAATGACACACACTCACATACATACACACAATCACTGCATTGACACACACAGACATTTACACACACAATCACTGCACTGACACACACAGACATACACACACAATCACTGCACTAACACACACATGTACACACACAATCACTGCACTGACACACACACATTTACACACACACAATCACTGCCCTAACACACAATCACTGCACTGACACACACAGACATACACACACAATCGCTGCACTAACAAACACACAAACACTGCACTGACACAGACAAATACACACACAATCACTGCACTGACATACATACATTCACACACATACAATCACTGCACTGACAAACACACATATACACACACAATCACTACACTGACACACACACACGTATACACACACGCAATCCCTGCACTGACACACACACGCATGCACAGACAATCACTGCACTGACACACAAACATATACACACACAATCCTTGCACTGAAACACACAAATATACACACAATCACTGCACTGACAATCAACACACATATACACACACAATCATGGCACTGATAAACACATATACTCACTCAATCACTGCACTGACACACACACATATACACACACAATCACTGCACTGACACACTCATATACACACACAATCACTGCACTGACACACACATATACACACACAATCACTGCACTGACAAACACACATATACACACACACAATCACTGCCCTGACAAACACACATATACTCACACAATCACTGCACTGACACACACAGACATACACACACAATCGCTGCACTAACAAACACACAATCACAGCACTGACACACACACATACACACACACACAATCACTACACCGACACACACAAATACACACACAATAACTGCACTGTGACACACACATTTAAAAACACAATCACTGCACTAACAAACACACACACATATACACACACAATTACTGCACTGAAAAACAACACACACATACACACACAATCACTGCACTGACACACACTCATTTAAACACACAATCACTGCAATGACACACACACACATACATACACACAATCACTGCACTGATAAAGACATATACACACTCACTCACTGCACTGACACACACACATTTAAAAACACAATCACTGCACTAACACACACACATATACACTCACAATCACTGCACTGACAAACAACACACATATACACACACAATTACTGCACTGACAAACAACACACATATACACACACAATTACTGCACTGACAAACAACACACACATACGCACACAATCACTGCACTGACACACACGCATTTAAACACACAATCACTGCAATGACACACACACACATACATACACACAATCACTATACTGACGCACACAGACATATGCACACACAATCACTGCACTGAAAAACACACATGTATACACACACAATCACTGCACTGACAAACACACATATACACACTCAATCTTTGCACTGATACACACATATACACACACAATCACAGCACTGACACACACATATACACAATCAATCACTGCACTGACACACACACATATACGCAATGAATCACAGCACTGACAAACACACATATACACACACAATCACTGCACTGATACAGACACACTTAAAAACACAATCACTGCACTAACAAACACATACACATATACACACACAATAACTGCACTGACAAACAACACACATATACACACACAATCACTGCACTGACAAACAACACACACATACACACACAATCACTGCACTGACACACACGCATTTAAACACACAATCACTGCAATGACACACACTCACATACATACACGCAATCACTGCACTGACACACACAGACATATACACAATCACTGCATTGAAAAACACACATGTATACACACACAATCACTGCAGTGACACACACACATGTATACACACACAATCACTGCACTGACAAACAGACATATACACACACAATCACTGCACTGACACACACATATACACACACACAATCAATGCACTGACACATAAAACACATATACACACACAATCACTGCACTGACACACACACACATATACACACACAATCACTGCACTGACACACACAATCACTGCACTGACACACACACATACACAAACAAACACTGCACTGACACACACATTTTACACACACAATCACTGCACTGACAAACACATAGAAACACATACAATCACTGCTTGACAAACGCACATATACACACACAATCACTGCACTGATACACACATATACACACACAATCACTGCACTGATACACAAATATACACACAATCACTGCACTGACAAACACATAGAAACACATACAATCACTGCTTGACAAACGCACACATACACACACAATCACTGCACTGATACACATATATACACACACAATCACCGCACTCACACACACATATACACACAGAATCATTGCACTGACACACACACATACACAAACAAACACTGCACTGACACACACATTTTACACACACAATCACTGCACTGACAAACACATAGAAACACATACAATCACTGCTTGACAAACGCACATATACACACACAATCACTGCACTGATACACACATATACACACACAATCACCGCACTCACACACACATATACACACAGAATCACTGCACTGACACACACACACATATACACACAGAATCACTGCACTGACAAAAACACATATACACACACAATCACGGCACTGATAAACACATATACTCACTCAATCACTGCACTGACACACACACATATACACACACAATCACTGCACTGACACATTCATATACACACACAATCACTGCACTGACACACACATATACACACACAATCACTGCACTGACAAACACACATATACTCACACAATCACTGCACTGACACACACAGACATACACACACAATCGCTGCACTAACAAACACACAATCACAGCACTGACACACACACATACACACACACACAATCACTACAACGACACACACAAATATACACACAATAACTGCACTGTGACACACCGATTTAAAAACACAATCACTGCACTAACAAACACACACACATATACACACACAATTACTGCACTGACAAACAACACACACATACACACACAATCACTGCACTGACACACACGCATTTAAACACACAATCACTGCAATGACACATACACACACATACATACACACAATCACTGCACTGATACAGACATATACACACTCACTCACTGCACTGACACACACACATTTAAAAACACAATCACTGCACTGAAAAACACACATGTATACTCACACAATCACTGCACTCACAAACACACAAATACACACTCAATCTTTGCACTGATACACACATATACACACACAATCACAGCACTGACACACACGTATAAACAAACAATCACTGCACTGACACACACACATATACGCAAAGAATCACAGCACTGACAAACAACACACACATACACACACAATCACTGCACTGACACACACGAATTTAAACACACAATCACTGCAATGACACACACTCACATACATACACACAATCACTGCATTGACACACACAGACATGTACACACACAATCACTACACCGACACACACAAATACACACACAATAACTGCACTGTGACACACACATTTAAAAGCACAATCACTGCACTGACAAACAACACACAAATACACACACAATTACTGCACTGACAAACAACACACATATACACACACAATTACTGCACTGACAAACAACACACACATACGCACACAATCACTGCACTGACACACACGCATTTAAACACACAATCACTGCAATGACACACACACACATACATACACACAATCACTGTACTGACGCACACAGACATATAAACACACAATCACTGCACTGAAAAACACACATGTATACACACACAATCACTGCACTGACAAACTCACATATACACACTCAATCTTTGCACTGATACACACATATACACACACAATCACAGCACTGACACACACGTATACACAATCAATCACTGCACTGACACACACACATATACGCAAAGAATCACAGCACTGACAAACACACATATACACACACAATCACTGCACTGATACAGACATATACACACTCACTCACTGCACTGACACACACACATTTAAAAACACAATCACTGCACTAACAAACACATACACATATACACACACAATCACTGCACTGACGAACAACACACATATACACACACAATCACTGCACTGACAAACAACACACACATACACACACAATCACTGCACTGACACACACGCATTTAAACACACAATCACTGCAATGACACACACTCACATACATACACGCAATCACTGCACTGACACACACAGACATATACACACACAATCACTGCAGTGACACACACACATGTATACACACACAATCACTGCACTGACAAACAGACATATACACACACAATCACTGCACTGACACACACATATACACACACACAATCAATGCACTGACACACAAACACATATACACACACAATCACTGCACTGACACACACACACACACATACACACACAATCACTGCACTGACACACACAATCACTGCACTGACACACACATACACAAACAAACACTGCACTGACACACACATTTTACACACACAATCACTGCACTGACAAACACATAGAAACACATACAATCACTGCTTGACAAACGCACATATACACACACAATCACTGCACTGATACACACATATACACACACAATCACTGCACTGATACACAAATATACACACACAATCACTGCACTGACAAACACATAGAAACACATACAATCACTGCTTGACAAACGCACACATACACACACAATCACTGCACTGATACACATATATACACACACAATCACCGCACTCACACACACATATACACACAGAATCACTGCACTGACACACACGCACATATACACACAGAATCACTGCGCTGACAAAAACACATATACACACACAATCACAGCACTGATAAACACATATACTCACTCAATCACTGCACTGACACACACACATATACACACACAATCACTGCACTGACACATTCATATACACACACAATCACTGCACTGACACACACATATACACACACAATCACTGCACTAACAAACACACATATACACACACACAATCACTGCCCTGACAAACACACATATACTCACACAATCACTGCACTGACACACACAGACATACACACACAATCGCTGCACTAAAAAACACACAATCACAGCACTGACACACACACATACACACACACACAATCACTACACCGACACACACAAATACACACACAATAACTTCACTGTGACACACACATTTAAAAACACAATCACTGCACTAACAAACACACACACATATACACACAATCACTGCACTGACACACACACATTTAAAAACACAATCACTGCACTTACACACACAGACATATACACACACAATCACTGCACTGACAAACACACTTATATACACCCACAATCACTGCACTGACAACACATATTTACACACACAATCACTGCACTAACACACACATGTACACACACAATCACTGCACTGACACACACACATTTACACACACACAATCACGGCCCTAACACACAATCACTGCACTGACACACACAGACATACACACACAATCGCTGCACTAACAAACACACAATCACAGCACTGACACACACACATACACACACACAATCACTGCACTGACACAGACAAATACACACACAATCACTGCACTGACATACATACATTCACACACATACAATCACTGCACTGACAAACACACATATACACACACAATCACTACACTGACACACACACACGTATACACACACACAATCCCTGCACTGACACACACACACATGCACAGACAATCACTGCACTGACACACACACATATACACACACAATCCTTGCACTGAAACACACAAATATACACACACAATCACTGCACTGACAATCAACACACATATACACACACAATCATGGCACTGATAAACACATATACTCACTCAATCACTGCACTGACACACACACATATACACACACAATCACTGCACTGACACACTCATATACACACACAATCACTGCACTGACACACACATATACACACACAATCACTGCACTGACAAACACACATATACACACACACAATCACTGCCCTGACAAACACACATATACTCACACAATCACTGCACTGACACACATATATACACACACAATCACCGCACTCACACACACATATACACACAGAATCACTGCACTGACACACACACAAATACACACAGAATCACTGCGCTGACAAAAACACATATACACACACAATCACGGCACTGATAAACACATATACTCACTCAATCACTGCACTGACACACACACGTATACACACACAATCACTGCACTGACACATTCATATACACACACAATCACTGCACTGACACACACATATACACACACAATCACTGCACTGACAAACACACATATACACACACACAATCACTGCCCTGACAAACACACATATACTCACACAATCACTGCACTGACACACACAGACATACACACACAATCGCTGCACTAACAAACACACAATCACAGCACTGACACACACACATACACACACACACAATCACTACACGGACACACACAAATACACACACAATAACTGCACTGTGACACACACATTTAAAAACACAATCACTGCACTAACAAACACACACAAATATACACACAATTACTGCACTGACAAACAACACACACATACACACACAATCACTGCAATGACACACACACACACATACATACACACAATCACTGCACTGATACAGACATATACACACTCACTCACTGCACTGACACACACACATTTAAAAACACAATCACTGCACTGAAAAACACACATGTATACACACACAATCACTGCACTGACAAACACACAAATACACACTCAATCTTTGCACTGATACACACATATACACACACAATCACAGCAGTGACACACACGTATAAACAAACAATCACTGCACTGACACACACACACATATACGCAAAGAATCACTGCACTGACAAACACACATATAGACACACAATCACTGCACTGATACAGACATATACACACTCACTCACTGCACTGACACACACACATTTAAAAACACAATCACTGCACTAACACACACACATATACACTCACAATCACTGCACTAACAAACAACGCACATATACACACACAATCACTGCACTGACAAACAACACACACAATCACTGCACTGACAAACAACACACACATACACACACAATCACTGCACTGACACACACGCATTTAAACACACAATCACTGCACTGACACACACAGACATGTACACATACAATCACTGCACTGACAAACACATAGAAACACATACAAACACTGCTTGACAAACGCACATTTCCACACACAATCACTGCACTGATACATACATACACACACACAATCACTGCACTGATACACACATATACACACACAATCACTGCACTGACAAACACATAGAAACACATAAAATCACTGCTTGACAAACGCACATATACACACACAATCACTGCACTGATACACATATATACACACACAATCACCGCACTCACACACACATATACACACAGAATCACTGCACTGACACACACACATATACACACAGAATCACTGCGCTGACAAAAACACATATACACACACAATCACGGCACTGATAAACACATATACTCACTCAATCACTGCACTGAAACACACACATATACACACACAATCACTGCACTGACCCACTCATATACACACACAATCACTGCACTGACACACACATATACACACACAATCACTGCACTGACAAACACACATATACACACACACAAAAACTGCCCTGACAAACACACATATTCTCACACAATCACAGCACTGACACACACAGACATATACATACACAATCACTGCACTGACAAACACACAATCACAGCACTGACACACACACATTCACACACACAATCACTGCACTGACACACACATATACACACACAATCACTGCCCTGACAAACACACATATACACACACAATCACTGCACTGACACACACGCATTTAAACACACAATCACTGCACTGACACACACAGACATATACATACACAATCACTGCACTGACAAACACACTTCTATACACACACAATCACTGCACTGACAACACACATTTACACACACAATCACTGCACTAACACACACATGTGCACACACAATCACTGCACTGACACACACACATTTACACACACACAATCACTGCCCTGACAAACACACATATACACACACAATCACTGCACTGACACACACATACACACACACAATCACTGCACCGACACACACAAATACACACAAATCACTGCACTGACACACATACATTCACACACACACAATCACTGCACTGACACACACACACATATACACACACAATCACTGCACTGACACACACACATATACACACACAATCACTGCACTTACAAATACACATATACATACACAATCACTGCACTGACACACACACGTATACACACACATAATCCCTGCACTGACACACACACACATATACACACACAATCACTGCACTGACACACACACATATACATACAATCACTGCTATGACAAACACACATATACAAACACAATCACTGCACTAACACACACATATACACACACAATCACTGCACTGACACACACACATTTACACACACACAATCATTGCCGTGACAAACACACATATACACACACAATCACTGCACTGACACACACAGACATACACACACAATCGCTGCACTAACAAACACACAATTACAGCACTGACACACACACATACACACACACAATCACTACACCGACACACACAAATACACACACAATAACTGCACTGTCACACACACATTTAAAAACACAATCACTGCACTAACAAACACACACACATACACACACCATTACTGCACTGACAAACAACACACACATACACACACAATCACTGCACTGACACACACGCATTTAAACACACAATCACTGCAATGACACACACACACATACATACACACAATCATTGCACTGACACGCACAGACATATGCACACACAATCACTGCACTGAAAAACACACATGTATACACACACAATCACTGCACTGACAAACACACATATACAGACTCAATCTTTGCACTGATACACACATATACACACACAATCACAGCACTGACACACACGTATACACAAACAATCACTGCACTGACACACACACATATACGCAAACAATCACTGCACTGACAAACACACATATACACACACAATCACTGCACTAACAAACACACACAGACATATACACACACAATCACTGCACTGACAAACAACACACATATACACACACAATCACTGCACTGACAAACAACACACACATGCACACACACACGCATTTAAACACACAATCACTGCACTGACACACACAGACATGTACACACACAATCACTGCACTGACAAACACATAGAAACACATACAATCACTGCTTGACAAATGCACATTTCCACACACAATCACTGCACTGATACATACATATACACACACAATCACTGCACTGATACACACATATACACACACAATCACTGCACTGACAAACACATAGAAACACATAAAATCACTGCTTGACAAATGCACATATACACACACAATCACTGCACTGATACACATACATACACACACAATCACCGCACTCACACACACATATACACACAGAATCACTGCACTGACACACACACACATATACACACAGAATCACTGCGCTGACAAAAACACATATACACACACAATCACGGCACTGATAAACACATGTACTCACTCAATCACTGCACTGAAACACACACATATACACACACAATCACTGCACTGACCCACTCATATACACACACAATCACTGCACTGACACACACATATACACACACAATCACTGCACTGACAAACACACATATACACACACACAAAAACTGCCCTGACAAACACACATATTCTCACACAATCACTGCACTGACACACACAGACATACACACACAATCGCTGCACTAACAAACACACAATCACAGCACTGACACACACACATACACACACACAATCACTGCACTGACACACACATATACACACACACAATCACTGCCCTGACAAACACACATATACACACACAATCACTGCACTGACACACACAGACATACACACACAATCGCTGCACTAACAAACACACAATCACAGCACTGACACACACACATACACACACACAATCACTGCACTGACACACACATATACACACACAATCACTGCCCTGACAAACACACATATACACACACAATCACTGCACTGACACATACGCATTTAAACACACAATCACTGCACTGACACACACAGACATATACACACACAATCACTGCACTGACAAACACACTTCTATACACACACAATGATTGCACTGACAACACACATTTACACACACAATCACTGCACTAACACACACATGTACACACACAATCACTGCACTGACACACACACATTTACACACACACAATCACTGCCCTGACAAACACACATATACACACACAATCACTGCACTGACACATACGCATTTAAACACACAATCACTGCACTGACACACACAGACATATACACACACAATCACTGCACTGACAAACACACTTCTATACACACACAATGATTGCACTGACAACACACATTTACACACACAATCACTGCACTAACACACACATGTACACACACAATCACTGCACTGACACACACACATTTACACACACACAATCACTGCCCTGAAAAACACACATATACACACACAATCACTGCACTGACACACACAGACATACACACACAATCGCTGCACTAAGAAACACACAATGACTGCACTGACACACACATACACACACACAATCACTGCACCGACACACACAAATACACACAAATCACTGCACTGACACACATACATTCACACACACACACACAATCACTGCACGGACAAACACACATATACACACACAATCACTGCACTGACACACACACACATATACACACACAATCACTGCACTGACACACACACACATATACACACACAATCACTGCACTTACAAATACACATATACATACACAATCACTGCACTGACACACACACGTATACACACACATAATCCCTGCACTGACACACACACATATACACACACAATCACTGCACTGACACACACACATATACATACAATCACTGCTCTGACAAACACACATATACACACACAATCACTGCACTGACAAACAACACACATATACACACACAATCACTGCACTGACACACACACATTTACACACACACAATCACTGCCCTGACAAACACACATATACACACACAATCACTGCACTTACAAATACACATATACATACACAATCACAGCACTGACACACACACATATACACACACATAATCCCTGCACTGACACACACACATATACACACACAATCACTGCACTGACACACACACATATACATACAATCACTGCTCTGACAAACACACATATACACACACAATCACTGCACTGACAAACAACACACATATACACACACAATCACTGCACTGACACACACACATTTACACACACACAATCACTGCCCTGACAAACACACATATACACACACAATCACTGCACTGACACACACACATATACATACAATCACAGCTCTGACAAACACACATATGCACACACAATCACTACACTAACACACACATATACACACACAATCACTGCACTGACACACACACATTTACACACACAGAATCACTGCCCTGACAAACACACATATACACACACAATCACTGCACTGACACACACAGACATACACACACAATCGCTGCACTAACAAACACACAATCACAGCACTGACACACACACATACACACACACACACAATCACTGCACCGACACACACAAATACACACACAATAATTGCACTGTCACACACACATTTAAAAACACAATCACTGCACTAACAAACACACACACAATTACTGCACTGACAAACAACACACAGGGAAGTGTGTAAACAGGGAAGTGGCTTGAAGTGTGTATACTTCAATGCAAGAAGTATACGAAATAAGGTAGGTGAACTTGCAGCGTTGGTTGGTACCTGGGACTTCGATGTTGTGGCTATTACGGAGACATGGCTAGAACAGGGACAGGATTGGCTGTTGCAGGTTCCGGGATTTAAATGTTTTAGTAGGGTCAGAGGTGGGGGTAAAAGAGGGGGAGGTGTGGCATTGCTTGTCAAAGATAGTATTACGGCGGTGGAAAGGACGATGGATGAGGACTTGCCATCTGAGGTAGTTTGGGCTGAGGTTAGGAATAGGAAAGGTGAGGTCACCCTGTTAGGAGTCTTTTACAGGCCTCCTAATAGTCCTAGAATCATTGAAGAAAGGATTGGGAAGGTGATTCAGGAGATGAGTGACAGTAATAGGGTGGTTGTTATGGGGGACTTTAACTTTCCTGATATTGATTGGGAAAGCTATAGCTCAAGTTCGTTAGATGGGTTAGTGTTTGTTCAATGTGTGCAGGAGAGTTTCCTGACACAATATGTAGACAGGCCAACAAGAGGTGAGGCCATACTGGATTTGGTTCTGGGTAACGAACCAGGCCAGGTGTTAGAATTAGAGGTAGGTGAGCACTTTGGGGATAGTGACCATAATTCGGTGATTTTTACACTCGTGATGGAGAGGGATAAGTGTGTACTACAGGGCAAGAATTATAGCTGGGGTAAGGGAAATTATGATGCGGTGAGGCATAACTTAGGATGTGTGGCTTGGAAAAGTAGACTCCAAGGCAAGAGTGTAAATGATATGTGGAACTTGTTCAAGGGGCAACTATTGAGTGTCCTTGATAATTATGTACCTGTCAGGCAGGAAGGAAAGGGTCGTGCGAGGGAGCCGTGGTTTAATAAGGAATTGGAATCCCTTGTTAAATGGAAGAGGGCGGCCTATCTCAAGATGAGACGTGAGGGTTCAATTGGGGCGATTGAGAGTTATAGGGTAGCCAGGAAGGACCTGAAGAGAGAGCTAAAAGCAGCAAGGAGGGGACATGAAAGGTCCTTAGTAGATAGGATTAGGGAAAACCCTAAGGCTTTCTATAGGTATGTTAGGAATAAAAGAATGACTAGGGTAGGAATAGGTCCAGTCAAGGATAGTAGGGGGAAGTTGCGTGTGGAGGCGGAAGAGATTGGGGAGACACTGAATGAATACTTTTCTTCAGTATTCACTCAGGAACAGGGCATTGTTGTCGATGAGAATACTGAGGCACAAATAAGTAGAATGGATGGCTTTGAGGTATGTAGAGAAGAGGTGTTGGAAATCCTGGAAAAGGTGAAAATAGATAAGTCCCCTGGGCCTGATGGCATTTATCCTAGGATTCTCTGGGAAGCAAGGGAGGAGATTGCAGAGCCATTGGCCTTGATTTTTATGTCCTCTTTGTCTACAGGAGTAGTCCCAGAAGACTGGAGGATAGCAAATGTGGTTCCCTTGTTCAAAAAGGGGAGTAGGGATAGCCCTAGTAACTATAGGCCGGTGAGTCTCACTTCTGTTGTGGGCAAAGTCTTAGAGAGAATTGTAAGGGATAGGATTTATGCACATCTCGATAGGAATAATGTGATCAAGGATAGTCAGCATGGTTTTGTGAAGGGCAAGTCGTGCCTCACAAACCTTATTGAATTCTTTGAAAAGGTGACGAAGGAGGTTGATGAGGGGAAAGCGGTAGATGTGGTATATATGGATTTTAGTAAGGCGTTTGATAAGGTTCCCCATGGTAGGCTACTGCAGAAAATACGGAGATATGGCATTGAGGGTGAGTTAGAGGTTTGGATTAGGAATTGGCTGGATGGAAGAAGACAGAGGGTAGTAGTTGATGGCAAAGTTTCTTCATGGAGTGCCGTCACTAGCGGTGTTCCGCAAGGATCTGTTTTGGGACCATTGCTGTTTGTCATTTTTATAAATGACCTGGAAGAGGGGTTAGAAGGTTGGGTGAGCAAGTTTGCGGATGATACGAAAGTCGGAGGAGTTGTTGACAGTGAGGAAGCATGTGGCAGGTTACAGCAGGATATAGAAAAGCTGCAGAGCTGGGCAGAAAGGTGGCAGATGGAATTCAATGTAGCTAAGTGCGAGGTGATTCACTTTGGGAAGAATAACAAAAAGATGGGGTACTGGGCTAATGGTCGGATACTTGGTAGTGTGGATGAGCAGAGGGATCTTGGTGTCCATGTACACAGATCTCTGAAAGTTGCCACCCAGGTAAATAGTGCGGTGAGGAAGGCATATGGCGTACTGGCTTTTATTGGTAGAGGAATTGAGTTCCGGAGTCCTGAGGTCATGATGCAGTTGTATAAGACTCTGGTACGGCCGCATCTGGAATATTGTGTGCAGTTTTGGTCGCCATACTATAGGAAGGATGTGGAGGCATTGGAACGGGTGCAGAGGAGGTTTACCAGGATGTTGCCTGGTATGGAAGGAAAATCGTATGAGGAAAGACTGAGGCACTTGGGGCTGTTTTCACTAGAGAAAAGAAGGTTTAGGGGTGACTTGATTGAGGTGTACAAGATGATTAGGGGGTTAGATAGGGTCGACAGTATGAACCTTTTCCCGCGTATTGAGTCGGGTATTACAAGGGGGCATAGCTTTAAATTAAGGGGGGGTAGATATAGGACTGATGTTAGGGGTAGGTTCTTCACTCAGCGAGTCGTTAGTTCATGGAATGCCCTGCCAGTAACAGTGGTGGACTCTCCCTCTTTATGGGCATTTAAGAGGGCATTGGATAGGTATATGGAGGATAGTGGGTTAGTGTAGTTTAGGTGGGCTTGGATCGGCGCAACATCGAGGGCCCAAGGGCCTGTACTGCGCTGTATTCTTCTATGTTCTATGTTCTACATACGCACACAATCACTGCACTGACACACACGCATTTAAACACACAATCACTGCAATGACACACACACACATACATACACACAATCACTGCACTGACACACACAGACATATGCACACACAATCACTGCACTGAAAAACACACATGTATACACACACAATCACTGCACTGACAAACACACATATACAGACTCAATCTTTCCACTGATACACACATATACACACACAATCACAGCACTGACACACACGTATACACAAACAATCACTGCACTGACACACACACATATACGCAAACAATCACTGCACTGACAAACAACACACACATACACACACAATCACTGCACTGACACACACGCATTTAAACACACAATCACTGCACTGACACACACAGACATATACACACACAATCACTGCACTGACAAACAACACACATATACACACACAATCACTGCACTGACAAACAACACACACATACACACACAATCACTGCACTGACACACACGCATTTAAACACACAATCACTGCACTGACACACACAGACATGTACACACACAATCACTGCACTGACAAACACACTTATATACACACACACAATCACTGCACTGACAACACACATTTACACACACAATCACTGCACTGATACACACATATACACACACAATCACTGCACTGACACACACACATATACACACACAATCACTGGTCTGACACACACATATACACACACAATCACTGCACTGACACACACATATACACACACAATCAATGCACTGACACACAAACACATTTACACACACAATCACTGTACTGACACACACACACATATACACACACAATCACTGCACTGACACACACAATCACTGCACTGACACACACACATACACAAACAAACACTGCACTGACACACACATTTTACACACACAATCACTGCACTGACAAACACATAGAAACACATACAATCACTGCTTGACAAACGCACATTTCCACACACAATCACTGCACTGATACATACATATACACACACAATCACTGCACTGATACACACATATACACACACAATCACTGCACTGACAAACACATAGAAACACATACAATCACTGCTTGACAAACGCACATTTCCACACACAATCACTGCACTGATACATACATTTACACACACAATCACTGTACTGACACACACACACATATACACACACAGTCACTGCACTGACACACACAATCACTGCACTGACACACACACATACACAAACAAACACTGCACTGACACACACATTTTACACACACAATCACTGCACTGACAAACACATAGAAACACATAAAATCACTGCTTGACAAACGAACATTGACACACACAATCACTGCAATGATACACATATATACACACACAATCACCGCACTCACACACACATATACACACAGAATCACTGCACTGACACACACACACATATACACACAGAATCACTGCGCTGACAAAAACACATATACACACACAATCACGGCACTGATAAACACATATCCTCACTCAATCACTGCACTGAAACACACACATATACACACACAATCACTGTACTGACCCACTCATAAACACACACAATCACTGCACTGACACACACATATACACACACAATCAGTGCACTGACACACACACATATACACATACACACAAAAACTGCCCTGACAAACACACATATTCTCACACAATCACAGCACTGTCACACACAGACATACACACACAATCGCTGCTCTAACAAACACACAATCACAGCACTGACACACACACATACACACACACACAATCACTGCCATGACAAACACACATATACACACACAATCACTGCCCTGACACACACGCATTTAAACACACAATCACTGCACTGACACACACAGACATATACACACACAATCACTGCACTGACAAACACACTTCTATACACACAAAATCACTGCACTGACAACACACATTTACACACACAATCACTGCACTAACACACACATGTGCACACACAATCACTGCACTGACACACACAGACATACACACACAATCGCTGCACTAAGAAACACACAATGACTGCACTGACACACACATACACACACACAATCACTGCACCGACACACACAAATACACACAAATCACTGCACTGACACACATACATTCACACACACACACAATCACTGCACGGACAAACACACATATACACACACAATCACTGCACTGACACACACACACATATGCACACACAATCACTGCACTGACACACACACACATATACAGACACAATCACTGCACTTACAAATACACATATACATACACAATCACTGCACTGACACACACACGTATACACACACATACTCCCTGCACTGACACACACACATATACACACACAATCACTGCACTGACACACACACATATACATACAATCACTGCTCTGACAAACACACATATACACACACAATCACTGCACTGACAAACAACACACATATACACACACAATCACTGCACTGACACACACATATACACACACAATCACTGCACTGACACACACACATTTACACACACAGAATCACTGCCCTGACAAACACACATATACACACACAATCACCGCACTCACACACACATATACACACAGAATCACTGCACTGACACACACACACATATACACACAGAATCACTGCGCTGACAAAAACACATATACACACACAATCACGGCACTGATAAACACATATCCTCACTCAATCACTGCACTGAAACACACACATATACACACACAATCACTGCACTGACCCACTCATATACACACACAATCACTGCACTGACACACACATATACACACACAATCAGTGCACTGACACACACACATATACACACACACACAAAAACTGCCCTGACAAACACACATATTCTCACACAATCGCAGCACTGACACACACAGACATACACACACAATCGCTGCACTAACAAACACACAATCACAGCACTGACACACACACATACACACACCCACAATCACTGCCCTGACAAACACACATATACACACACAATCACTGCCCTGACAAACACACATATACACACACAATCACTGCACTGACACACACGCATTTAAACACACAATCACTGCACTGACACACGCAGACATATACACACACAATCACTGCACTGACAAACACACTTCTATACACACACAATCACTGCACTGACAACACACATTTACACACACAATCACTGCACTGACACACACATGTGCACACACAATCACTGCACTGACACACACACATTTACACACACACAATCACTGCCCTGACAAACACACATATACACACACAATCACTGCACTGACACACACAGGCATACACACACAATCGCTGCACTAAGAAACACACAATGACTGCACTGACACACACATACACACACACAATCACTGCACCGACACACACAAATACACACAAATCACTGCACTGACACACATACATTCACACACACACACAATCACTGCACGGACAAACACACATATACACACACAATCACGGCACTGACACACACACACACATATGCACACACAATCACTGCACTGACACACACACACATATACACACACAATCACTGCACTTACAAATACACATATACACACACATAATCCCTGCACTGACACACACACATATACACACACAATCACTGCACTGACACACACACATATACATACAATCACTGCTCTGACAAACACACATATACACACACAATCACAGCACTGACAAACAACACACATATACACACACAATCACTGCACTGACACACACATATACACACACAATCACTGCACTGTCACACACACATTTACACACACAGAATCACTGCCCTGACAAACACACATATACACACACAATCACTGCACTGACACACACAGACATACACACACAATCGCTGCACTAACAAACACACAATCACAGCACTGACACACACACATACACACACACACACAATAACTACACCGATACACACAAATACACACACAATAACTGCACTGTCACACACACATTTAAAAACACAATCACTGCACTAACAAACACACACACATATACACACACAATCACTGCACTGACACACACGCATTTAAACACACAATCACTGCAATGACACACACACACATACATACACACAATCACTGCACTGACACACACAGACATATGCACACACAATCACTGCACTGAAAAACACACATGTATACACACACAATCACTGCACTGACAAACACACATATACAGACTCAATCTTTGCACTGATACACACATATACACACACAATCACAGCACTGACACACACGTATACACAAACAATCACTGCACTGACACACACACATATACGCAAACAATCACTGCACTGACAAACACACATATACACACACAATCACTGCACTAACAAACACACACAGACATATACACACACAATCACTGCACTGACAAACAACACACATATACACACACAATCACTGCACTGACAAACAACACACACATACACACACAATCACTGCACTGACACACACGCATTTAAACACACAATCACTGCACTGACACACACAGACATGTACACACACAATCACTGCACTGACAAACACATAGAAACACATACAATCACTGCTTGACAAACGCACATTTCCACACACAATCACTGCACTGATACATACATATACACACACAATCACTGCACTGATACACACATATACACACACAATCACTGCACTGACAAACAAATAGAAACACATAAAATCACTGCTTGACAAATGCACATATACACACACAATCACTGCACTGATACACATATATACACACACAATCACCGCACTCACACACACATATACACACAGAATCACTGCACTGATACACACATATACACACACAATCACTGCACTGACACACACACATATACACACACAATCACTGCTCTGACACACACATATACACACACAATCACTGCACTGACACACACATATACACACACAATCAATGCACTGACACACAAACACATTTGCACACACAATCACTGCACTGACACACACAATCACTGCACTGACACACACACATACACAAACAAACACTGCACTGACACACACATTTTACACACACATTCACTGCACTGACAAACACATAGAAACACATACAATCACTGCTTGACAAACGCACATTTCCACACACAATCACTGCACTGATACATACATATACACACACAATCACTGCACTGATACACACATATACACACACAATCACTGCACTGACAAACACATAGAAACACATACAATCACTGCTTGACAAACGCACATTTCCACACACAATCACTGCACTGATACATACATTTACACACACAATCACTGTACTGACACACACACACATATACACACACAGTCACTGCACTGACACACACAATCACTGCACTGACACACACACATACACAAACAAACACTGCACTGACACACACATTTTACACACACAATCACTGCACTGACAAACACATAGAAACACATAAAATCACTGCTTGACAAACGAACATTGACACACACAATCACTGCAATGATACACATATATACACACACAATCACCGCACTCACACACACATATACACACAGAATCACTGCACTGACACACACACACATATACACACAGAATCACTGCGCTGACAAAAACACATATACACACACAATCACGGCACTGATAAACACATATCCTCACTCTATCACTGCACTGAAACACACACATATACACACACAATCACTGTACTGACCCACTCAAATACACACACAATCACTGCACTGACACACACATATACACACACAATCAGTGCACTGACACACACACATATACACATACACACAAAAACTGCCCTGACAAACACACATATTCTCACACAATCACAGCACTGTCACACACAGACATACACACACAATCGCTGCTCTAACAAACACACAATCACAGCACTGACACACACACATACACACACACACAATCACTGCCATGACAAACACACATATACACACACAATCACTGCCCTGACAAACACACATATACACACACAATCACTGCACTGACACACACGCATTTAAACACACAATCACTGCACTGACACACACAGACATATACACACACAATCACTGCACTGACAAACACACTTCTATACACACACAATCACTGCACTGACAACACACATTTACACACACAATCACTGCACTAACACACACATGTGCACACACAATCACTGCACTGACACACACAGACATACACACACAATCGCTGCACTAAGAAACACACAATGACTGCACTGACACACACATACACACACACAATCACTGCACCGACACACACAAATACACACAAATCACTGCACTGACACACATACATTCACACACACACACAATCACTGCACGGACAAACACACATATACACACACAATCACTGCACTGACACACACACACATATGCACACACAATCACTGCACTGACACACACACACATATACAGACACAATCACTGCACTTACAAATACACATATACATACACAATCACTGCACTGACACACACACGTATACACACACATACTCCCTGCACTGACACACACACATATACACACACAATCACTGCACTGACACACACACATATACATACAATCACTGCTCTGACAAACACACATATACACACACAATCACTGCACTGACAAACAACACACATATACACACACAATCACTGCACTGACACACACATATACACACACAATCACTGCACTGACACACACACATTTACACACACAGAATCACTGCCCTGACAAACACACATATACACACACAATCACCGCACTCACACACACATATACACACAGAATCACTGCACTGACACACACACACATATACACACAGAATCACTGCGCTGACAAAAACACATATACACACACAATCACGGCACTGATAAACACATATCCTCACTCAATCACTGCACTGAAACACACACATATACACACACAATCACTGCACTGACCCACTCATATACACACACAATCACTGCACTGACACACACATATACACACACAATCAGTGCACTGACACACACACATATACACACACACACAAAAACTGCCCTGACAAACACACATATTCTCACACAATCGCAGCACTGACACACACAGACATACACACACAATCGCTGCACTAACAAACACACAATCACAGCACTGACACACACACATACACACACCCACAATCACTGCCCTGACAAACACACATATACACACACAATCACTGCCCTGACAAACACACATATACACACACAATCACTGCACTGACACACACGCATTTAAACACACAATCACTGCACTGACACACACAGACATATACACACACAATCACTGCACTGACAAACACACTTCTATACACACACAATCACTGCACTGACAACACACATTTACACACACAATCACTGCACTGACACACACATGTGCACACACAATCACTGCACTGACACACACACATTTACACACACACAATCACTGCCCTGACAAACACACATATACACACACAATCACTGCACTGACACACACAGGCATACACACACAATCGCTGCACTAAGAAACACACAATGACTGCACTGACACACACATACACACACACAATCACTGCACCGACACACACAAATACACACAAATCACTGCACTGACACACATACATTCACACACACACACAATCACTGCACGGACAAACACACATATACACACACAATCACGGCACTGACACACACACACATATGCACACACAATCACTGCACTGACACACACACACATATACACACACAATCACTGCACTTACAAATACACATATACACACACATAATCCCTGCACTGACACACACACATATACACACACAATCACTGCACTGACACACACACATATACATACAATCACTGCTCTGACAAACACACATATACACACACAATCACAGCACTGACAAACAACACACATATACACACACAATCACTGCACTGACACACACATATACACACACAATCACTGCACTGTCACACACACATTTACACACACAGAATCACTGCCCTGACAAACACACATATACACACACAATCACTGCACTGACACACACAGACATACACACACAATCGCTGCACTAACAAACACACAATCACAGCACTGACACACACACATACACACACACACACAATAACTACACCGATACACACAAATACACACACAATAACTGCACTGTCACACACACATTTAAAAACACAATCACTGCACTAACAAACACACACACATATACACACACAATCACTGCACTGACACACACGCATTTAAACACACAATCACTGCAATGACACACACACACATACATACACACAATCACTGCACTGACACACACAGACATATGCACACACAATCACTGCACTGAAAAACACACATGTATACACACACAATCACTGCACTGACAAACACACATATACAGACTCAATCTTTGCACTGATACACACATATACACACACAATCACAGCACTGACACACACGTATACACAAACAATCACTGCACTGACACACACACATATACGCAAACAATCACTGCACTGACAAACACACATATACACACACAATCACTGCACTAACAAACACACACAGACATATACACACACAATCACTGCACTGACAAACAACACACATATACACACACAATCACTGCACTGACAAACAACACACACATACACACACAATCACTGCACTGACACACACGCATTTAAACACACAATCACTGCACTGACACACACAGACATGTACACACACAATCACTGCACTGACAAACACATAGAAACACATACAATCACTGCTTGACAAACGCACATTTCCACACACAATCACTGCACTGATACATACATATACACACACAATCACTGCACTGATACACACATATACACACACAATCACTGCACTGACAAACAAATAGAAACACATAAAATCACTGCTTGACAAACGCACATATACACACACAATCACTGCACTGATACACATATATACACACACAATCACCGCACTCACACACACATATACACACAGAATCACTGCACTGACACACACACACATATACACACAGAATCACTGCGCTGACAAAAACACATATACACACACAATCACGGCACTGATAAACACATATACTCACTCAATCACTGCACTGAAACACACACATATACAAACACAATCACTGCACTGACCCACTCATATACACACACAATCACTGCACTGACACACACATATACACACACAATCACTGCACTGACAAACACACATATACACACACACAAAAACTGCCCTGACAAACACACATATTCTCACACAATCACAGCACTGACACACACAGACATACACACACAATCGCTGCACTAACAAACACACAATCACAGCACTGACACACACACATACACACACACACAATCACTGCACTGACACACACATATACACACACAATCACTGCCCTGACAAACACACATATACACACACAATCACTGCACTGACACACACGCATTTAAACACACAATCACTGCACTGACACACACAGACATATACATACACAATCACTGCACTGACAAACACACTTCTATACACACACAATCACTGCTCTGACAAACACACATATACACACACAATCACTGCACTGACAAACAACACACATATACACACACAATCACTGCACTGACACACACACATTTACACACACCCAATCACTGCCCTGACAAACACACATATACACACACAATCACTGAACTGACACACACACATATACATACAATCACAGCTCTGACAAACACACATATACACACACAATCACTGCACTAACACACACATATACACACACAATCACTGCACTGACACACACACATTTACACACACAGAATCACTGCCCTGACAAACACACATATACACACACAATCACTGCACTGACACACACAGACATACACACACAATCGCTGCACTAACAAACACACAATCACAGCACTGACACACACACATATACACACACACACACAATCACTACACCGACACACACAAATACACACACAATAACTGCACTGTCACACACACATTTAAAAACACAATCACTGCACTAACAAACACACACACAATTACTGCACTGACAAACAACACACACATACACACACAATCACTGCACTGACACACACGCATTTAAACACACAATCACTGCAATGACACACACACACATACATACACACAATCATTGCACTGACACACACAGACATATGCACACACAATCACTGCACTGAAAAACACACATGTATACACACACAATCACTGCACTGACAAACACACATATACAGACTCAATCTTTGCACTGATACACACATATACACACACAATCACAGCACTGACATACACGTATACACAAACAATCACTGCACTGACACACACACATATACGCAAACAATCACTGCACTGACAAACACACATATACACACACAATCACTGCACTAACAAACACACACGGACATATACACACACAATCACTGCACTGACAAACAACACACATATACACACACAATCACTGCACTGACAAACAACACACACATACACACACAATCACTGCACTGACACACACGCATTTAAACAATCACTGCACTGACACACACAGACATGTACACACACAATCACTGCACTGACAAACACATAGAAACACATACAATCACTGCTTGACAAACGCACATTTCCACACACAATCACTGCACTGATACATACATATACACACACAATCACTGCACTGATACACACATATACACACACAATCACTGCACTGACAAACACATAGAAACACATAAAATCACTGCTTGACAAATGCACATATACACACACAATCACTGCACTGATACACATATATACACACACAATCACCGCACTCACACACACATATACACACAGAATCACTGCACTGACACACACACACATATACACACAGAATCACTGCGCTGACAAAAACACATATACACACTCAATCACTGCACTGAAACACACACATATACACACACAATCACTGCACTGACCCACTCATATACACACACAATCACTGCACTGACACACACATTTACACACACAATCACTGCACTGACAAACACACATATACACACACACAAAAACTGCCCTGACAAACACACATATTCTCACACAATCACTGCACTGACACACACAGTCATACACACACAATCGCTGCACTAACAAACACACAATCACAGCACTGACACACACACATACACACACACAATCACTGCACTGACGCACACATATACACACACAATCACTGCCCTGACAAACACACATAAACACACACAATCACTGCACTGACACACACGCATTTAAACACACAATCACTGCAATGACACACACACACATACATACACACAATCACTGCACTGACACACACAGACATATGCACACACAATCACTGCACTGAAAAACACACATGTATACACACACAATCACTGCACTGACAAACACACATATACAGACTCAATCTTTGCACTGATACACACATATACACACACAATCACAGCACTGACACACACGTATACACAAACAATCACTGCACTGACACACACACATATACGCAAACAATCACTGCACTGACAAACACACATATACACACACAATCACTGCACTAACAAACACACACAGACATATACACACACAATCACTGCACTGACAAACAACACACATATACACACACAATCACTGCACTGACAAACAACACACACATACACACACAATCACTGCACTGACACACACGCATTTAAACACACAATCACTGCACTGACACACACAGACATGTACACACACAATCACTGCACTGACAAACACATAGAAACACATACAATCACTGCTTGACAAACGCACATTTCCACACACAATCACTGCACTGATACATACATATACACACACAATCACTGCACTGATACACACATATACACACACAATCACTGCACTGACAAACAAATAGAAACACATAAAATCACTGCTTGACAAACGCACATATACACACACAATCACTGCACTGATACACATATATACACACACAATCACCGCACTCACACACACATATACACACAGAATCACTGCACTGACACACACACACATATACACACAGAATCACTGCGCTGACAAAAACACATATACACACACAATCACGGCACTGATAAACACATATACTCACTCAATCACTGCACTGAAACACACACATATACAAACACAATCACTGCACTGACCCACTCATATACACACACAATCACTGCACTGACACACACATATACACACACAATCACTGCACTGACAAACACACATATACACACACACAAAAACTGCCCTGACAAACACACATATTCTCACACAATCACAGCACTGACACACACAGACATACACACACAATCGCTGCACTAACAAACACACAATCACAGCACTGACACACACACATACACACACACACAATCACTGCACTGACACACACATATACACACACAATCACTGCCCTGACAAACACACATATACACACACAATCACTGCACTGACACACACGCATTTAAACACACAATCACTGCACTGACACACACAGACATATACATACACAATCACTGCACTGACAAACACACTTCTATACACACACAATCACTGCTCTGACAAACACACATATACACACACAATCACTGCACTGACAAACAACACACATATACACACACAATCACTGCACTGACACACACACATTTACACACACCCAATCACTGCCCTGACAAACACACATATACACACACAATCACTGAACTGACACACACACATATACATACAATCACAGCTCTGACAAACACACATATACACACACAATCACTGCACTAACACACACATATACACACACAATCACTGCACTGACACACACACATTTACACACACAGAATCACTGCCCTGACAAACACACATATACACACACAATCACTGCACTGACACACACAGACATACACACACAATCGCTGCACTAACAAACACACAATCACAGCACTGACACACACACATATACACACACACACACAATCACTACACCGACACACACAAATACACACACAATAACTGCACTGTCACACACACATTTAAAAACACAATCACTGCACTAACAAACACACACACAATTACTGCACTGACAAACAACACACACATACACACACAATCACTGCACTGACACACACGCATTTAAACACACAATCACTGCAATGACACACACACACATACATACACACAATCATTGCACTGACACACACAGACATATGCACACACAATCACTGCACTGAAAAACACACATGTATACACACACAATCACTGCACTGACAAACACACATATACAGACTCAATCTTTGCACTGATACACACATATACACACACAATCACAGCACTGACATACACGTATACACAAACAATCACTGCACTGACACACACACATATACGCAAACAATCACTGCACTGACAAACACACATATACACACACAATCACTGCACTAACAAACACACACGGACATATACACACACAATCACTGCACTGACAAACAACACACATATACACACACAATCACTGCACTGACAAACAACACACACATACACACACAATCACTGCACTGACACACACGCATTTAAACAATCACTGCACTGACACACACAGACATGTACACACACAATCACTGCACTGACAAACACATAGAAACACATACAATCACTGCTTGACAAACGCACATTTCCACACACAATCACTGCACTGATACATACATATACACACACAATCACTGCACTGATACACACATATACACACACAATCACTGCACTGACAAACACATAGAAACACATAAAATCACTGCTTGACAAATGCACATATACACACACAATCACTGCACTGATACACATATATACACACACAATCACCGCACTCACACACACATATACACACAGAATCACTGCACTGACACACACACACATATACACACAGAATCACTGCGCTGACAAAAACACATATACACACTCAATCACTGCACTGAAACACACACATATACACACACAATCACTGCACTGACCCACTCATATACACACACAATCACTGCACTGACACACACATTTACACACACAATCACTGCACTGACAAACACACATATACACACACACAAAAACTGCCCTGACAAACACACATATTCTCACACAATCACTGCACTGACACACACAGTCATACACACACAATCGCTGCACTAACAAACACACAATCACAGCACTGACACACACACATACACACACACAATCACTGCACTGACGCACACATATACACACACAATCACTGCCCTGACAAACACACATAAACACACACAATCACTGCACTGACACACACGCATTTAAACACACAATCACTGCACTGACACACACAGACATATACACACACAATCACTGCACTGACAAACACACTTCTATACACACACAATGACTGCACTGACAACACACATTTACACACACAATCACTGCACTAACACACACATGTACACACACAATCACTGCACTGACACACACACATTTACACACACAATCACTGCCCTGACAAACACACATATACACACACAATCACTGCACTGACACACACAGACATACACACACAATCGCTGCACTAAGAAACACACAATCACTGCACTGACACACACATGTACACACACAATCACTGCACTGACACACACACATTTACACACACAATCACTGCCCTGACAAACACGCATTTAAACACACAATCACTGCACTGACACACACAGACATATACACACACAATCACTGCACTGACAAACACACTTCTATACACACACAATGACTGCACTGACAACACACATTTACACACACAATCACTGCACTAACACACACATGTACACACACAATCACTGCACTGACACACACACATTTACACACACAATCACTGCCCTGACAAACACACATACACACACACAATCACTGCACCGACACACACAAATACACACAAATCACTGCACTGACACACATACATTCACACACACACACAATCACTGCACGGACAAACACACATATACACACACAATCACTGCACTGACACACACACATATACACACACAATCACTGCACTGACACACACACACATATACACACACAATCACTGCACTTACAAATACACATATACATACACAATCACTGCACTGACACACACACGTATACACACACATAATCCCTGCACTGACACACACACATATACACACACAATCACTGCACTGACACACACACATATACATACAATCACTGCTCTGACAAACACACATATACACACACAATCACTGCACTGACAAACAACACACATATACACACACAATCACTGCACTGACACACACACATTTACACACACAATCACTGCCCTGACAAACACACATATACACACACAATCACTGCACTGACACACACAGACATACACACACAATCGCTGCACTAAGAAACACACAATCACTGCACTGACACACACATGTACACACACAATCACTGCACTGACACACACACATTTACACACACAATCACTGCCCTGACAAACACGCATTTAAACACACAATCACTGCACTGACACACACAGACATATACACACACAATCACTGCACTGACAAACACACTTCTATACACACACAATGACTGCACTGACAACACACATTTACACACACAATCACTGCACTAACACACACATGTACACACACAATCACTGCACTGACACACACACATTTACACACACAATTACTGCCCTGACAAACACACATACACACACACAATCACTGCACCGACACACACAAATACACACAAATCACTGCACTGACACACATACATTCACACACACACACAATCACTGCACGGACAAACACACATATACACACACAATCACTGCACTGACACACACACATATACACACACAATCACTGCACTGACACACACACACATATACACACACAATCACTGCACTTACAAATACACATATACATACACAATCACTGCACTGACACACACACGTATACACACACATAATCCCTGCACTGACACACACACATATACACACACAATCACTGCACTGACACACACACATATACATACAATCACTGCTCTGACAAACACACATATACACACACAATCACTGCACTGACAAACAACACACATATACACACACAATCACTGCACTGACACACACACATTTACACACACACAATCACTGCCCTGACAAACACACATATACACACACAATCACTGCACTGACACACACACATATACATACAATCACAGCTCTGACAAACACACATATGCACACACAATCACTGCACTGACACACACACATATACACACACAATCACTGCACTGACACACACACATTTACACACACAGAATCACTGCCCTGACAAACACACATATACACACACAATCACTGCACTGACACACACAGACATACACACACAATCGCTGCACTAACAAACACACAATCACAGCACTGACACACACACATACACACACACACACACAATCACTACACCGACACACACAAATACACACACAATAACTGCACTGTCACACACACATTTAAAAACACAATCACTGCACTAACAAACACACACACATATACACACACAATTACTGCACTGACAAACAACACACACATACACACACAATCACTGCACTGACACACACACACATATACACACACAATCACTGCACGAATGTAAACACACAATCACTGCAATGACACACACTCACATACATACACACAATCACTGCATTGATACACACATACATGTACACACACAATCACTGCACTGAAAAACACACATATATACACACACAAACACTGCACTGACAAACACACATATGCACACTCAATCACTGCACTGATACACACATATACACACACAATCCCTGCACTGACACACACACATTTAAAAACACAATCACTGCACTGACAAACACACATATACACACAGAATCACTGCACTGACACACACATATACACACACAATCACTGCCCTGATATACACACATTTAAACACACAATCACTGCACTTACACACACAGACATATACACACACAATCACTGCACAGACAAACACACTTATATACACACACAATCACTGCACTGACAACACACATTTACACACACAATCACTGCACTAACACACACATGTACACACACAATTACTGCACTGACACACACACATTTACACACACACAATCACTGCCCTAACAAACACACACATACAAACACAATCACTGCACTGACACACACAGACATACACACACAATCGCTGCACTACCAAACACACAATCACAGCACTGACACACACACATACACACACACAATCACTGCACCGACAAACACAAATACACACACAATCACTGCACTGACATACATACATTCACACACATACAATCACTGCACTGACAAACACACATATACACACACAATCACTACACTGACACACACACACGTATACACACACACAATCCCTGCACTGACACACACACACATACACACACAATCACTGCACTGATACACATATATACACACACAATCACCGCACTCACACACACATATACACACAGAATCACTGCACTGACACACACACACATATACACACAGAATCACTGCGCTGACAAAAACACATATACACACACAATCACGGCACTGATAAACACATATACTCACTCATTCACTGCAATGAAACACACACATATACACACACAATCACTGCACTGACCCACTCATATACACACACAATCACTGCACTGACACACACATACACACACACAATAACTGCACCGACACACACAAATACACACAAATCACTGCACCGACACACATACATTCATACACACAGAATCACTGCACTGACACACACATATACACACACAATCACTGCCCTGATATACACACATTTAAACACACAATCACTGCACTTACACACACAGACATATACACACACAATCACTGCACAGACAAACACACTTATATACACACACAATCACTGCACTGACAACACACATTTACACACACAATCACTGCACTAACACACACATGTACACACACAATTACTGCACTGACACACACACATTTACACACACACAATCACTGCCCTAACAAACACACACATACAAACACAATCACTGCACTGACACACACAGACATACACACACAATCGCTGCACTACCAAACACACAATCACAGCACTGACACACACACATACACACACACAATCACTGCACCGACAAACACAAATACACACACAATCACTGCACTGACATACATACATTCACACACATACAATCACTGCACTGACAAACACACATATACACACACAATCACTACACTGACACACACACACGTATACACACACACAATCCCTGCACTGACACACACACACATACACACACAATCACTGCACTGATACACATATATACACACACAATCACCGCACTCACACACACATATACACACAGAATCACTGCACTGACACACACACACATATACACACAGAATCACTGCGCTGACAAAAACACATATACACACACAATCACGGCACTGATAAACACATATACTCACTCATTCACTGCACTGAAACACACACATATACACACACAATCACTGCACTGACCCACTCATATACACACACAATCACTGCACTGACACACACATACACACACACAATAACTGCACCGACACACACAAATACACACAAATCACTGCACCGACACACATACATTCATACACACACAATCACTGCACTGACACACACACACATTTTACACACACAATCACTGCACTGACACACACACATATACACACACAATCACTGCACTGACAAATACACATATACATACACAATCACTGCACTGACACACACACGTATACACACACATAATCCCTGCACTTACACACACACATATACACACACAATCACTGCACTGACACACACACATATACACACACAATCACTGCACTGACAAACAACACACATATACACACACAATCACTGCACTGACACACACACATTTACACACACCCAATCACTGCCCTGACAAACACACATATACACACACAATCACTGAACTGACACACACACATATACACACACAATCACTGCACTGACAAACAACACACATATACACACACAATCACTGCACTGACACACACACATTTACACACACCCAATCACTGCCCTGACAAACACACATATACACACACAATCACTGAACTGACACACACACATATACATACAATCACAGCTCTGACAAACACACATATACACACACAATCACTGCACTAACACACACATATACACACACAATCACTGCACTGACACACACACATTTACACACACAGAATCACTGCCCTGACAAACACACATATACACACACAATCACTGCACTGACACACACAGACATACACACACAATCGCTGCACTAACAAACACACAATCACAGCACTGACACACACACATATACACACACACACACAATCACTACACCGACACACACAAATACACACACAATAACTGCACTGTCACACACACATTTAAAAACACAATCACTGCACTAACAAACACACACACAATTACTGCACTGACAAACAACACACACATACACACACAATCACTGCACTGACACACACGCATTTAAACACACAATCACTGCAATGACACACACACACATACATACACACAATCATTGCACTGACACACACAGACATATGCACACACAATCACTGCACTGAAAAACACACATGTATACACACACAATCACTGCACTGACAAACACACATATACAGACTCAATCTTTGCACTGATACACACATATACACACACAATCACAGCACTGACATACACGTATACACAAACAATCACTGCACTGACACACACACATATACGCAAACAATCACTGCACTGACAAACACACATATACACACACAATCACTGCACTAACAAACACACACGGACATATACACACACAATCACTGCACTGACAAACAACACACATATACACACACAATCACTGCACTGACAAACAACACACACATACACACACAATCACTGCACTGACACACACGCATTTAAACAATCACTGCACTGACACACACAGACATGTACACACACAATCACTGCACTGACAAACACATAGAAACACATACAATCACTGCTTGACAAACGCACATTTCCACACACAATCACTGCACTGATACATACATATACACACACAATCACTGCACTGATACACACATATACACACACAATCACTGCACTGACAAACACATAGAAACACATAAAATCACTGCTTGACAAATGCACATATACACACACAATCACTGCACTGATACACATATATACACACACAATCACCGCACTCACACACACATATACACACAGAATCACTGCACTGACACACACACACATATACACACAGAATCACTGCGCTGACAAAAACACATATACACACTCAATCACTGCACTGAAACACACACATATACACACACAATCACTGCACTGACCCACTCATATACACACACAATCACTGCACTGACACACACATTTACACACACAATCACTGCACTGACAAACACACATATACACACACACAAAAACTGCCCTGACAAACACACATATTCTCACACAATCACTGCACTGACACACACAGTCATACACACACAATCGCTGCACTAACAAACACACAATCACAGCACTGACACACACACATACACACACACAATCACTGCACTGACGCACACATATACACACACAATCACTGCCCTGACAAACACACATAAACACACACAATCACTGCACTGACACACACGCATTTAAACACACAATCACTGCACTGACACACACAGACATATACACACACAATCACTGCACTGACAAACACACTTCTATACACACACAATGACTGCACTGACAACACACATTTACACACACAATCACTGCACTAACACACACATGTACACACACAATCACTGCACTGACACACACACATTTACACACACAATCACTGCCCTGACAAACACACATATACACACACAATCACTGCACTGACACACACAGACATACACACACAATCGCTGCACTAAGAAACACACAATCACTGCACTGACACACACATGTACACACACAATCACTGCACTGACACACACACATTTACACACACAATCACTGCCCTGACAAACACGCATTTAAACACACAATCACTGCACTGACACACACAGACATATACACACACAATCACTGCACTGACAAACACACTTCTATACACACACAATGACTGCACTGACAACACACATTTACACACACAATCACTGCACTAACACACACATGTACACACACAATCACTGCACTGACACACACACATTTACACACACAATCACTGCCCTGACAAACACACATACACACACACAATCACTGCACCGACACACACAAATACACACAAATCACTGCACTGACACACATACATTCACACACACACACAATCACTGCACGGACAAACACACATATACACACACAATCACTGCACTGACACACACACATATACACACACAATCACTGCACTGACACACACACACATATACACACACAATCACTGCACTTACAAATACACATATACATACACAATCACTGCACTGACACACACACGTATACACACACATAATCCCTGCACTGACACACACACATATACACACACAATCACTGCACTGACACACACACATATACATACAATCACTGCTCTGACAAACACACATATACACACACAATCACTGCACTGACAAACAACACACATATACACACACAATCACTGCACTGACACACACACATTTACACACACAATCACTGCCCTGACAAACACACATAGACACACACAATCACTGCACTGACACACACAGACATACACACACAATCGCTGCACTAAGAAACACACAATCACTGCACTGACACACACATGTACACACACAATCACTGCACTGACACACACACATTTACACACACAATCACTGCCCTGACAAACACGCATTTAAACACACAATCACTGCACTGACACACACAGACATATACACACACAATCACTGCACTGACAAACACACTTCTATACACACACAATGACTGCACTGACAACACACATTTACACACACAATCACTGCACTAACACACACATGTACACACACAATCACTGCACTGACACACACACATTTACACACACAATTACTGCCCTGACAAACACACATACACACACACAATCACTGCACCGACACACACAAATACACACAAATCACTGCACTGACACACATACATTCACACACACACACAATCACTGCACGGACAAACACACATATACACACACAATCACTGCACTGACACACACACATATACACACACAATCACTGCACTGACACACACACACATATACACACACAATCACTGCACTTACAAATACACATATACATACACAATCACTGCACTGACACACACACGTATACACACACATAATCCCTGCACTGACACACACACATATACACACACAATCACTGCACTGACACACACACATATACATACAATCACTGCTCTGACAAACACACATATACACACACAATCACTGCACTGACAAACAACACACATATACACACACAATCACTGCACTGACACACACACATTTACACACACACAATCACTGCCCTGACAAACACACATATACACACACAATCACTGCACTGACACACACACATATACATACAATCACAGCTCTGACAAACACACATATGCACACACAATCACTGCACTGACACACACACATATACACACACAATCACTGCACTGACACACACACATTTACACACACAGAATCACTGCCCTGACAAACACACATATACACACACAATCACTGCACTGACACACACAGACATACACACACAATCGCTGCACTAACAAACACACAATCACAGCACTGACACACACACATACACACACACACACACAATCACTACACCGACACACACAAATACACACACAATAACTGCACTGTCACACACACATTTAAAAACACAATCACTGCACTAACAAACACACACACATATACACACACAATTACTGCACTGACAAACAACACACACATACACACACAATCACTGCACTGACACACACACACATATACACACACAATCACTGCACGAATGTAAACACACAATCACTGCAATGACACACACTCACATACATACACACAATCACTGCATTGATACACACATACATGTACACACACAATCACTGCACTGAAAAACACACATATATACACACACAAACACTGCACTGACAAACACACATATGCACACTCAATCACTGCACTGATACACACATATACACACACAATCCCTGCACTGACACACACACATTTAAAAACACAATCACTGCACTGACAAACACACATATACACACAGAATCACTGCACTGACACACACATATACACACACAATCACTGCCCTGATATACACACATTTAAACACACAATCACTGCACTTACACACACAGACATATACACACACAATCACTGCACAGACAAACACACTTATATACACACACAATCACTGCACTGACAACACACATTTACACACACAATCACTGCACTAACACACACATGTACACACACAATTACTGCACTGACACACACACATTTACACACACACAATCACTGCCCTAACAAACACACACATACAAACACAATCACTGCACTGACACACACAGACATACACACACAATCGCTGCACTACCAAACACACAATCACAGCACTGACACACACACATACACACACACAATCACTGCACCGACAAACACAAATACACACACAATCACTGCACTGACATACATACATTCACACACATACAATCACTGCACTGACAAACACACATATACACACACAATCACTACACTGACACACACACACGTATACACACACACAATCCCTGCACTGACACACACACACATACACACACAATCACTGCACTGATACACATATATACACACACAATCACCGCACTCACACACACATATACACACAGAATCACTGCACTGACACACACACACATATACACACAGAATCACTGCGCTGACAAAAACACATATACACACACAATCACGGCACTGATAAACACATATACTCACTCATTCACTGCACTGAAACACACACATATACACACACAATCACTGCACTGACCCACTCATATACACACACAATCACTGCACTGACACACACATACACACACACAATAACTGCACCGACACACACAAATACACACAAATCACTGCACCGACACACATACATTCATACACACAGAATCACTGCACTGACACACACATATACACACACAATCACTGCCCTGATATACACACATTTAAACACACAATCACTGCACTTACACACACAGACATATACACACACAATCACTGCACAGACAAACACACTTATATACACACACAATCACTGCACTGACAACACACATTTACACACACAATCACTGCACTAACACACACATGTACACACACAATTACTGCACTGACACACACACATTTACACACACACAATCACTGCCCTAACAAACACACACATACAAACACAATCACTGCACTGACACACACAGACATACACACACAATCGCTGCACTACCAAACACACAATCACAGCACTGACACACACACATACACACACACAATCACTGCACCGACAAACACAAATACACACACAATCACTGCACTGACATACATACATTCACACACATACAATCACTGCACTGACAAACACACATATACACACACAATCACTACACTGACACACACACACGTATACACACACACAATCCCTGCACTGACACACACACACATACACACACAATCACTGCACTGATACACATATATACACACACAATCACCGCACTCACACACACATATACACACAGAATCACTGCACTGACACACACACACATATACACACAGAATCACTGCGCTGACAAAAACACATATACACACACAATCACGGCACTGATAAACACATATACTCACTCATTCACTGCACTGAAACACACACATATACACACACAATCACTGCACTGACCCACTCATATACACACACAATCACTGCACTGACACACACATACACACACACAATAACTGCACCGACACACACAAATACACACAAATCACTGCACCGACACACATACATTCATACACACACAATCACTGCACTGACACACACACACATTTTACACACACAATCACTGCACTGACACACACACATATACACACACAATCACTGCACTGACAAATACACATATACATACACAATCACTGCACTGACACACACACGTATACACACACATAATCCCTACATATACACACACAATCACTGCACTGACACACACACATATACGTACAATCACTGCTCTGACACACACAGACATATACACACACAATCACTGCACTGACAAACAACACACATATACACACACAATCACTGCACTGACACACACACATTTACACACACACAATCACTGCCCTGACAAACACACATATACACACACAATCACTGCACTGACACACACAGACATACACACACAATCGCTGCACTAACAAACACACAATCACAGCACTGACACACACACATACACACACACACACAATCACTACACCGACACACACAAATACACACACAATAACTGCACTGTCACACACACACATAAAAACACAATCACTGCACTAACAAACACACACACATACACACACAATTACTGCACTGACAAACAACACACACATACACACACAATCACTGCACTGACACACATGCATTTAAACACACAATCACTGCAATGGCACACACACACATACATACACACAATCATTGCACTGACACACACAGACATATGCACACACAATCACTGCACTGAAAAACACACATGTATACACACACAATCACTGCACTGACAAACACACATATACAGACCCAATCTTTGCACTGATACACACATATACACACACAATCACAGCACTGACACACACGTATACACAAACAATCACTGCACTGACACACACACATATACGCAAACAATCACTGCACTGACAAACACACATATACACACACAATCAATGCACTATCAAACACACAGAGACATATACACACACAATCACTGCACTGACAAACAACACACATATACACACACAATCACTGCACTGACAAACAACACACACATACACACACAATCACTGCACTGACACACACGCATTTAAACAAACAATCACTGCACTGACACACACAGACATGTACACACACAATCACTGCACTGACAAACACATAGAAACACATACAATCACTGCTTGACAAACGCACATTTCCACACACAATCACTGCACTGATACATACATATACACACACAATCACTGCACTGATACACACATATACACACACAATCACTGCACTGACAAACACATAGAAACACATAAAATCACTGCTTGACAAATGCACATATACACACACAATCACTGCACTGATACACATATATACACACACAATCACCGCACTCACACACACATATACACACAGAATCACTGCACTGACACACACACATATACACACACAATCACTGCGCTGACAAAAACACATATACACACTCAATTACTGCACTGAAACACACACATATACACACACAATCACTGCACTGACCCACTCATATACACACACAATCACTGCACTGACACACACATATACACACACAATCACTGCACTGACAAACACACATATACACACACACAAAAACTGCCCTGACAAACACACATATTCTCACACAATCACTGCACTGACACACACAGACATACACACACAATTGGTGCACTAACAAACACACAATCACAGCACTGACACACACACATACACACACACACACAATCACTGCACTGACACACACATATACACACACAATCACTGCCCTGACAAACACACATATACACACACAATCACTGCACTGACACACACGCATTTAAACACACAATCACTGCACTGACACACACAGACATATACACACACAATCACTGCACTGACAAACACACTTCTATACACACACAATGACTGCACTGACAACACACATTTACACACACAATCACTGCACTGACAAACACATAGAAACACACAAAATCACTGCTTGACAAACGAACATTGACACACACAATCACTGCACTGATACACATATATACACACACAATCACCGCACTCACACACACATATACACACAGAATCACTGCACTGACACACACACACATATACACACAGAATCACTGCGCTGACAAAAACACATATACACACACAATCACGGCACTGATAAACACATATACTCACTCAATCACTGCACTGAAACACACACATATACACACACAATCACTGCACTGACCCAATCGTATACACACACAATCACTGCACTGACATACACATATACACACACAATCACTGCACTGACAAACACACATATACACACACACAAAAACTGCCCTGACAAACACACATATTCTCACACAATCACTGCACTGACACACACAGACATACACACACAATCGCTGCACTAACAAACACACAATCACAGCACTGACACACACACATACACACACACACAATCACTGCCCTGACAAACACACATATACACACACAATCACTGCACTGACACACACGCATTTAAACACACAATCACTGCACTGACACACACAGACATATACACACACAATCACTGCACTGACAACACACATTTACACACACAATCACTGCACTGATACACACATATACACACACAATCACTGCACTGACACACACACATATACACACACAATCACTGCTCTGACAAACACATTTACACACAAATTCACTGCACTGACACAAACATATATACACACACAATCAATGCACTGACACACAAACACATTTACACACACAATCACTGTACTGACACACACACACATATACACACACAATCACTGCACTGACACACACAATCACTGCACAGACACACACACATACACAAACAAACACTGCACTGACAACACACATTTACACACACAATCACTGCACTAACACACACATGTACACACACAATCACTGCACTGACACACACACATTTACACACACACAATCACTGCCCTGACAAACACACATATACACACACAATCACTGCACTGACACACACAGACATACACACACAATCGCTGCACTAAGAAACACACAATGACTGCACTGACACACACATATACACACACAATCACTGCACCGACACACACAAATACACACAAATCACTGCACTGACACACATACATTCACACACACACACAATCACTGCACGGACAAACACACATATACACACACAATCACTGCACTGACACACACACACATATACACACACAATCACTGCACTGACACACACACACACATACACACACAATCACTGCACTTACAAATACACATATACATACACAATCACTGCACTGACACACACACGTATACACACACATAATCCCTGCACTGACACACACACATATACACACACAATCACTGCACTGACACACACACATATACATACAATCACTGCTCTGACAAACACACATATACACACACAATCACTGCACTGACAAACAACACACATATACACACACAATCACTGCACTGACACACACACATTTACACACACAAATCACAGCTCTGACAAACACACATATACACACACAATCACTGCACTAACACACACATATACACGCACAATCACTGCACTGACACACACACATTTACACACACACAATCACTGCCCTGACAAACACACATATACACACACAATCACTGCACTGACACACACAGACATACACACACAATCGCTGCACTAACAAACACACAATCACAGCACTGACACACACACACATACACACACACACACAATCACTACACCGACACACACAAATACACACACAATAACTGCACTGTCACACACACATTTAAAAACACAATCACTGCACTAACAAACACACACACATATACACACACAATTACTGCACTGACACACACGCATTTAAACACACAATCACTGCAATGACACACACACACATACATACACACAATCACTGCACTGGCACACACAGACATATGCACACACAATCACTGCACTGAAAAACACACATGTATACACACACAATCACTGCACTGACAAACACACATATACAGACTCAATCTTTGCACTGATACACACATATACACACACAATCACAGCACTGACACACACGTATACACAAACAATCACTGCACTGACACACACACATATACGCAAACAATCACTGCACTGACAAACACACATATACACACACAATCACTGCACTAACAAACACACACAGACATATACACACACAATCACTGCACTGACACACACATATACACACACAATCACTGCACTGACACACACGCATTTAAACACACAATCAGTGCACAGACACCACACTTCTATACACACACAATCACTGCACTGACAACACACATTTACACACACAATCACTGCACTGACACACACAGACATGTATACACACACAATCACTGCACTGACACAGACAGATACACACACAATCACTGCCCTGACAAACACACATATACACACACAATCACTGCACTGACACACACATATACACACACAATCACTGCACTGACAAACAACACACACATACACACACCATCACTGCACTGACACACACACATTTACACACACACAATCACTGCCCTGACAAACACACATATACACACACAATCACAGCACTGACACACACGTATACACAAACAATCACTGCACTGACACACACACATATACGCAAAGAATCACTGCACTGACAAACACACATTTACACACACAATCACTGCACTGACACACACACATTTAAAAACACAATCACTGCACTAACAAACACACTCACATATACACACACAATCACTGCACTGACAAACAACACACATATACACACACAATCACTGCACTGACACACACAATCACTGCACAGACACACACACATACACAAACAAACACTGCACTGACACACACATTTTACACACACAATCACTGCACTGACAAACACATAGAAACACATACAATCACTGCTTGACAAACGCACATTTCCACACACAATCACTGCACTGATACATACATATACACACACAATCACTGCACTGATACACACATATACACACACAATCACTGCACTGACAAACACATAGAAACACATACAATCACTGCTTTACAAACGCACATTTCCACACACAATCACTGCACTGATACATACATTTACACACACAATCAATGCACTGACACACAAACACATTTACACACACAATCACTGTACTGACACACACACACATATACACACACAATCACTGCACTGACATACACAATCACTGCACAGACACACACACATACACAAACAAACACTGCACTGACACACACATTTTACACACACAATCACTGCACTGACAAACACATAGAAACACACAAAATCACTGCTTGACAAACGAACATTGACACACACAATCACTGCACTGATACACATATATACACACACAATCACCGCACTCACACACACATATACACACAGAATCACTGCACTGACACACACACACATATACACACAGAATCACTGCGCTGACAAAAACACATATACACACACAATCACGGCACTGATAAACACATATACTCACTCAATCACTGCACTGAAACACACACATATACACACACAATAACTGCACTGACCCAATCGTATACACACACAATCACTGCACTGACATACACATATACACACACAATCACTGCACTGACAAACACACATATACACACACACAAAAACTGCCCTGACAAACACACATATTCTCACACAATCACTGCACTGACACACACAGACATACACACACAATCGCTGCACTAACAAACACACAATCACAGCACTGACACACACACATACACACACACACAATCACTGCCCTGACAAACACACATATACACAAACAATCACTGCACTGACACACACGCATTTAAACACACAATCACTGCACTGACACACACAGACATATACACACACAATCACTGCACTGACAACACACATTTACACACACAATCACTGCACTGATACACATATATACACACACAATCACTGCTCTGACAAACACATTTACACACACAATCACTGCACTGACACAAACATATATACACACACAATCAATGCACTGACACACAAACACATTTACACACACAATCACTGTACTGACAGACACACACATATACACACACAATCACTGCACTGACACACACAATCACTGCACAGACACACACACATACACAAACAAACACTGCACTGACAACACACATTTACACACACAATCACTGCACTAACACACACATGTACACACACAATCACTGCACTGACACACACACATTTACACACACACAATCACTGCCCTGACAAACACACATATACACACACAATCACTGCACTGACACACACAGACATACACACACAATCGCTGCACTAAGAAACACACAATGACTGCACTGACACACACATATACACACACAATCACTGCACCGACACACACAAATACACACAAATCACTGCACTGACACACATACATTCACACACACACACAATCACTGCACGGACAAACACACATATACACACACAATCACTGCACTGACACACACACACATATACACACACAATCACTGCACTGACACACACACACATACACACACAATCACTGCACTTACAAATACACATATACATACACAATCACTGCACTGACACACACACGTATACACACACATAATCCCTGCACTGACACACACACATATACACACACAATCACTGCACTGACACACACACATATACATACAATCACTGCTCTGACAAACACACATATACACACACAATCACTGCACTGACAAACAACACACATATACACACACAATCACTGCACTGACACACACACATTTACACACACACAATCACAGCTCTGACAAACACACATATACACACACAATCACTGCACTAACACACACATATACACGCACAATCACTGCACTGACACACACACATTTACACACACACAATCACTGCCCTGACAAACACACATATACACACACAATCACTGCACTGACACACACAGACATACACACACAATCGCTGCACTAACAAACACACAATCACAGCACTGACACACACACACACACAATCACTACACCGACACACACAAATACACACACAATAACTGCACTGTCACACACACATTTAAAAACACAATCACTGCACTAACAAACACACACACATATACACACACAATTACTGCACTGACTCACACGCATTTAAACACACAATCACTGCAATGACACACACACACATACATACACACAATCACTGCACTGGCACACACAGACATATGCACACACAATCACTGCACTGAAAAACACACATGTATACACACACAATCACTGCACTGACAAACACACATATACAGACTCAATCTTTGCACTGATACACACATATACACACACAATCACAGCACTGACACACACGTATACACAAACAATCACTGCACTGACACACACACATATACGCAAACAATCACTGCACTGACAAACACACATATACACACACAATCACTGCACTAACAAACACACACAGACATATACACACACAATCACTGCACTGACACACACATATACACACACAATCACTGCACTGACACACACGCATTTAAACACACAATCAGTGCACAGACACCACACTTCTATACACACACAATCACTGCACTGACAACACACATTTACACACACAATCACTGCACTGACACACACAGACATGTATACACACACAATCACTGCACTGACACAGACAGATACACACACAATCACTGCCCTGACAAACACACATATACACACACAATCACTGCACTGACACACACATATACACACACAATCACTGCACTGACAAACAACACACACATACACACACCATCACTACACTGACACACACACATTTACACACACACAATCACTGCCCTGACAAACACACATATACACACACAATCACAGCACTGACACACACGTATACACAAACAATCACTGCACTGACACACACACATATACGCAAAGAATCACTGCACTGACAAACACACATTTACACACACAATCACTGCACTAACAAACACACACAATCACTGCACTGACAAACAACACACATATACACACACAATCACTGCACTGACAAACAACACACACATACACACACAATCACTGCACTGACACACACGCATTTAAACACACAATCACTGCACTGACACACACAGACATGTATACACACACAATCACTGCACTGACAACACACAGTTACACACACAATCACTGCACTGATACACACATATACACACACAATCACTGCACTGACACACACACATATACACACACAATCACTGCTCTGACACACACATATACACACAGAATCACTGCACTGACACAAACATATATACACACAATCAATGCACTGATACACAAACACATTTACACACACAATCACTGTACTGACACACACACACATATACACACACAATCACTGCACTGACACACACAATCACTGCACAGACACACACACATACACAAACAAACACTGCACTGACACACACATTTTACACACACAATCACTGCACTGACAAACACATAGAAACACATACAATCACTGCTTGACAAACGCACATTTCCACACACTATCACTGCACTGATACATACATATACACACACAATCACTGCACTGATACACACATATACACACACAATCACTGCACTGACAAACACATAGAAACACATAAAATCACTGCTTGACAAACGCACATATACACACACAATCACTGCACTGATACACATATATACACACACAATCACCGCACTCACACACACATATACACACAGAATCACTGCACTGACACACACACACATATACACACAGAATCACTGCGCTGACAAAAACACATATACACACACAATCACGGCACTGATAAACACATATACTCACTCAATCACTGCACTGACACACACACATATACACACACAATCACTGCACTGACCCACTCATATACACACACAATCACTGCACTGACACACACATATACACACACAATCACTGCACTGACAAACACACATATACACACACACAAAAACTGCCCTGACAAACAAACATATTCTCACACAATCACTGCACTGACACACACAGACATACACACACAATCGCTGCACTAACAAACACACAATCACAGCACTGACACACACACATACACACACACACAATCACTACACCGACACACACAAATACACACACAATCACTGCACTAACAAACACACACACATATACACACACAATTACTGCACTGACAAACAACACACACATACACACACAATCACTGCACTGACACACATGCATTTAAACACACAATCACTGCAATGACACACACACACACATACATACACACAATCACTGCACTGGCACACACAGACATTTGCACACACAATCTCTGCACTGAAAAACACACATGTATACACACACAATCACTGCACTGACAAACACACAAATACACACTCAATCCTTGCACTGATACACACATATACACACACAATCACAGCACTGACACACACGTATACACAAACAATCACTGCACTGACACACACACATATACGCAAATAATCACTGCACTGACAAACACACATATACACACACAATCACTGCACTGATACAGACATATACACACTCACTCACTGCACTGACACACACACATTTAAAAACACAATCACTGCACTAACAAACACACACACATATACACACACAATCACTGCACTGACAAACAACACACATATACACACACAATCACTGCACTGACAAATAACACACACATACACACAAATCACTGCACTGACACACACGCATTTAAACACACAATCACTGCAATGACACACACAGACATATACACACACAATCACTGCACTGACAAACACACTTATATACACACACAATCACTGCACTGACAAACAACACACACATACACACACAATCACTGCACTGACACACACGCATTTAAACACACAATCACTGCACGGACACACACAGACATATACACACACAATCACTGCACTGACAAACACACTTATATACACACACAATCACTGCACTGACAACACACATTTACACACACAATCACTGCACGAACACACACAGACATTTGCACACAATCACTGCACTGAAAAACACACATGCATACACACACAATCACTGCACTGACAAACACACATATACACACTCAATCACTGCACTGATACACACATATACACACAATCACTGTACTGACACACACACATATACACACACAATCACTGCACTGACAAACACACATATACACACACAATCACTGCACTGACACACACATATACACACACAATCACTGCCCTGACAAACACACATATACACACACAATCACTGCACTGACAAACAACAAACACATACACACACAATCTCTGCACTGACACACACGCACTTAAACACACAATCACTGCACGGACACACACAGACATATACACACACAATCACTGCACTGACAAACACACATATATACACACACAATCACTGCACTGACAACACACACAATCACTGCACTAACACACACATGTACACAGACAATCACTGCACTGACACACACACATTTACACACACACAATCACTGCCCTGACAAACACACATATACACACACAATCACAGCACTGACACACACGTATACACAAACAATCACTGCACTGACACACACACATATACGCAAAGAATCATTGCACTGACACACACACACATATACACACACAATCACTGCACTGACACACACAATCACTGCACAGACACACACACATTTACACACACAATCACTGCACGAACACACACAGACATTTGCACACAATCACTGCACTGAAAAACACACATGTATACACACACAATCACTGCACTGACAAACACACATATACACACTCAATCACTGCACTGATACACACATATACACACAATCACTGTACTGACACACACACATATACACACACAATCACTGCACTGACAAACACACATATACACACACAATCACTGCACTGACACACACATATACACACACAATCACTGCACTGACAAACAACACACACATACACACACCATCACTGCACTGACACACACACATTTACACACACACAATCACTGCCCTGACAAACACACATATACACACACAATCACTGCACTGACACACACGTATACACAAACAATCACTGCACTGACACACACACATATACGCAAAGAATCACTGCACTGACAAACACACATTTACACACACAATCACTGCACTGACACACACACATTTAAAAACACAATCACTGCACTAACAAACACACTCACATATACACACACAATCACTGCACTGACAAACAACACACATATACACACACAATCACTGCACTGACACACACAATCACTGCACAGACACACACACATACACAAACAAACACTGCACTGACACACACATTTTACACACACAATCACTGCACTGACAAACACATAGAAACACATACAATCACTGCTTGACAAACGCACATTTCCACACACAATCACTGCACTGATACATACATATACACACACAATCACTGCACTGATACACACATATACACACACAATCACTGCACTGACAAACACATAGAAACACATACAATCACTGCTTTACAAACGCACATTTCCACACACAATCACTGCACTGATACATACATTTACACACACAATCAATGCACTGACACACAAACACATTTACACACACAATCACTGTACTGACACACACACACATATACACACACAATCACTGCACTGACATACACAATCACTGCACAGACACACACACATACACAAACAAACACTGCACTGACACACACATTTTACACACACAATCACTGCACTGACAAACACATAGAAACACACAAAATCACTGCTTGACAAACGAACATTGACACACACAATCACTGCACTGATACACATATATACACACACAATCACCGCACTCACACACACATATACACACAGAATCACTGCACTGACACACACACACATATACACACAGAATCACTGCGCTGACAAAAACACATATACACACACAATCACGGCACTGATAAACACATATACTCACTCAATCACTGCACTGAAACACACACATATACACACACAATAACTGCACTGACCCAATCGTATACACACACAATCACTGCACTGACATACACATATACACACACAATCACTGCACTGACAAACACACATATACACACACACAAAAACTGCCCTGACAAACACACATATTCTCACACAATCACTGCACTGACACACACAGACATACACACACAATCGCTGCACTAACAAACACACAATCACAGCACTGACACACACACATACACACACACACAATCACTGCCCTGACAAACACACATATACACAAACAATCACTGCACTGACACACACGCATTTAAACACACAATCACTGCACTGACACACACAGACATATACACACACAATCACTGCACTGACAACACACATTTACACACACAATCACTGCACTGATACACATATATACACACACAATCACTGCTCTGACAAACACATTTACACACACAATCACTGCACTGACACAAACATATATACACACACAATCAATGCACTGACACACAAACACATTTACACACACAATCACTGTACTGACACACACACACATATACACACACAATCACTGCACTGACACACACAATCACTGCACAGACACACACACATACACAAACAAACACTGCACTGACAACACACATTTACACACACAATCACTGCACTAACACACACATGTACACACACAATCACTGCACTGACACACACACATTTACACACACACAATCACTGCCCTGACAAACACACATATACACACACAATCACTGCACTGACACACACAGACATACACACACAATCGCTGCACTAAGAAACACACAATGACTGCACTGACACACACATATACACACACAATCACTGCACCGACACACACAAATACACACAAATCACTGCACTGACACACATACATTCACACACACACACAATCACTGCACGGACAAACACACATATACACACACAATCACTGCACTGACACACACACACATATACACACACAATCACTGCACTGACACACACACACATACACACACAATCACTGCACTTACAAATACACATATACATACACAATCACTGCACTGACACACACACGTATACACACACATAATCCCTGCACTGACACACACACATATACACACACAATCACTGCACTGACACACACACATATACATACAATCACTGCTCTGACAAACACACATATACACACACAATCACTGCACTGACAAACAACACACATATACACACACAATCACTGCACTGACACACACACATTTACACACACACAATCACAGCTCTGACAAACACACATATACACACACAATCACTGCACTAACACACACATATACACGCACAATCACTGCACTGACACACACACATTTACACACACACAATCACTGCCCTGACAAACACACATATACACACACAATCACTGCACTGACACACACAGACATACACACACAATCGCTGCACTAACAAACACACAATCACAGCACTGACACACACACACATACACACACACACACAATCACTACACCGACACACACAAATACACACACAATAACTGCACTGTCACACACACATTTAAAAACACAATCACTGCACTAACAAACACACACACATATACACACACAATTACTGCACTGACTCACACGCATTTAAACACACAATCACTGCAATGACACACACACACATACATACACACAATCACTGCACTGGCACACACAGACATATGCACACACAATCACTGCACTGAAAAACACACATGTATACACACACAATCACTGCACTGACAAACACACATATACAGACTCAATCTTTGCACTGATACACACATATACACACACAATCACAGCACTGACACACACGTATACACAAACAATCACTGCACTGACACACACACATATACGCAAACAATCACTGCACTGACAAACACACATATACACACACAATCACTGCACTAACAAACACACACAGACATATACACACACAATCACTGCACTGACACACACATATACACACACAATCACTGCACTGACACACACGCATTTAAACACACAATCAGTGCACAGACACCACACTTCTATACACACACAATCACTGCACTGACAACACACATTTACACACACAATCACTGCACTGACACACACAGACATGTATACACACACAATCACTGCACTGACACAGACAGATACACACACAATCACTGCCCTGACAAACACACATATACACACACAATCACTGCACTGACACACACATATACACACACAATCACTGCACTGACAAACAACACACACATACACACACCATCACTGCACTGACACACACACATTTACACACACACAATCACTGCCCTGACAAACACACATATACACACACAATCACAGCACTGACACACACGTATACACAAACAATCACTGCACTGACACACACACATATACGCAAAGAATCACTGCACTGACAAACACACATTTACACACACAATCACTGCACTAACAAACACACACAATCACTGCACTGACAAACAACACACATATACACACACAATCACTGCACTGACAAACAACACACACATACACACACAATCACTGCACTGACACACACGCATTTAAACACACAATCACTGCACTGACACACACAGACATGTATACACACACAATCACTGCACTGACAACACACAGTTACACACACAATCACTGCACTGATACACACATATACACACACAATCACTGCACTGACACACACACATATACACACACAATCACTGCTCTGACACACACATATACACACAGAATCACTGCACTGACACAAACATATATACACACAATCAATGCACTGATACACAAACACATTTACACACACAATCACTGTACTGACACACACACACATATACACACACAATCACTGCACTGACACACACAATCACTGCACAGACACACACACATACACAAACAAACACTGCACTGACACACACATTTTACACACACAATCACTGCACTGACAAACACATAGAAACACATACAATCACTGCTTGACAAACGCACATTTCCACACACTATCACTGCACTGATACATACATATACACACACAATCACTGCACTGATACACACATATACACACACAATCACTGCACTGACAAACACATAGAAACACATAAAATCACTGCTTGACAAACGCACATATACACACACAATCACTGCACTGATACACATATATACACACACAATCACCGCACTCACACACACATATACACACAGAATCACTGCACTGACACACACACACATATACACACAGAATCACTGCGCTGACAAAAACACATATACACACACAATCACGGCACTGATAAACACATATACTCACTCAATCACTGCACTGACACACACACATATACACACACAATCACTGCACTGACCCACTCATATACACACACAATCACTGCACTGACACACACATATACACACACAATCACTGCACTGACAAACACACATATACACACACACAAAAACTGCCCTGACAAACAAACATATTCTCACACAATCACTGCACTGACACACACAGACATACACACACAATCGCTGCACTAACAAACACACAATCACAGCACTGACACACACACATACACACACACACAATCACTACACCGACACACACAAATACACACACAATCACTGCACTAACAAACACACACACATATACACACACAATTACTGCACTGACAAACAACACACACATACACACACAATCACTGCACTGACACACATGCATTTAAACACACAATCACTGCAATGACACACACACACACATACATACACACAATCACTGCACTGGCACACACAGACATTTGCACACACAATCTCTGCACTGAAAAACACACATGTATACACACACAATCACTGCACTGACAAACACACAAATACACACTCAATCCTTGCACTGATACACACATATACACACACAATCACAGCACTGACACACACGTATACACAAACAATCACTGCACTGACACACACACATATACGCAAATAATCACTGCACTGACAAACACACATATACACACACAATCACTGCACTGATACAGACATATACACACTCACTCACTGCACTGACACACACACATTTAAAAACACAATCACTGCACTAACAAACACACACACATATACACACACAATCACTGCACTGACAAACAACACACATATACACACACAATCACTGCACTGACAAATAACACACACATACACACAAATCACTGCACTGACACACACGCATTTAAACACACAATCACTGCAATGACACACACAGACATATACACACACAATCACTGCACTGACAAACACACTTATATACACACACAATCACTGCACTGACAAACAACACACACATACACACACAATCACTGCACTGACACACACGCATTTAAACACACAATCACTGCACGGACACACACAGACATATACACACACAATCACTGCACTGACAAACACACTTATATACACACACAATCACTGCACTGACAACACACATTTACACACACAATCACTGCACGAACACACACAGACATTTGCACACAATCACTGCACTGAAAAACACACATGCATACACACACAATCACTGCACTGACAAACACACATATACACACTCAATCACTGCACTGATACACACATATACACACAATCACTGTACTGACACACACACATATACACACACAATCACTGCACTGACAAACACACATATACACACACAATCACTGCACTGACACACACATATACACACACAATCACTGCCCTGACAAACACACATATACACACACAATCACTGCACTGACAAACAACAAACACATACACACACAATCTCTGCACTGACACACACGCACTTAAACACACAATCACTGCACGGACACACACAGACATATACACACACAATCACTGCACTGACAAACACACATATATACACACACAATCACTGCACTGACAACACACACAATCACTGCACTAACACACACATGTACACAGACAATCACTGCACTGACACACACACATTTACACACACACAATCACTGCCCTGACAAACACACATATACACACACAATCACAGCACTGACACACACGTATACACAAACAATCACTGCACTGACACACACACATATACGCAAAGAATCATTGCACTGACACACACACACATATACACACACAATCACTGCACTGACACACACAATCACTGCACAGACACACACACATTTACACACACAATCACTGCACGAACACACACAGACATTTGCACACAATCACTGCACTGAAAAACACACATGTATACACACACAATCACTGCACTGACAAACACACATATACACACTCAATCACTGCACTGATACACACATATACACACAATCACTGTACTGACACACACACATATACACACACAATCACTGCACTGACAAACACACATATACACACACAATCACTGCACTGACACACACATATACACACACAATCACTGCCCTGACAAACACACATATACACACACAATCACTGCACTGACAAACAACAAACACATACACACACAATCTCTGCACTGACACACACGCACTTAAACACACAATCACTGCACGGACACACACAGACATATACACACACAATCACTGCACTGACAAACACACATATATACACACACAATCACTGCACTGACAACACACATTTACACACACAATCACTGCACTAACACACACATGTACACAGACAATCACTGCACTGACACACACACATTTACACACACACAATCACTGCCCTGACAAACACACATATACACACACAATCACAGCACTGACACACACGTATACACAAACAATCACTGCACTGACACACACACATATACGCAAAGAATCATTGCACTGACACACACACATATACACACACAATCACTGCACTGACACACACATATTTAAAAACACAATCATTGCACTATCAAACACACACACATATACACACACAATCACTGCACTGACAAACAACACACATATACACACACAATCACTGCACTGACAAACAACACACACATACACACACAATCACTGCACTGACACACACGCATTTAAACACACAATCACTGCACTGACACACACAGACATGTATACACACACAATCACTGCACTGACAACACACATTTACACACACAATCACTGCACTGATACACACATATACACACACAATCACTGCACTGACACACACACATATACACACACAATCACTGCTCTGACACACACATATACACACACAATCACTGCACTCACACACACATATATACACACACAGTCAATGCACTGACACACAAACACATTTACACTCACAATCACTGTACTGACACACACACACATATACACACACAATCACTGCACTGACACACACAATCACTGAACTGACACACACACATACACAAACAAACACTGCACTGACACACAATTTTACACACACAATCACTGCACTGACAAACACATAGAAACACATACAATCACTGCTTGACAAACGCACATATACACACACAATCACTGCACTGATACACACATATACACACACAATTACTGCACTGATACACACATATACACACACAATCACTGCACTGACAAACACATAGAAACACATAAAATCACTGATTGACAAAGGCAGATATACACACACAATCACTGCACTGATACACATATATACACACACAATCACCGCACTCACACACACATATACACACAGAATCACTGCACTGACACACACACATATACACACAGAATCACTGCGCTGACAAAAACACATATACACACACAATCACGGCACTGATAAACACATATACTCACTCAATCACTGCACTGACACACTCATATACACACACAATCACTGCACTGAAACACAAATATAAACACACAATCACTGCACTGACAAACACACATATACACACACACAATCACAGCCCTGACAAACACACATATACACACTCAATCACTGCACTGATACACACATATACACACCCAATCACTGCCCTGACAAACACACATATACACACACAATCACGGCACTGACAAACAACACACATATACACACACAATCACTGCACTGACAAACAACACACACATACACACACAATCACTGCACTGACACACACGCATTTAAACACACAATCACTGCACTGACACACACAGACATGTATACACACACAATCACTGCACTGACAACACACATTTACACACACAATCACTGCACTGATACACACATATACACACACAATCACTGCACTGACACACACACATATACACACACAATCACTGCTCTGACACACACATATACACACAGAATCACTGCACTCACACACACATATATACACACACAGTCAATGCACTGACACACAAACACATTTACACTCACAATCACTGTACTGACACACACACACATATACACACACAATCACTGCACTGACACACACAATCACTGAACTGACACACACACATACACAAACAAACACTGCACTGACACACAATTTTACACACACAATCACTGCACTGACAAACACATAGAAACACATACAATCACTGCTTGACAAACGCACATATACACACACAATCACTGCACTGATACACACATATACACACACAATTACTGCACTGATACACACATATACACACACAATCACTGCACTGACAAACACATAGAAACACATAAAATCACTGATTGACAAAGGCAGATATACACACACAATCACTGCACTGATACACATATATACACACACAATCACCGCACTCACACACACATATACACACAGAATCACTGCACTGACACACACACATATACACACAGAATCACTGCGCTGACAAAAACACATATACACACACAATCACGGCACTGATAAACACATATACTCACTCAATCACTGCACTGACACACTCATATACACACACAATCACTGCACTGAAACACAAATATACACACACAATCACTGCACTGACAAACACACATATACACACACACAATCACGGCCCTGACAAACACACATATACACACTCAATCACTGCACTGATACACACATATACACACCCAATCACTGCCCTGACAAACACACATATACACACACAATCACGGCACTGATAAACACATATACACACACAATCACTGCACTGACACACTCATATACACACACAATCACTGCACTGACACACAAATATACACACACAATCACTGCACTGACAAACACACATATACACACACACAATCATGGCCCTGACAAACACACATAATCTCACACAATCACTGCACTGACACACACAGACATACACACGCAATCGCTGCACTAACAAACACACAATCACAGCACTGACACACACACATACACACACACAGAATCACTACGCTGACACACACAAATACACACACAATCACTGCACTAACAAACACACACATATACACACACAATTACTGCACTGACAAACAACACACACATACACACACAATCACTGCACTGACACACACGCATTTAAACACACAATCACTGCAATGACACACACACACATACATACACACAATCACTGCACTGACACACACAGACATATGCACACACAATCACTGCACTGAAAAACACACATGTATACACACACAATCACTGCACTGACAAACACACAAATACACACACAATCATTGCACTGATACACACAGATACACACACAATCACTGCACCGACACACTCCAATACACACACAATCACTGCACTGACACACATACATTCACACACACACAATCACTGCACTGACAAACGCACATATACACACACAATCACTGCACTGACACACACACATACACACACACACAATCACTGCACTGACACACACACACATATACACACACAATCACTGCACTGACACACACACTTATATACACAAACAATCACTGCACTGACAACACACATTTACACACACAATCACTGCACTGATACACAGACATATACACACACAATCACTGCACTGACAAACACACTTATATACACACACAATCACTGCACTGACAACACACATTTACACACACAATCACTGCACTGATACACACATATACACACACAATCACTGCACTGACACATACTCATATACACACTCAATCACTGCACTGATATACACACACAATCACTGCACTGACACACACATATACACACACAATCACTGCCCTGACAAACACACATATACACACACAATCACTGCACTGACACACACATATACACACACAATCACTGCACTGACAAACAACACACACATACACACACAATCACTGCACTGACACACACGCATTTAATCAAACAATCACTGCACGGACACACACAGACATATACACACACAATCACTGCACTGACAAACACACTTATATACACACACAATCACTGCACTGACAACACACATTTACACACACGATCACTGCACAAACACACACATGTACACACACAATTACTGCACTGACACACACACATTTACACAAACACAATCACTGCCCTGACAAACACACATATACACACACAATCACAGCACTGACACACACGTACACACAAACAATCACTGCACTGACACACACAAATATACGCAAAAAATCACTGCACTGACAAACACACATATACACGCACAATCACTGCACTGATACAGACATATACACACTCACTCACTGCACTGACACCCACATTTAAAAACACAATCACTGCACTCACAAACACACACAGACATATACACACCCAATCACTGCACTGACAAACAACACACATATACACACACAATCAATGCACTGACAAACAACACACACATACACACACAATCACTGCACTGACACATACGTATTTAAACACACAATCACTGCACTGATACACAGACATATACACACACAATCACTGCACTGACAAACACTCTTATATACAAACACAATCACTGCACTGACAACACACATTTACACACACAATCACTGCACTGATAAACACATATACTCACTCAATCACTGCACTGACACACACACATATACACACACAATCACTGCACTGACACACTCATATACACACACAATCACTGCACTGACACACACATATACACACACAATCACTGCACTGACACACACATATACACACACAATCACTGCCCTGACAAACACACATATACACACACAATCACTGCACTGACAAACAACACACACATACACACACAATCTCTGCACTGACACACACGCACTTAAACACACAATCACTGCACGGACACACACAGACATATACACACACAATCACTGCACTGACAAACACACATATATACACACACAATCACTGCACTGGCAACACACATTTACAAACGCAATCACTGCCCTAACACACACATGTACACACACAATCACTGCACTGACACACACACATTTACACACACACAATCACTGCACTGACACACACATATTTAAAAACACAATCACTGCACTAACAAACACACACACATATACACACACAATCACTGCACTGACAAACAACACACATATACACACACAATCACTGCACTGACAAACAACACACACATACACACACAATCACTGCACTGACACACACGCATATACACACTCAATCACTGCACTGATATACACACACAATCACTGCACTGACACACACATATACACACACAATCACTGCCCTGACAAACACACATATACACACACAATCACTGCACTGACACACACATATACACACACAATCACTGCACTGACAAACAACACACACATACACACACAATCACTGCACTGACACACACGCATTTAATCAAACAATCACTGCACGGACACACACAGACATATACACACACAATCACTGCACTGACAAACACACTTATATACACACACAATCACTGCACTGACAACACACATTTACACACACGATCACTGCACAAACACACACATGTACACACACAATTACTGCACTGACACACACACATGTACACACACACAATCATGGCCCTGACAAACACTCATAATCTCACACAATCACTGCACTGACACACACAGACATACACACGCAATCGCTGCACTAACAAACACACAATCACAGCACTGACACACACACATACACACACACAGAATCACTGCACGGACACACACAAATACACACACAATCACTGCACTAACAAACACACACATATACACACACAATTACTGCACTGACAAACAACACACACATACACACACAATCACTGCACTGACACACGTGCATTTAAACACACAATCACTGCAATGATACACACAATCACTGCACTGACACACACAGACATATGCACACACAATCACTGCACTGAAAAACACACATGTATACACACACAATCACTGCACTGACAAACACACAAATACACACACAATCATTGCACTGATACACACAGATGCACACACAATCACTGCACCGACACACTCCAATACACACACAATCACTGCACTGACACACATACATTCACACACACACAATCACTGCACTGACAAACGCACATATACACACACAATCACTGCACTGACACACACACACATACACACACACACAATCACTGCACTGACACACACACACATATACACACACAATCACTGCACTGACACACACACTTATATACACACACAATCACTGCACTGACAACACACATTTACACACACAATCACTGCACTGATACACAGACATATACACACACAATCACTGCACTGACAAACACACTTATATACACACACAATCACTGCACTGACAACACACATTTACACACACAATCACTGCACTGATACACACATATACACACACAATCACTGCACTGACACACACTCATATACACACTCAATCACTGCACTGATATACACACACAATCACTGCACTGACACACACATATACACACACAATCACTGCCCTGACAAACACACATATACACACACAATCACTGCACTGACACACACATATACACACACAATCACTGCACTGACAAACAACACACACATACACACACAATCACTGCACTGACACACACGCATTTAATCAAACAATCACTGCACGGACACACACAGACATATACACACACAATCACTGCACTGACTAACACACTTATATACACACACAATCACTGCACTGACAACACACATTTACACACACGATCACTGCACAAACACACACATGTACACACACAATTACTGCACTGACACACACACATTTACACACACACAATCACTGCCCTGACAAACACACATGTACACACACAATCACAGCACTGACACACACGTATACACAAACAATCACTGCACTGACACACACAAATATACGCAAAAAATCACTGCACTGACAAACACACATATACACGCACAATCACTGCACTGATACAGACATATACACACTCACTCACTGCACTGACACACACATTTAAAAACACAATCACTGCACTCACAAACACACACAGACATATACACACCCAATCACTGCACTGACAAACAACACACATATACACACACAATCAATGCACTGACAAACAACACACACATACACACACAATCACTGCACTGACACATACGTATTTAAACACACAATCACTGCACTGATACACAGACATATACACACACAATCACTGCACTGACAAACACTCTTATATACAAACACAATCACTGCACTGACAACACACATTTACACACACAATCACTGCACTGATAAACACATATACTCACTCAATCACTGCACTGACACACACACATATACACACACAATCACTGCACTGACACACTCATATACACACACAATCACTGCACTGACACACACATATACACACACAATCACTGCACTGACACACACATATACACACACAATCACTGCCCTGACAAACACACATATACACACACAATCACTGCACTGACAAACAACACACACATACACACACAATCTCTGCACTGACACACACGCACTTAAACACACAATCACTGCACGGACACACACAGACATATACACACACAATCACTGCACTGACAAACACACATATATACACACACAATCACTGCACTGGCAACACACATTTACAAACGCAATCACTGCCCTAACACACACATGTACACACACAATCACTGCACTGACACACACACATTTACACACACACAATCACTGCACTGACACACACATATTTAAAAACACAATCACTGCACTAACAAACACACACACATATACACACACAATCACTGCACTGACAAACAACACACATATACACACACAATCACTGCACTGACAAACAACACACACATACACACACAATCACTGCACTGACACACACGCATATACACACTCAATCACTGCACTGATATACACACACAATCACTGCACTGACACACACATATACACACACAATCACTGCCCTGACAAACACACATATACACACACAATCACTGCACTGACACACACATATACACACACAATCACTGCACTGACAAACAACACACACATACACACACAATCACTGCACTGACACACACGCATTTAATCAAACAATCACTGCACGGACACACACAGACATACACACACACAATCACTGCACTGACAAACACACTTATATACACACACAATCACTGCACTGACTAACACACTTATATACACACACAATCACTGCACTGACAACACACATTTACACACACGATCACTGCACAAACACACACATGTACACACACAATTACTGCACTGACACACACACATTTACACACACACAATCACTGCCCTGACAAACACACATGTACACACACAATCACAGCACTGACACACACGTATACACAAACAATCACTGCACTGACACACACAAATATACGCAAAAAATCACTGCACTGACAAACACACATATACACGCACAATCACTGCACTGATACAGACATATACACACTCACTCACTGCACTGACACACACATTTAAAAACACAATCACTGCACTCACAAACACACACAGACATATACACACCCAATCACTGCACTGACAAACAACACACATATACACACACAATCAATGCACTGACAAACAACACACACATACACACACAATCACTGCACTGACACATACGTATTTAAACACACAATCACTGCACTGATACACAGACATATACACACACAATCACTGCACTGACAAACACTCTTATATACAAACACAATCACTGCACTGACAACACACATTTACACACACAATCACTGCACTGATAAACACATATACTCACTCAATCACTGCACTGACACACACACATATACACACACAATCACTGCACTGACACACTCATATACACACACAATCACTGCACTGACACACACATATACACACACAATCACTGCACTGACACACACATATACACACACAATCACTGCCCTGACAAACACACATATACACACACAATCACTGCACTGACAAACAACACACACATACACACACAATCTCTGCACTGACACACACGCACTTAAACACACAATCACTGCACGGACACACACAGACATATACACACACAATCACTGCACTGACAAACACACATATATACACACACAATCACTGCACTGGCAACACACATTTACAAACGCAATCACTGCCCTAACACACACATGTACACACACAATCACTGCACTGACACACACACATTTACACACACACAATCACTGCCCTGACAAACACACATATACACACACAATCACAGCACTGACACACACGTATACACAAACAATCACTGCACTGACACACACACATATACGCAAAGAATCATTGCACTGACACACACACATATACACACACAATCACTGCACTGACACACACATATTTAAAAACACAATCACTGCACTAACAAACACACACACATATACACACACGATCACTGCACTGACAAACAACACACACATACACACACAATCACTGCACTGACACACACTCATATACACACTCAATCACTGCACTGATATACACACACAATCACTGCACTGACACACACATATACACACACAATCACTGCCCTGACAAACACACATATACACACACAATCACTGCACTGACACACACATATACACACACAATCACTGCACTGACAAACAACACACACATACACACACAATCACTGCACTGACACACACGCATTTAATCAAACAATCACTGCACGGACACACACAGACATATACACACACAATCACTGCACTGACAAACACACTTATATACACACACAATCACTGCACTGACAACACACATTTACACACACGATCACTGCACAAACACACACATGTACACACACAATTTCTGCACTGACACACACATTTACACACACACAATCACTGCCCTGACAAACACACATATACACACACAATCACAGCACTGACACACACGTATAAACAAACAATCACTGCACTGACACACACAAATATACGCAAAAAATCACTGTACTGACAAACACACATATACACGCACAATCACTGCACTGATACAGACATATACACACTCACTCACTGCACTGACACACACATTTAAAAACACAATCACTGCACTCACAAACACACACAGACATATACACACCCAATCACTGCACTGACAAACAACACACATATACACACACAATCAATGCACTGACAAACAACACACACATACACACACAATCACTGCACTGACACATACGTATTTAAACACACAATCACTGCACTGATACACAGACATATACACACACAATCACTGCACTGACAAACACTCTTATATACAAACACAATCACTGCACTGACAACACACATTTACACACACAATCACTGCACTGATAAACACATATACTCACTCAATCACTGCACTGACACACACACATATACACACACAATCACTGCACTGACACACTCATATACACACACAATCACTGCACTGACACACACATATACACACACAATCACTGCACTGACACACACATATACACACACAATCACTGCCCTGACAAACACACATATACACACACAATCACTGCACTGACAAACAACACACACATACACACACAATCTCTGCACTGACACACACGCACTTAAACACACAATCACTGCACGGACACACACAGACATATACACACACAATCACTGCACTGACAAACACACATATATACACACACAATCACTGCACTGACAACACACATTTACCAACACAATCACTGCACTAACACACACATGTACGCACACAATCACTGCACTGACACACACACACATTTACACACACACAATCACTGCCCTGACAAACACACATATACACACACAATCACAGCACTGACACACACGTATACACAAACAATCACTGCACTGACACACACACATATACGCAAAGAATCATTGCACTGACAAACACACATATACACACACAATCACTGCACTGACACACACACATTTAAAAACACAATCACTGCACTGACAAACAACACACATATACACACACAATCACTGCACTGACAAACAACACACACATACACACACAATCACTGCACTGACACACACGCATTTAAACACACAATCACTGCACTGACACACACAGACATGTATACACACACAATCACTGCACTGACAACACACATTTACACACATAATCACTGCACTGATACACACATATACACACACAATCTCTGCACGGACACACACACATATACACACAGAATCACTGCTCTGACACACACATATACACACACACAATCAATGCACTGACACACAAACACATATACACACACAATCACTGCACTGACACACACACACATATGCACACACAATGACTGCACTGACACACACAATCACTGCACTGACACACACACATACACAAACAAACACTGCACTGACACACACATTTTACACACACAATCACTGCACTGACAAACACATAGAAACACATACAATCACTGCTTGACAAACGCACATATACACACACAATCACTGCACTGATACACACATATACACACACAATCACTGCACTGATACACACATATACACACACAATCGCTGCACTGACAAACACATAGAAACACATACAATCACTGCTTGACAAACGCACATATACACACACAATCACTGCACTGATGCACATTTATACACACACAATCACCGCACTCACACACACATATACACACAGAATCACTGCACTGACACACACACACATATACACACAGAATCACTGCACTGACAAAAACACATATACACACACAATCATGGCACTGATAAACACATATACTCACTCAATCACTGCACTGACACATACACATATACACACACAATCACTGCACTGACACACTCATATACACACGCAATCACTGCACTGACACACACACATATACACACACAATCACTGCACTGACACACTCATATACACACACAATCACTGCACTGACACACACATATACACACACAATCACTGCACTGACAAACGCACATATACACACACAATCACTGCACTGATACACACATATACACACACAATCACTGCACTGATACACACATATACACACACAATCGCTGCACTGACAAACACATAGAAACACATACAATCACTGCTTGACAAACGCACATATACACACACAATCACTGCACTGATACACATATATACACACACAATCACCGCACACACACACACATATACACACAGAATCACTGCACTGACACACACACACATATACACACAGAATCACTGCGCTGACAAAAACACATATACACACACAATCATGGCACTGATAAACACATATACTCACTCAATCACTGCACTGACACACACACATATACACACACAATCACTGCACTGACACACTCATATACACACACAATCACTGCACTGACACACACATATACACACACAATCACTGCACTGACACACACACATACACACATTTACACAATCACTACACCGACACACACAAATACACACACAATAACTGCACTGTGACACACACATTTAAAAACACAAACACTGCACTAACAAACAAACACACATATACACACACAATTACTGCACTGACAAACAACACACACATACACACACAATCACTGCACTGACACACATGCATTTAAACACACAATCACTGCAATGACACACACACACATACATACACACAATCACTGCACTGACGCACACAGACATATGCACACACAATCGCTGCACTGACAAACAACACACACATACACACACAATCACTGCACTGACAAACACACATATACAGACTCAATCTTTGCACTGATACACACATATACGCACACAATCACAGCACTGACACACATGTATACACAAACAATCATTGCACTGACACACACACATATACGCAAAGAATCACTGCACTGACAAACACACATATACACACACAATCACTGCACTGATACAGACATATACACACTCACTCACTGCACGGACACACACACATTTAAAAACACAATCACTGCACTAACAAACACACACACATATACACACACAATCACTGCACTGACAAACAACACACATTTCCACACACAATCACTGCACTGACAAACAACACACACATACACACACAATCACTGCACTGACACACACGCATTTAAACACACAATCAATACAATGACACACACTCACATACATACACACAATCACTGCACTGACACACACAGACATATACACACAATCACTGCAATGAAAAACACACATGTATGCACACACAATGACTGCACTGACAAACACACATATACGCACTCAATCACTGCACTGATACACACATATACACACACAATCACTGCACTGACACACACACATATACACACACAATCACTGCACTGACACACACATATACACACACAATCACTGCCCTGATATACACACACAATCACTGCACTGACACACACATATACACACACAATCACTGCACTGACAAACAACACACACATACACACACAATCACTGCACTGACACACACGCATTTAAACACACAATCACTGCAATGACACACACACACATGCATACACACAATCACTGCACTGACACACACTGACATATACACACACAATCACTGCACTGACACACACAGACATACACACACACAATCACTGCACCGACATACACAAATTTAAAAACTCAATCACTGCACTAACAAACACACACATATGCACACACAATTACTGCTCTGACAAACAACACACATTTCCACACACAATTACTGCACTGACAAACAACACACACATACGCAAACAATCACTGCACTGACACACACGCCTTTAAACACACAATCACTGCAATGACACACACACATACACACACAATCACTGCACTGACACACAAGCATTTAAACACACAATCACTGCACTGACACACACGCATTTAAACACACAATTACTGCAATGACACACACACATATACACACTCAATCTTTGCACTGATACACACATATACACAAACAATCACTGCACTGACACACACACATATACGCAAAGAATCACTGCACTGACAAACACACATACACACACACAATCACTGCACTGATACAGACATATACACACTCACTCACTGCACTGACACACACACATTTAAAACCACAATCACTGCACTAACAAACACACACAATCACTGCACTGACAAACAACACACATATACACACAAAATCACTGCACTGACAAACAACACACACATATACACACACAATCACTGCACTGACACACACTCATTTAAACACACAATCACTGCAATGACACACACACACATACATACACACAATCACTGCACTGACAAACACACATATACACACACACAAAAACTGCCCTGACTAACACACATATTCTCACACAATCACTGCACTGACACACACAGACATACACACACAATCGCTGCACGAACAAACACACAATCACAGCACTGATACACACAAATACACACACAATCACTGCACTAACAAACACACACACATATACACACACAATTACTGCACTGACAAACAACACACACATACACACACAATCACTGCACTGACACACATGCATTTAAACACACAATCACTGCAATGACACACACACACATACATACACACAATCACTGCACTGACACACACAGACATATACACACACAATCACTGCACTGACAAACACACATATACAGACTCAATCTTTGCACTGATACACACATATACACACACAATCACAGCACTGACACACACGTATACACAAACAATCATTGCACTGACACACACACATATACGCAAAGAATCACTGCACTGACAAACACACATATACACACACAATCACTGCACTGATACAGACATATACACACTCACTCACTGCACTGACACACACACATTTAAAAACACAATCACTGCACTAACAAACACACACACATATACACACACAATCACTGCACTGACAAATAACACACATTTCCACACACAATCACTGCACTGACAAACAACACACACATACACACACAATCACTGCACTGACACACACGCATTTAAACACACAATCACGACAATGACACACACTCACATACATACACACAATCACTGCACTGACACACACAGACATATACACACAATCACTGCACTGAAAAACACACATGTATGCACACACAATGACTGCACTGACAAACACACATATACGCACTCAATCACTGCACTGATACACACATATACACACACAATCTCTGCACTGACACATACACATATACACACACAATCACTGCACTGACACACACTTATACACACACAATCACTGCCCTGATATACACACACAATCACTGCACTGACACACACATATACACACACAATCACTGCACTGACAAACAACACACACATACACACACAATCACTGCACTGACACACACGCATTTAAACACACAATCACTGCAATGACACACACATATACACACACAATCACTGCACTGACACACACAGACATACACACACAATCACTGCACCGACACACACAAATACACACACAATAACTGCACTGTCACACACACATTTAAAAACACAATCACTGCACTAACAAACACACACATATACACACACAATTACTGCACTGACAAACAACGCACATTTCCACACACAATTACTGCACTGACAAACAACATACACATACGCAAACAATCACTGCACTGACACACACGCCTTTAAACACACAATCACTGCAATGACACTCACACACACACACATACACACAATCACTGTACTGACGCACACAGACATATGCACACACAATCACTGCACTGAAAAACACACATGTATACACACACAATCACTGCACTGACAAACACACATATACACACTCAATCTTTGCACTGATACACACATATACACACACAATCACAGCACTGACACACACGTATACACAAACAATCACTGCACTGACACACACACATATACGCAAAGAATCACTGCACTGACAAACACACATTTAAAAACACAATCACTGCACTAACAAACACACACAATCACTGCACTGACAAACAACACACATATACACACACAATCACTGCACTGACAAACAACACACACATACACACACAATCACTGCACTGACACACACTCATTTAAACACACAATCACTGCAATGACACACACACATACATACACAATCACTGCACTGACAAACACACATATACACACACACAAAAACTGCCCTGACAAACACACATATTCTCACACAATCACTGCACTGACACACACAGGCATACACACACAATCGCTGCACTAACAAACACACAATCACAGCACTGACACACACATGTACACACACACACAATCACTACACCGACACACACAAATACACACACAATCACTGCACTAACAACACACACATATACACACACAATTACTGCACTGACAAACAACACACACATACACACACAATCACTGCACTGACACACATGCATTTAAACACACAATCACTGCAATGACACACACACACATACATACACACAATCACTGCACTGACACACACAGACATATACACACACAATCACTGCACTGACAAACACACAAATACACACTCAATCTTTGCACTGATACACACATATACACACACAATCACTGCCCTGACAAACACACATATACACACACAATCACTGCACTGACACACACATATACACACACAATTACTGCACTGACAAACAACACACATTTCCACACACAATTACTGCACTGACAAACAACACACACATACGCAAACAATCACTGCACTGACACACACGCCTTTAAACACACAATCACTGCAATGACACTCACACACACACACATACACACAATCACTGTACTGACGCACACAGACATATGCACACACAATCACTGCACTGAAAAACACACATGTATACACACACAATCACTGCACTGACAAACACACATATACACAATCAATCTTTGCACTGATACACACATATACACACACAATCACAGCACTGACACACACGTATACACAAACAATCACTGCACTGACACACACTCATATACGCAAAGAATCACTGCACTGACAAACACACATATACACACACAATCACTGCACTGATACAGACATATACACACTCACTCACTGCACTGACACACACACATTTAAAAACACAATCACTGCACTAACAAACACACACAATCACTGCACTGACAAACAACACACATATACACACACAATCACTGCACTGACAAACAACACACACATACACACACAATCACTGCACTGACACACACTCATTTAAACACACAATCACTGCAATGACAAACACACATACATACACACAATCACTGCACTGACAAACACACATATACACACACACAAAAACTGCCCTGACAAACACACATATTCTCACACAATCATTGCACTGACACACACAGACATACACACACAATCGCTGCACTAACAAACACACAATCACAGCACTGACACACACATGTACACACACACACACAATCACTACACCGACACACACAAATACACAAACAATTACTGCACTGACAAACAACACACACATACACACACAATCACTGCACTGACACACATGCATTTAAACACACAATCACTGCAATGACACACACACACATACATACACACAATCACTGCACTGACACACACAGACATATACACACACAATCACTGCACTGACAAACACACAAATACACACTCAATCTTTGCACTGATACACACATATACACACACAATCACAGCACTGACACACACGTATACACAAACAATCACTGCACTGACACACACACATACACGCAAAGAATCACTGCACTGACAAACACACATATACACACACACAATCACTGCACTGATACAGACATATACACACTCACTCACTGCACTGACACACACACATTTAAAAACACAATCACTGCACTAACAAACACACACACTTATACACACACAATCACTGCACAGACAAACAACACACATATACACACACAATCACTGCACTGACAAACACACACATACACACACAATCACTGCACTGACACACACGTATTTAAACACACAATCACTGCACTGACACACACAGACATATACACACACAATCACTGCACTGACAAACACACTTATATACACACACAATCACTACACTGACAACACACATTTACACACACAATCACTGCACTGATACACACATATACAGACACAATCACTGCACAGACACACACACATACACACACAGAATCACTGCACTGACAAAAGCACATATACACACACAATCACTGCACTGACACACACACATATACACACACAATCAATGCACTGACACACAAACACATATACACACACAATCACTGTACTGACACACACACACATATACACACACAATCACTGCACTGACACACACAATCACTGCACTGACACACACACATACACAAATATACACTGCACTGACACACACATTTTACACACAATCACTGCACTGACAAACACATAGAAACACATACAATCACTGCTTGACAAAAGCACATATACACACACAATCACTGCACTCACACACATATATACACACAGAATCACTGCACTGACACACACACACATATACATACACAATCACTGCTCTGACACACACACATATACACTCAAAAACACTGCACAAACACATATTTCCACACAGAATCACTGCACTGACATACACAATCACTGCTCTGACATACATATATGCACACACACAATCACTGCACTGACAAACACATACATACATATAAAATCAAGGCATTAACACACACAGGTACACACACAATCACTGCACTGACACACACATTTACTCACACACAATCACTGCACTGATAAACACACATATACACACACAATCACTGCACTGACACACACACATATACACACACAATCACTGCACTGATACACACATATACGGACACAATCACTGCACTGACACACACATTTACTCACACACAATCACTGCCCTGACAAACACACATATACACACACAATCACTGCACTGACACACACAGACATACACACACAATCGCTGTACTAACAAACACACAATCACTGCACTGACACACACACATACACACACACAATCACTGCACAGACACACACACAATCACTGCTCTGACACACATACATTCACACACACACACAATCACTGTACTGACAAACACAGACATATACACACACAATCACTGCACTGACACACACACACATATACACACACAATCACTGCACTGACACACACACACATGTATACACACACACAATCCCTGCACTGACACACACACACATACACACACAATCACTGCACTGACACACACACATATACACACACAATCCTTGCACTGAAACACGCAAGTATGCACACACAATCACTGCACTGACAATCAACACACATATACACACACAATCACTGCACTAACACACACATATACACACACAATCACTGCACTGACACACACACATTTACACACACAGAATCACTGCCCTGACAAACACACATATACACACACAATCACTGCACTGACACACACAGACATACACACACAATCACTGCACTGACACACACAAATACACACACAATAACTGCACTGTCACACACACATTTAAAAACACAATCACTGCACGAACAAACACACATACATATACACACACAATTACTGCACTGACAAACACACACACATATACACACACAATTACTGCACTGACAAACAACACACACATACACACACAATCACTGCACTGACACACACGCATTTAAACACACAATCGCTGCAATGACACACACACATACATACACACAATCACTGTACTTACACACACAGACATATGCACACACAATCACTGCACTGAAAAACACACATGTATACACACACAATCACTGCACTGACAAACACACATATACACACTCGATCTTTGCACTGATACACACATATACACACAATCACAGCACTGACACACACGTATACACAAACAATCACTGCACTGACACACACACATATACGCACACAATCACTGCACTGATACAGACATATACACACTCACTCACTGCACTGACACACACACATTTCAAAACGCAATCACTGCACTAACAAACACACACACATATACACACACAATGACTGCACTGACAAACAACACACATATACACACACAATCACTGCACTGACACACTCATATACACACACAATCACTGCACTGACACACAAACACAGATACATACACAATCACTGCAATGACACTCACACACATACATAAACACAATCACTGCAATGACACACACACACATACATACATAATCACAATCACTGCACTGACTCACACAGACAAACGCACACACAATCACTGATCTGACAAATACACATATACACACACAATCACTGCATTTACACACACGCATATACACAAACTATCACTGCACTGACACACACACACATATACACAAAAAAACACTGCACTGACACAGACAATCACTGCTCTGACAAACACACATATACACACACAATCACTACACTGACACACTCATATACACAAATAATCATTGCACTGACACACACACAATCAGTGCACTGACAAACACACATATACACACACAATCACTGCACTGACACACACACATATACACACAAAAACACTGCATTGACACACACACTTTACACACACAATCACTGCATTGACACACAAAAACATATATACACACAATCACTGCACTGACACACACAGACATATATACACACACAATCACTGTTTTGACAAACACACATATACACACACAATCACTGCACTGACACACACACATATACACACAAAAACACTGCACTGACACACGAACACTTATACCCACACAAAAACACTGCACTGACACACACAATCAGTGCACTGACAAACAGATATATAGACACACAATCGCTGCACTGACACACACATATACACACACAATCACTGCACTGACACACATAAATTTACACACACAATCACTGCACTGACAAACACACATATACACACAATCACTGCACTGACACACACATATACAACACACAATCATTGCACTGACAAACACACATATATACACACAATCACTGCACTGCTACACACATATACACACATTCACCGCACTGATATACACATATACACACAATCACTGCACTGATATACACATATACACACACAATCACTGCACTGACACACACATATACACACGCAGTCACTGCTCTGACACACACATATACACACAAAATCACTGCACTGACACACAAACACAAGTACACACACAATCACTGCACAGACACACACACACACATATGCACACAATCACTGCTCTGACAAACACACATATACATACACAATCACTGCTCTGACACACACACATATACACTCAAAAACACTGCACAAACACATATTTCCACACAGAATCACTGCACTGACATACACAATCACTGCACTGACATACATATATGTACACACACAATCACTGCACTGACAAACACACATATACACATAAAATCAAGGCATTAACACACACATGTACATACACAATCACTGCACTGACACACACATTTACTCACACACAATCACTGCACTGATAAACACACATATACACACACAATCACTGCACTGACTCACACATATACACACGCAGTCACTGCTCTGACACACACATATACACACAAAATCACTGCACTGACACACAAACACAAGTACACACACAATCACTGCACTGACACACACACACATATGCACACAATCACTGCACTGACAAACACACATATACACACAGGAGAAAGTGAGGTCTGCAGACGCTGGAGATCAAAGCTGAAACTTTATTGCTGGAACAGCACAGCAGGTCAGGCAGCATCTAGGGAACAGAAGATTCGACGTTTCGGGCACATGCCCTTCTTCAGGAATGAGCAGAGAATGTTCAGCAGGAGAAGATAAAAGGTAGGGAGGAGGGACTTGGAGGAGGGGCGTTGGAAATGTGATAGGTGGAAAGAGGTCAAGGTGAAGGTGATAGGTCGGAGTAGGGTGGAGGCGGAGAGGTCAAGAAGAAGACTGCAGGTCAGGAAGGCGGTGCCGGGCTGGAGGGATTCGGCTGAGACAAGGTGGGGGGAGGGGGGATGAAGAAACTGGTGAAGTCCAAGTTCATCCCCTGTGGTTGGAGGGTTCCCAGTCGGAAGATAAGACGCTCCTCCTCCGACCGTCGCGTTGTTGTGGTTTGGCGGTGGATGAGTCCAATGACCTGCATATCCTCGGTGGAGTGGGAGGGGGAGTTGAAATGCTGTGCTACAGGGTGATTGGGTTGGTTCGTCCGGGTGGCCCTGACAAGCACACATATACACACACAATCACTGCACTGACACACACACATACACACATACACACAATCACTACACCGACACACACAAATACACACACAATAACTGCACTGTGACACACACATTTAAAAACACAATCACTGAACTAACAAAAACACACACATATACACACACAATTACTGCACTGACAAACAACACACACATACACACACAATCACTGCACTGACACATATGCATTTAAACACACAATCACTGCAATGACACACACACACATACATACACACAATCACTGCACTGACACACACAGACATATGCACACACAATCACTGCACTGAAAAACACACATGTATACACACACAATCACTGCACTGACAAACACACATATACAGACTCAATCTTTGCACTGATACACACATATACACACACAATCACAGCACTGACACACACGTATACACACACAATCAATGCACTCACACACACAAATACACACACAATCACTGCACTGACAAACAACACACACATACACACACAATCACTGCACTGACACACACGCATTTAAACACACAATCACTGCACTGACACACACAGACATATACACACACAATCACTGCACTGACAAACACACTTATATACACACAATCACTGCACTGACAACACACATTTACACACACACAATCACTGCCCTGACAAACACACATATACACACACAATCACTGCACTGACACACACAGACGTACACACACAATCGCTGCACTAACAAACCCACAATCACTGCACTGACACACACACATACACACACACAATCACTGCACCGACACACACAAATACACACACAATCACTGCACTGACAAACACACATATACACACACAATCACTGCACTGACACACACACACATATACACACACACAATCACTGCACTGACACACACACACATATACACACACAATCACTGCACTGATACACACATATACACACACAATCACTGCACTGACACACACACACACGTATACACACACACAATCCCTGCACTGACACATACACACACAATCACTGCACTGACACACACACATATACACACACAATCCTTGCACTGAAACACACAAATATACACACACAATCACTGCACTGACAATCAACACACATATACACACACAATCACTGCACTGACACACACACATATACATACAATCACTGCTCTGACAAACACACATATTCACACACAATCACTGCAAGGACACACACACATTTACACACACACAATCACTGCCCTGACAAACACACATCTCCACACACAATCACTGCCCTGACAAACACACATATACACACACAATCACTGCACTGACACACACAGACATACACACACAATTGCTGCACTAACAAACACACAATCACAGCACTGACACACACACAATCACTACACCGACACACCCAAATACACACACAATAACTGCACTGTCACACACACATTTAAAAACACAATCACTGCACTAACAAACACACACACATATACACACACAATGACTGCACTGACAAACAACACACACATACACACACAATCACTGCACTGACACACACGCATTTAAACACACAATCACTGCAATGACACACACATATACATACACAATCACTGCACTGAAAAACACACAGACATATGCACACGCAATCACTGCACTGCAAAACACACATGTATACACACACAATCACTGCACTGACAAACACACATATACACACTCAATCTTTGCACTGATACACACATATACACACACAATCACAGCACTGACACACACGTATACACAAACAATCACTGCACTGACACACACAAATATACGCAAAAAATCACTGCACTGACAAACACACATATACACGCACAATCACTGCACTGATACAGACATATACACACTCACTCACTGCACTGACACACACATTTAAAAACACAATCACTGCACTCACAAACACACACAGACATATACACACCCAATCACTGCACTGACAAACAACACACATATACACACACAATCAATGCACTGACACACACGTATTTAAACACACAATCACTGCACTGATACACAGACATATACACACACAATCACTGCACTGACAAACACTCTTATAAACAAACACAATCACTGCACTGAAAACACACATTTACACACACAATCACTGCACTGATACACACATATACACACACAATCACTGCACGGACACACACACATATACACACAGAATCACTGCTCTGACACACACATATACACACACAATCACTGCACTGACACACACATATATACACACACAATCAAAGCACTGACACACAAACACATATACACACAGAATCACTGCTCTGACACACACATATACACACACAATCACTGCACTGACACACACATATATACACACACAATCAAAGCACTGACACACAAACACATATACACACACAATCACTGCTCTGACACACACACACATATGCACACACAATCACTGCACTGACACACACACATACACAAACAAACACTGCACTGAAACACACATTTTACACACACAATCACTGCACTGACAAACACATAGAAACACATTCAATCACTGCTTGACAAACGCACATATACACACACAATCACTGCACTGATACACACATATACACACACAATCACTGCACTGATACACACATATACACACACAATCGCTGCACTGACAAACACGTAGAAACACATACAATCACTGCTTGACAAATGCACATACACACACACAATCACTGCACTGATACACATATATACACACACAATCACCGCACTCACACACACATATACACACAGAATCACTGCACTGACACACACACACATATACACACAGAATCACTGCGCTGACAAAAACACATATACACACACAATCATGGCACTGATAAACACATATACTCACTCAATCACTGCACTGACACACACACAATCACTGCACTGACACACTCATATACACACACAATCACTGCACTGACACACACATATACACACACAATCACTGCACTGACAAACACACATATATACACACACAATCACTGCCCTGACAAGCACACATATACACACACAATCACTGCACTGACACACACACATACACACATACACACAATCACTACACCGACACACCCAAATACACACACAATAACTGCACTGTCACACACACATTTAAAAACACAATCACTGCACTAACATATACACACACAATTACTGCACTGACAAACAACACACACATACACACACAATCACTGCACTGACACACACGCATTCAAACACACAATAACTGCAATGACACACACACATACTTACACAATCACTGCACTGAAAAACACACGGACATATGCACACACAATCACTGCACTGAAAAACACACATGTATACACACACCATCACTGCACTGACAAACACACATATACACACTCAATCTTTGCACTGATACACACATATACACAAACAATCACTGCACTGACACACACAAATATACGCAAAAAATCACTGCACTGACAAACACACATATACACGCACAATCACTGCACTGATACAGACATATACACACTCACTCACTGCACTGACACACACATTTAAAAACACAATCACTGCACTCACAAACACACACAGACATATACACACCCAATCACTGCACTGACAAACAACACACATATACACACACAATCAATGCACTGACAAACAACACACACATACACACACAATCACTGCACTGACACACACGTATTTAAACACACAATCACTGCACTGATACACAGACATATACACACACAATCACTGCACTGACAAACACTCTTATATACAAACACAATCACTGCACTGACAACACACATTTACACAGACAATCACTGCACTGATACACACATATACACACACAATCACTGCACGGACACACACACATATACACACAGAATCACTGCTCTGACACACACATATACACACACAATCACTGCACTGACACACACACATATACACACACAATCAATGCACTGACACACAAACACATATACACACACAATCACTGCACTGACACACACACACATATGCACACACAATCACTGCACTGACACACACAATCACTGCACTGACACACACACATACACAAACAAACACTGCACTGACACACACATTTTACACACACAATCACTGCACTGACAAACACATAGAAACACATTCAATCACTGCTTGACAAAAGCACATATACACACACAATCACTGCACTGATACACACATATACACACAAAATCACTGCACTGATACACACATATACACACACAATCGCTGCACTGACAAACACATAGAAACACATACAATCACTGCTTGACAAACGCACATATACACACACAATCACTGCACTGATACACATATATACACACACAATCACCGCACTCACACACACATATACACACAGAATCACTGCACTGACACACACACACATATACACACAGAATCACTGCGCTGACAAAAACACATATACACACACAATCATGGCACTGATAAACACATATACTCACTCAATCACTGCACTGACACACACACATATACACACACAATCACTGCACTGACACACACATATACACACACAATCACTGCACTGACACACACATATACACACACAATCACTGCACTGACAAACACACATATACACACACACAATCCCTGCCCTGACAAGCACACATATACACACACAATCGCTGCACTGACAAACACATAGAAACACATACAATCACTGCTTGACAAATGCACATATACACACACAATCACTGCACTGATACACATATATACACACACAATCACCGCACTCACACACACATATACACACAGAATCACTGCACTGACACACACACACATATACACACAGAATCACTGCGCTGACAAAAACACATATACACACACAATCATGGCACTGATAAACACATATACTCACTCAATCACTGCACTGACACACACACAATCACTGCACTGACACACTCATATACACACACAATCACTGCACTGACACACACATATACACACACAATCACTGCACTGACAAACACACATATACACACACACAATCACTGCCCTGACAAGCACACATATACACACACAATCACTGCACTGACACACACACATACACACATACACACAATCACTACACCGACACACCCAAATACACACACAATAACTGCACTGTCACACACACATTTAAAAACACAATCACTGCACTAACATATACACACACAATTACTGCACTGACAAACAACACACACATACACACACAATCACTGCATTGACACACACGCATTCAAACACACAATAACTGCAATGACACACACACATACTTACACAATCACTGCACTGAAAAACACACGGACATATGCACACACAATCACTGCACTGAAAAACACACATGTATACACACACCATCACTGCACTGACAAACACACATATACACACTCAATCTTTGCACTGATACACACATATACACAAACAATCACTGCACTGACACACACAAATATACGCAAAAAATCACTGCACTGACAAACACACATATACACGCACAATCACTGCACTGATACAGACATATACACACTCACTCACTGCACTGACACACACATTTAAAAACACAATCACTGCACTCACAAACACACACAGACATATACACACCCAATCACTGCACTGACAAACAACACACATATACACACACAATCAATGCACTGACAAACAACACACACATACACACACAATCACTGCACTGACACACACGTATTTAAACACACAATCACTGCACTGATACACAGACATATACACACACAATCACTGCACTGACAAACACTCTTATATACAAACACAATCACTGCACTGACAACACACATTTACACAGACAATCACTGCACTGATACACACATATACACACACAATCACTGCACGGACACACACACATATACACACAGAATCACTGCTCTGACACACACATATACACACACAATCACTGCACTGACACACACACATATACACACACAATCAATGCACTGACACACAAACACATATACACACACAATCACTGCACTGACACACACACACATATGCACACACAATCACTGCACTGACACACACAATCACTGCACTGACACACACACATACACAAACAAACACTGCACTGACACACACATTTTACACACACAATCACTGCACTGACAAACACATAGAAACACATTCAATCACTGCTTGACAAAAGCACATATACACACACAATCACTGCACTGATACACACATATACACACAAAATCACTGCACTGATACACACATATACACACACAATCGCTGCACTGACAAACACATAGAAACACATACAATCACTGCTTGACAAACGCACATATACACACACAATCACTGCACTGATACACATATATACACACACAATCACCGCACTCACACACACATATACACACAGAATCACTGCACTGACACACACACACATATACACACAGAATCACTGCGCTGACAAAAACACATATACACACACAATCATGGCACTGATAAACACATATACTCACTCAATCACTGCACTGACACACACACATATACACACACAATCACTGCACTGACACACACATATACACACACAATCACTGCACTGACACACACATATACACACACAATCACTGCACTGACAAACACACATATACACACACACAATCCCTGCCCTGACAAGCACACATATACACACACAATCACTGCACTGACACACACACATACACACATACACACAATCACTAAACCGACACACACAAATACACACACAATAACTGCACTGTGACACACACATTTAAAAACACAATCACTGCACTAACAAACACACACACATATACACACACAATTACTGCACTGACAAACAACACACATATACACACAGAATCACTGCACTGACACACACACACACATATACACACATAATCACTGCGCTGACACGCACACACACATATGCACACAATCACTGCTCTGACAAACACACATATACATACACAATCACTGCTCTGACCCACACACATATACACTCAAAAACACTGCACAAACCCATATTTCCACACAGAATCACTGCACTGACATACACAATCACTACACTGACATACATATATGTACACACACAATCACTGCACTGACAAACACATATATACACATAAAATCAAGGCATTAACACACACATGTACACACACAATCACTGCACTGACACACACATTTACTCACACACAATCACTGCACTGACACACACACATATACACACACAATCACTGCACTGATACACACATATACGGACACAATCACTGCACTGACACACACATTTACTCACACACAATCACTGCCCTGACAAACACACATATACACACACAATCACTGCACTGACACACACAGACATACACACACAATCGCTGCACTAACAAACACGCAATCACTGCACTGACACACACACATACACACACACAATCACTGCACAGACACACACACAATCACTGCTCTGACACACATACATTCACACACACACACAATCACTGCACTGACAAACACAGACATATACACACACAATCACTGCACTGACAAATACACATATACACACACAATCACTGCACTGACATACACACACGTATACACACACACAATCCCTGCACAGACACACACACACATACACACACAATCACTGCACTGACACACACACATATACACACACAATCCTTGCACTGAAACACACAAGTATGCACACACAATAACTGCACTGACAATCAACACACATATACACACACAATCACTGCACTGACACACACACATTTACACACACAGAATCACTGCCCTGACAAACACACATATACACACACAATCACTGCACTGACACACACAGACATACACACACAATAACTGCACTGTCACACACACATTTAAAAACACAATCACTGCACGAACAAACACACGTACATATACACACACAATTACTGCACTGACAAACAACACACATATACACACACAATTACTGCACTGACAAACAACACCCACATACACACACAATCACTGCACTGACACACACGCATTTAAACACACAATCGCTGCAATGACACCCACACATACATACACACAATCACTGTATTTACACACACAGACATATGCACACACAATCACTGCACTGAAAAACACACATGTATACACACACAATCACTGCACTGACAAACACACATATACACACTCGATCTTTGCACTGATACACACATATACACACACAATCACAGCACTGACACACACGTATACACAAACAATCACTGCACTGACACACACACATATACTCACACAATCACTGCACTGACAAACACACATATACACACTCACTCACTGCACTGACACACACATTTCAAAACGCAATCACTGCACTAACAAACACACACACATACACACACACAATGACTGCACTGACAAACAACACACATATACACACACAATCACTGCACTACACACTCATATACACACACAATCACTGCACTGACACACAAACACAGATACATACACAATCACTGCAATGACACTCACACACATACATAAACACAATCACTGCAATGACACACACACACATACATACATAATCACAATCACTGCACTGACTCACACAGACAAACGCACACACAATCACTGATCTGACAAATACACATATACACACACAATCACTGCATTTACACACACACATATACACAAACAATCACTGCACTGACACACACACATATACACAAAAATACACTGCACTGACACAGACAATCACTGCTCTGACAAACACACATATACACACACAATCACTGCACTGACACACTCATATACACAAACAATCATTGCACTGACACACACACATTTATACACACACAATCAGTGCACTGACAAACACACATATACACACACAATCACTGCACTGACACACACACATATACACACAAAAACACTGCACTGACACACACACTTCACACACACAATCACTGCATTGACACACAAAAACATATACACACACAATCACTGCACTGACACACACAGACATATATTCACACACAATCACTGTTTTGACAAACACACATATACACACACAATCACTGCACTGACACACACACATATACACACAAAAACACTGCACTGACACACACACTTTACACACACAATCACTGCACTGACACACGAACACTTATACCCACACAAAAACACTGCACTGACACACACAACTAGTGCACTGACAAACAGATATATAGACACACAATCGCTGCACTGACACACACATATACACACACAATCACTGCACTGACACACATACATTTACACACACAATCACTGCACTGACAAACACACATATACACACAATCACTGCACTGACACACACACATATATACAACACACAATCATTGCACTGACAAACACACATATATACACACAATCACTGCACTGCTACACACATATACACACATTCACCGCACTGATATACACATATACACACACAATCACTGCACTGATATACACATATACACACACAATCACTGCACTGACAAACACACATATACACACGCAGTCACTGCTCTGACACACACATATACACACAAAATCACTGCACTGACACACAAACACAAGTACACACACAATCACTGCACAGACACACACACACATAGGCACACAATCACTGCTCTGACAAACACACATATACATACACAATCACTGCTCTGACACACACACATATACACGCAAAAACACTGCACAAACACATATTTCCACACAGAATCACTGCACTGACATACACAATCACTGCACTGACATACATATATGTACACACACAATCACTGCACTGACAAACACACATATACACATAAAATCAAGGCATTAACGCACACATGTACACACACAATCACTGCACTGACACACACATTTACTCACACACAATCACTGCACTGATAAACACACATATACACACACAATCACTGCACTGACACACACATATACACACGCAGTCACTGCTCTGACACACACATATACACACAAAATCACTGCACTGACACACAAACACAAGTACACACACAATCACTGCACTGACACACACACACACATATGCACACAATCACTGCTCTGACAAACACACATATACATACACAATCACTGCTCTGACACACACACATATACACTCAAAAACACTGCACAAACACATATTTCCACACAGAATCACTGCACTGACATACATATATGTACACACACAATCACTGCACTGACATACATATATGTACACACACAATCACTGCACTGACAAACACACATATACACATAAAATCAAGGCATTAACACACACATGTACACACACAATCACTGCACTGACACACACATTTACTCACACACAATCACTGCACTGATAAACACACATATACACACACAATCACTGCACTGACACACACACATATACACACACAATCACAGCACTGACAAACACACATATACACACAAAATCACTGCACTGATACACACATATACGGACACAATCACTGCACTGACACACACATTTACTCACACAGAATCACTGCCCTGACAAACACACATATTCTCACACAATCACTGCACTGACACACACAGACATACACACACAATCGCTGCACTAACAAACACACAATCACTGCACTGACACACACACATACACACACACAATCACTGCACAGACACACACAATCACTGCTCTGACACACATACATTCACACACACAATCACTGCACTGACAAACACACACATATACACACACAATCACTGCACTGACAAATACACATATACACACACAATCACTGCACTGACACACACACACAGGTATACACACACACAATCCCTGCACTGACACACACACACATACACACACAATCACTGCACTAACAAACACACAATCACTGCACTGACACACACACACATATACACACACAATCACTGCACTGACACATGCACATTTACACACACACAATCACTGCCTTGACAAACACACATATACGCACACAATCACTGCACTGACACACACACATATACACAAACAATCATTGCACTGACACACACACACATGTGCGCAAAGAATCACTGCAGATTCTGTGTGTATATGTGTCTGTCAGTGCAGTGATTGTGTGTGTATATGTGTGCTGATTGTCAGTGCAGTGATTGTGTGTGTATATGTGTGTGTGTTTGTTGATGCAGTGATTGTGTGTGTGTCAGTGCAGTGATTGTGTGTGTATATGTGTGTTTGTCAGTGCAGTGATTGTGTGTGTATATGTGTGTGTGTCATTGGTATGATTGTGTCTGCATATGTGTGTGTATGTCAGTGCAGTGATTGTGTGTATATGTGTGTTTGTGTGTCAGTGCAGGGATTGTGTGTGTATATGTGTGTGTGTTTGTTAGTGCAGTGATTGTGTGTTTAAATGTGTGTGTGTCAGTGCAATGATTGTGCGTTTAAATGTGTGTCAGTGCAGTGATTGTGTGTGTTGTTTGCCAGTGCAGTGATTGTGTGTGTATATGTGTGTGTGTTTGTTAGCGCAGTGATTGTGTGTTTAAATGTGTGTGTGTCAGTGCAGGAATTGTGTGTGTGTATACATGTATGTGTCAATGCAACGATTGTGTGTGTATATATGTGTTTGTCAGTGCAGTGATTGTGTGTGTATATGTCTGTGTGTGTTTGTTAGTGCAGTGACTGTGTGTTTAAATGTGTATGTGTCAGTGCAGGGATTGTGTGTGTAAATGTGTGTGTGTCAGTGCGGTGATTGTGTGTGTATATGTGTGTTTGTTAGTGCAGTGATTGTGTGTGAAAATGTGTGTGTGTCAGTGCAGTGATTGTGTGTGTATATGTGTGTGTCATTGCAGTGATTGTGTGTGTGTAAATGTGTGTGTATCAGTGCAGTGATGGTGTGTGTATATGTGTGTGTGTCAGTGCAGTGATTGTGTGTGCATATATGTGTTGAATGTCAGTGCAGTGATAGTGTGTGTTTATGTGTGTGTGTTTGTTAGTGCAGTGATTGTGTGTGTAAATGTGGGTGTGTGTCAGTGCAGTGATTGTGTGTCTGTCAGTGCAGTGATTGTGTGTGTATATGTGTGTGTCATTGCAGTGATTGTGTGTGTGTAAATGTGTGTGTATCAGTGCAGTGATGTTGTGTGCATATGTGTGTTGAATGTCAGTGCAGTGATTGTGTGTGTTTGTGTGTGTGTGTGTGTCAGTGCAGTGATTGTGTGTGTATATGTGTGTGTCATTGCAGTGATTGTGTGTGTGTAAATGTGTGTGTATCAGTGCAGTGATGGTGTGTGCATATGTGTGTTGAATGTCAGTGCAGTGATTGTGTGTGTTTATGTGTGTGTGTTTGTTGGTGCAGTGATTGTGTGTGTAAATGTGTGTGTGTGTCAGTGCAGTGATTGTGTGTGTATGTGTGTGTCTGTCAGTGCAGTGATTGTGTGTGTATATGTGTTGTTTGTCAGAGCAGTGATTGAGTGTGTATATGTGAGTGTGTTTGTTAGTGCAGTGATTGTGTGTTTAAATGTGTGTGTATCAGTGCAGTCATTGTGTGTGCACATGTGTGTTGATTGTCAGTGCAGTGATTGTGTGTGTATATTAGTGTGGGTTTTTGTTGGTGCAGTGATTGTGTGTTTAAATGTGTGTGTGTCAGTGCAATGATTGTGTGTGTATGTGTGCATTTGTGTGGCAGTGCAGTGATTGTGTGTATATGTGTGTTTGTCAGTGCAGTGATTGTGTGTGTATATGTGTGTTTGTCAGAGCAGTGATTGTGTGTGTATATGTGTGTGTGTCAGTGCAGTGATTGTGTGTATGTGTGTGTCAGTGCAGTGATTGTGTATGTATATATGTGTTTGTCAGTGCAGTGATTGTGTGTGTCAGTGCAGTGTTTTTGTGTGTATATGTGTGTGTGTCAGTGCAGTGATTGTGTGTGTATATGTGTGTGTGTCAGTGCAGTGATTGTGTGTGCATATGTGTGTTTGTCAGTGCAGTGATTGTGTGTGTGTAAATGTATGTGCGTCAGTGCAGTGATTGTGTGTGTATATGTGTGTGTGTCAGTGGTGTCATTGTGTGTGTATATGTGTGTTTGTCAAAAAAGTGATTGTGTGTGTGTATATGTCTGTGTGTGTCAGTGCAGTGGTTGTGTGTATATATGTTGTTGTGTGTCAGTGCAGTGTGTTATTGTGTCTGTTTATGTGTGTGTCGGTGCAGTGATTGTGTGTGTATATCTGAGTTTGTTAGTGCAGTGATTGTGTGTGTAATTGTGTGTGTGTTTGATCTAGTGATTGTGTGTGTATATCTGAGTTTGTTAATGCAGTAATTGTGTGTGTATATGTGTGTGTGTGTCAGTGCAGTGATTGTGAGTGTATATGTGTTTGTGTGTCAGTGCAGTGATTGTGTGTGTATATGTGTGTGTGTCAGCGCAGTGATTGTGTGTGCATATGTGTGTGTTTGTGCAGTGAATGTGTGTGTATATGTGTGTTTGTGTCAGTGCAGTTATTGTGTCTGTTTATGTGTGTGTCAGTGCAGTGATTGTGTCTGTATATGTGTGTGTGTCAGTGCAGTGATTCTGTGTGTAAATGTGTGCTGATTGTCAGTGCAGTGATTGTGTGTGTATATGTGTGTTTGTTTGTTGGTGCAGTGATTGTGTGTGTGTCAGTGCAGTGATTGTGTGTGTACGTTTGTGTGTGTCAGTGCGGTGATTGTGTGTGTGTATATGTGTGTGTGTCAGTGCAGAGATTGTGTGTGTATACGTGTGTTTGTCAGTGCAGTGATTGTGTGTGTTTTTGTGTGTGTCGGTGCAGTGATTGTGTGTGTATATGTGTGTGTGTGTCGGTGCAGTGATTGTGTGTGTGTATCTTTGTGTGTGTGTCAATGCAGTGATTGTGTGTGTACATGTGTGTGTCAGTGCAGTGATTGTATGTGTATATATGTGTTTGTCAGTGCAGTGATTGTGTGTGTAAAATGTGTGTTTCAGTGGAGTGTTTGTGCATGTGTGTGTGTGTCAGTGCAGTGATTGTGTGTGTACATGTGTGTGGGTCAGTGCACGTCTTGTGTGTGTATATGTGTGTGTGTCAATGCAGTGATTGTGTGTTTAAATGTGTTTGTGACAGTGCAGTGATTGCGTGTGTATGTGTCTGTTGTTTGTCAGTGCAGTGATTGTGTGTTTATATGTGTGTTGTTTGTCAGTGCAGTGATTGTGCGTGTATATGTGTGTGTGTTTGTTAGTGCAATGATTGTGTGTTTAAATGTGTGTTTGTCATTGCAGTGATTCTGTGTGTATATGTGTGTGTCAGTGCAGTGATTGTGTGTGTATATGTGTGCTGATTGTCAGTGCAGTGATTGTGTGTGTATATGTGTGTGTGTTTGTTGATGCAGTGATTGTGTGTGTGTCAGTGCAGTGATTGTGTGTGTATATGTGTGTTTGTCAGTGCAGTGATTGTGTGTGTATATGTGTGTGTGTCATTGGTATGATTGTGTCTGCATATGTGTGTGTATGTCAGTGCAGTGATTGTGTGTATATGTGTGTTTGTGTGTCAGTGCAGGGATTGTGTGTGTATATGTGTGTGTGTTTGTTAGTGCAGTGATTGTGTGTTTAAATGTGTGTGTGTCAGTGCTATGATTGTGCGTTTAAATGTGTGTCAGTTCAGTGATTGTGTGTGTTGTTTGCCAGTGTAGTGAATGTGTGTGTATATGTGTGTGTGTTTGTTAGCGCAGTGATTGTGTGTTTAAATGTGTGTGTGTCAGTTCAGGAATTGTGTGTGTGTATACATGTATGTGTCAATGCAACGATTGTGTGTGTATATATGTGTTTGTCAGTGCAGTGATTGTGTGTGTATATGTCTGTGTGTGTTTGTTAGCGCAGTGACTGTGTGTTTAAATGTGTATGTGTCAGTGCAGGGATTGTGTGTGTAAATGTGTGTGTGTCAGTGCGGTGATTGTGTGTGTATATGTGTGTTTGTTAGTGCAGTGATTGTGTGTGAAAATGTGTGTGTGTCAGTGCAGTGATTGTGTGTGTATATGTGTGTGTCATTGCAGTGATTGTGTGTGTGTAAATGTGTGTGTATCAGTGCAGTGATGGTGTGTGTATATGAGTGTGTGTCAGTGCAGTGATTGTGTGTGCATATATGTGTTGAATGTCAGTGCAGTGATTGTGTGTGTTTATGTGTGTGTGTTTGTTGGTGCAGTGATTGTGTGTGTAAATGTGTGTGTGTGTCAGTGCAGTGATTGTGTGTGTATGTGTGTGTCTGTCAGTGCAGTGATTGTGTGTGTATATGTGTGTGTCATTGCAGTGATTGTGTGTGTGTAAATGTGTGTGTATCAGTGCAGTGATGGTGTGTGCATATGTGTGTTGAATGTCAGTGCAGTGATTGTGTGTGTTTATGTGTGTGTGTGTGTCAGTGCAGTGATTGTGTGTGTATATGTGTGTGTCATTGCAGTGATTGTGTGTGTGTAAATGTGTGTGTATCAGTGCAGTGATGGTGTGTGCATATGTGTGTTGAATGTCAGTGCAGTGATTGTGTGTGTTTATGTGTGTGTGTTTGTTTGTGCAGTGATTGTGTGTGTAAATGTGTGTGTGTGTCAGTGCAGTGATTGTGTGTGTATGTGTGTGTCTGTCAGTGCAGTGATTGTGTGTGTATATGTGTGTTGTTTGTCAGAGCAGTGATTGAGTGTGTATATGTGAGTGTGTTTGTTAGTGCAGTGATTGTGTGTTTAAATGTGTGTGTGTCAGTGCAGTCATTGTGTGTGCACATGTGTGTTGATTGTCAGTGCAGTGATTGTGTGTGTATATTAGTGTGGGTTTTTGTTGGTGCAGTGATTGTGTGTTTAAATGTGTGTGTGTCAGTGCAATGATTGTGTGTGTATGTGTGCATGCGTGTGGCAGTGCAGTGATTGTGTGTATATGTGTGTTTGTCAGTGCAGTGATTGTGTGTGTATATGTGTGTTTGTCAGAGCAGTGATTGTGTGTCAGTGCAGTCATTGTGTGTATGTGTGTGTCAGTGCAGTGATTGTGTATGTATATATGTGTTTGTCAGTGCAGTGATTGTGTGTGTCAGTGCAGTGTTTTTGTGTGTATATGTGTGAGTGTGTCAGTGCAGTGATTGTGTGTGTATATGTGTGTGTGTCAGTGCAGTGATTGTGTGTGCATATGTGTGTTTGTCAGTGCAGTGATTGTGTGTGTGTAAATGTATGTGCGTCAGTGCAGTGATTGTGTGTGTATATGTGTGTGTGTCAGTGGTGTGATTGTGTGTGTATATGTGTGTTTGTCAAAACAGTGATTGTGTGTCTGTATATGTCTGTGTGTGTCAGTGCAGTGGTTGTGTGTATATATGTTGTTGTGTGTCAGTGCAGTGTGTTATTGTCTCTGTTTATGTGTGTGTCGGTGCAGTGATTGTGTGTGTATATCTGAGTTTGTTAGTGCAGTGATTGTGTGTGTAAATGTGTGTGTGTTTGATCTAGTGATTGTGTGTGTATATCTGAGTTTGTTAATGCAGTAATTGTGTGTGTATATGTGTGTGTGTGTCACTGCAGTGATTGTGTGTGTATATGTGTTTGTGTGTCAGTGCAGTGATTGTGTGTGTATATGTGTGTGTGTCAGCGCAGTGATTGTGTGTGCATATGTGTGTGTTTGTGCAGTGAATGTGTGTGTATATGTGTGTTTGTGTCAGTGCAGTTATTGTGTCTGTTTATGTGTGTGTCAGTGCAGTGATTGTGTCTGTATATGTGTGTGTGTCAGTGCAGTGATTCTGTGTGTATATGTGTGTGTCAGTGCGGTGATTGTGTGTGTATATGTGTGTATCAGAGCATTGATTGTTTGTGTATATGTGTGTTTGTCAGTGCAGTGGTTGTTTGTTTAAAATTTGTGTGTCAGTGCAGAGATTGAGTGTGCATATGTATGTGTGTCAGTGCAGTGATTGTTTTTGTATATGTGTGTGTGTCAGTGCAGTGATTGTCTGTATATATTTGTGTGTGTCAGTGCAGTTGTGTGTGTATATGTGTGTATGTCAGTACAGTAATTGTGTGTGTATATGTGTGTTTGTCAGTGCAGTGATTGTGTTTGTGTAAATTTGTGTGTGGCAGTGCAGTGATTGTGTGTGTATATGTGTGTTTGTCAGTGCAGTGATTGTGTGCATATATGTGTGTGTGTGTCAGTGCAGTGATTGTGTGTATATATGTGTTTGTGTGTTAGTGCAGTGATTGTGTGTGTATATGTGTGTTTGTTAGTGAAATGATTGTGTGTTTAAATGTGTGTTTCAGTGCAGTGATTGTGTGTGTATATGTGTGTGTGTCAGTGCAGTGATTGTGTGTGTATATGTAAGTTTGTTAGTGCAGTGCTTGTGTGTTTAAATGTGTGTGTGTCAGTGCACTGATTGTGTGGGTATGTGTGTGTTGTTTGTCAGTGCAGTGATTGTGTGAGTATATCTGTGTTTGTCAGTGCAGTGATTGTGTGCGTGTAAATGTGTGTGTGTCAGCGCAGTGATTGTGTGTGCATATGTGTGTATTAGTGAAGTGAATGTGTGTGTATATGTGTGTTTGTGTCATTGCAGTGATTGTGTATGTATATGTGTTTGTGTGTCAGTGCAGTGATTGTGTCTGTATATGTGTGTTTGTCAGTGCAGTGATTCTGTGTGTATATGTGTGTGTGTCAGTGCAGTGATTGTGTGTGTATATGTGTGTGTCAGTGCGGTGATTGTGTGTGTATATGTGTGTATCAGAGCATTGATTGTTTGTGTATATGTGTGTTTGTCAGTGCAGTGGTTGTCTGTTAAAAATTTGTGTGTCTGTGCAGTGATTGAGTGTGCATATGTATGCGTGTCAGTGCAGTGATTGTGTGTATATGTGTTTGTGTCAGTGCAATGATTGTGCCTGAGTATGTGTGCGTGTCAGTGCAGGGCTTGTGTGTGTGTCAGTGCAGTGATTGTCTCTGTATGTGTGTGTGTAAGTCAGTGCAGTGACTGTGTGTGTATATGTGTGTTGTTTGTCAGTGCAGTGATTGTGTGGGTATGTGTGTGTGTGTTTGTTAGTGTAGTGATTGTGTGTTTAAATGTGTGTGTGTCAGTGCAGTGATTGTGCATGTATATTAATGTGTGTCAGTGCAGTGATTGTGTGTGTATATTTATGTGTGTCTTTGCAGTGGTTGTCTGTTTAATATTTGTGTGTCAGTGCAGTGATTGAGTGTGCATATGTATGTGTGTCAGTGCAGTGATTGTGTGTATATGTGTTTGTGTCAGTGCAATGATTGTGCCTGAGTATGTGTGCGTGTCAGTGCAGTGCTTGTGTGTGTATGTGTGTGTAAGTCAGTGCAGTGACTGTGTGTGTATATGTGTGTTGTTTGTCAGTGCAGTGATTGTATGCATATATGTGTGTGTGTCTGTCAGTGCAGTGATTGTGTGGGTATATATGTTTGTGTGTCAGTGTAGTGATTGTGTGTTTAAATGTGTGTGTGTCAGTGCAGTGATTGTGCATGTATATAAATGTGTGTAGGTGCAGTGATTGTGTGTGTATATGTGTGTTTGTCAGTGCAGGGATTGTGTGTGTGTATACGTGTGTTTGTCAGTGCAGTGATTGTGTGTGTATATGTGTGTTTGTCAGTGCAGGGATTGTGTGTGTGTATATGTGTGTTTGTCAGTGCAGGGATTGTGTGTGTGTATACGTGTGTTTGTCAGTGCAGTGACTGTGTGTGTATACGTGTGTTGTTTGTCAGTGCAGTGATTGTGTGGGTATCTGTGTGTGTGTTTGATAGTGTAGTGGTTGTGTGTTTAAATGTGTGTGTGTCAGTGCAGTGATTGCGTGTGTACGTTTGTGTGTGTCAGTGCGGTGATTGTGTGTGTGTATATGTGTGTGTGTCAGTGCAGTGATTGTGTGTGTATGTGTGTGTGTGTCAGTGCAGTGATTGTGTGTGTACATGTGTGTGGGTCAGTGCACGTCTTGTGTGTGTATATGTGTGTGTGTCAATGCAATGATTGTGTGTGTTTAAGTGTGTGTGTCAGTGCAGTGCTTGTGTGAGTATATGCGTGTTTGTCAGTGCAGTGATTGTATGCGTATATGTGTGTGTGTCTGTCAGTGCAGTGATTGTGTTTGTATATATGTTTGTGTGTCAGTGCAGTGATTGTGTGTGTATATGTGTGTTTGTCAGTGCAGTGATTGTGTTGGTGTAAATTTGTGTGTGGCAGTGCAGTGATTGTGTGTGTATATGTGTGTTTGTCAGTGCAGTGATTGTGTACATATATGTGTGTGTCAGTGCAGTGATTGTGTGTGTATATGTGTTTGTGTGTCAGTGCAGTGATTGTGCGTGTATATGTGTGTGTTTGTTAGTGAAATGATTGTGTGTTTAAATGTGTGTTTCTGTGCAGTGATTGAGTGTGTTTGTGTGTGTGTCAGTGCAGTGATTGTGTGTGCATGTGTGTTGATTGTCAGTGCAGTGATTGTGTGTGTATATGCGTGCGTGTCTGTTGGTGCAGTGATTGTGTGTGTAAATGTGTGTGTTTGTCAGTGCAGTGATTTTGTGTGTATGTGTGTGTGTGTCAGTGCAGGGATTGTGTGTGCATGCGTGTGTGAGTCAATGCAGTGATTCTGTGTGTATATGTGTGTTTGGTAGTGCAGTGATTGTGTGTGTATGTGTGTGTGTCAGTGCAGTGATTGTGTGTGTATATGTGTGTGTGTTTGTTAGTGAAATGATTGTGTGTTTAAATGTGTGTTTCAGTGCAGTGATTGAGTGTGTTTGAGTGTGTGTATCAGTGCAGTGATTGTGTGTGCATGTGTGTTGATTGTCAGTGCAGTAATTGTGTGTGTATATGTGTGCGTGTCTGTTGGTGCAGTGATTGTGTGTGTAAATGTGTGTGTTTGTCAGTGCAGTGATTTTGTGTGTATGTGTGTGTGTGTCAGTGCAGGGATTGTGTGTGTGCATGCGTGTGTGAGTCAATGCAGTGATTGTGTGTGTATATGTGTGTTGGGTAGTGCAGTGATTCTGTGCGTATATGTGTGTGTGTCATTGCAGTGATTGTGTGTGTATATGTGTGTTTGTCAGTGCAGTGATTGTGTGTGTGTAAATGTGTGTGTGTCAGTGCAGTGATTGTGTGTGTATATGTGTGTGTGTCAGTGCAGTGATTGTGTGTGTGTGTCAGTGCAGTGATTGTGTGTGTATATGTGTGTTGTTTGTCAGTGCAGTGATTGTGTGTTTAAATGTGTGTGTCTTTGCAGTGATTGTGTGTGTATATGTGTGTGTGTCAGTGCAGTGATTGTGTATATGTGTGTTTGTTAGTGCAGTGATTGTGTGTTTAAATGTGTTTGTGTCAGTGCAGTGATTGCGTGTGTATGTGTGTGTTGTTTGTCAGTGCAGTGATTGTTTGTGTATATGTGTGTTGTTTGTCAGTGCAGTGATTATGTGTGTGTTTGTTAGTGCAGTGATTGTGTGTTTGTCAGTGCAGTGATTGTGTGTGTGTATATGTGTTTGTCAGTGCAGTGATTGTGTTTGTATATGTGTGTTTGTTTGTTGGTGCAGTGATTGTGTGTGTGTCAGTGCAGTGATTGTGTGTGTACGTTTGTGTGTGTCAGTGCGGTGATTGTGTGTGTGTATATGTGTGTGTGTCAGTGCAGAGATTGTGTGTGTATATGTGTGTTTGTCAGTGCAGTGATTGTGTGTGTTTTTGTGTGTGTCGGTGCAGTGATTGTGTGTGTATATGTGTGTGTGTCGGTGCAGTGATTGTGTGTGTGTATCTTTGTGTGTGTGTCAATGCAGTTATTGTGTGTGTATATGTGTGTGTCAGTGCAGTGATTGTATGTGTATATATGTGTTTGTCAGTGCAGTGATTGTGTGTGTAAAATGTGTGTTTCAGTGGAGTGTTTGTGCATGTGTGTGTGTGTCAGTGCAGTGATTGTGTGTGTACATGTGTGTGGGTCAGTGCACGTCTTGTGTGTGTATATGTGTGTGTGTGTCAATGCAGTGATTGTGTGTTTAAATGTGTTTGTGACAGTGCAGTGATTGCGTGTGTATGTGTCTGTTGTTTGTCAGTGCAGTGATTGTGTGTTTATATGTGTGTTGTTTGTCAGTGCAGTGATTGTGCGTGTATATGTGTGTGTGTTTGTTAGTGCAATGATTGTGTGTTTAAATGTATGTTTGTCATTGCATTGATTCTGTGTGTATATGTGTGTGTCAGTGCAGTGATTGTGTGTGTATATGTGTGCTGATTGTCAGTGCAGTGATTGTGTGTGTATATGTGTGTGTGTTTGTTGATGCAGTGATTGTGTGTGTGTCAGTGCAGTGATTGTGTGTGTATATGTGTGTTTGTCAGTGCAGTGATTGTGTGTGTATATGTGTGTGTGTCATTGGTATGATTGTGTCTGCATATGTGTGTGTATGTCAGTGCAGTGATTTTGTGTGTATGTGTGTGTGTGTCAGTGCAGGGATTGTGTGTATATGCGTGTGTGAGTCAATGCAGTGATTCTGTGTGTATATGTGTGTTTGGTAGTGCAGTGATTGTGTGTGTATGTGTGTGTGTCAGTGCAGTGATTGTGTGTGTATATGTGTGTGTGTTTGTTAGTGAAATGATTGTGTGTTTAAATGTGTGTTTCAGTGCAGTGATTGAGTGTGTTTGAGTGTGTGTATCAGTGCAGTGATTGTGTGTGCATGTGTGTTGATTGTCAGTGCAGTAATTGTGTGTGTATATGTGTTCGTGTCTGTTGGTGCAGTGATTGTGTGTGTAAATGTGTGTGTTTGTCAGTGCAGTGATTTTGTGTGTATGTGTGTGTGTGTCAGTGCAGGGATTGTGTGTGTGCATGCGTGTGTGAGTCAATGCAGTGATTGTGTGTGTATATGTGTGTTGGGTAGTGCAGTGATTCTGTGCGTATATGTGTGTGTGTCATTGCAGTGATTGTGTGTGTATATGTATGTTTGTCAGTGCAGTGATTGTGTGTGTGTAAATGTGTGTGTGTCAGTGCAGTGATTGTGTGTGTATATGTGTGTGTGTCAGTGCAGTGATTGTGTGTGTGTGTCAGTGCAGTGATTGTGTGTGTATATGTGTGTTGTTTGTCAGTGCAGTGATTGTGTGTTTAAATGTGTGTGTCTTTGCAGTGATTGTGTGTGTATATGTGTGTGTGTCAGTGCAGTGATTGTGTATATGTGTGTTTGTTAGTGCAGTGATTGTGTGTTTAAATGTGTTTGTGTCAGTGCAGTGATTGCGTGTGTATGTGTGTGTTGTTTGTCAGTGCAGTGATTGTTTGTGTATATGTGTGTTGTTTGTCAGTGCAGTGATTATGTGTGTGTTTGTTAGTGCAGTAATTGTGTGTTTGTCAGTGCAGTGATTGTGTGTGTGTATATGTGTGTGTCAGTGCAGTGATTGTGTTTGTATATGTGTGCTGATTGTCAGTGCAGTGATTGTGTGTGTATATGTGTGTTTGTTTGTTGGTGCAGTGATTGTGTGTGTGTCAGTGCAGTGATTGTGTGTGTACGTTTGTGTGTGTCAGTGCGGTGATTGTGTGTGTGTATATGTGTGTGTGTCAGTGCAGAGATTGTGTGTGTTTTTGTGTGTGTCGGTGCAGTGATTGTGTGTGTATATGTGTGTGTGTCGGTGCAGTGATTGTGTGTGTGTATCTTTGTGTGTGTGTCAATGCAGTTATTGTGTGTGTATATGTGTGTGTCAGTGCAGTGATTGTATGTGTATATATGTGTTTGTCAGTGCAGTGATTGTGTGTGCAAAATGTGTGTTTCAGTGGAGTGTTTGTGCATGTGTGTGTGTGTCAGTGCAGTGATTGTGTGTGTACATGTGTGTGGGTCAGTGCACGTCTTGTGTGTGTATATGTGTGTGTGTGTCAATGCAGTGATTGTGTGTTTAAATGTGTTTGTGACAGTGCAGTGATTGCGTGTGTATGTGTCTGTTGTTTGTCAGTGCAATGATTGTGTGTTTATATGTGTGTTGTTTGTCAGTGCAGTGATTGTGCGTGTATATGTGTGTGTGTTTGTCAGTGCAATGATTGTGTGTTTAAATGTATGTTTGTCATTGCATTGATTCTGTGTGTATATGTGTGTGTCAGTGCAGTGATTGTGTGTGTATATGTGTGCTGATTGTCAGTGCAGTGATTGTGTGTGTATATGTGTGTGTGTTTGTTGATGCAGTGATTGTGTGTGTGTCCGTGCAGTGATTGTGTGTGTATATGTGTGTTTGTCAGTGCAGTGATTGTGTGTGTATATGTGTGTGTGTCATTGGTATGATTGTGTCTGCATATGTGTGTGTATGTCAGTGCAGTGATTGTGTGTATATGTGTGTTTGTGTGTCAGTGCAGGGATTGTGTGTGTATATGTGTGTGTGTTTGTTAGTGCAGTGATTGTGTGTTTAAATGTGTGTGTGTCAGTGCAATGATTGTGCGTTTAAATGTGTGTCAGTGCAGTGATTGTGTGTGTTGTTTGCCAGTGCAGTGATTGTGTGTGTATATGTGTGTGTGTTTGTTAGCACAGTGATTGTGTGTTTAAATGTGTGTGTGTCAGTGCAGGAATTGTGTGTGTGTATACATGTATGTGTCAATGCAACGATTGTGTGTGTATATATGTGTTTGTCAGTGCAGTGATTGTGTGTGTATATGTCTGTGTGTGTTTGTTAGCGCAGTGACTGTGTGTTTAAATGTGTATGTGTCAGTGCAGGGATTGTGTGTGTAAATGTGTGTGTGTGTCAGTGCGGTGATTGTGTGTGTATATGTGTGTTTGTTAGCGCAGTGATTGTGTGTGAAAATGTGTGTGTGTCAGTGCAGTGATTGTGTGTGTATATGTGTGTGTCATTGCAGTGATTGTGTGTGTGTAAATGTGTGTGTATCAGTGCAGTGATGGTGTGTGTATATGTGTGTGTGTCAGTGCAGTGATTGTGTGTGCATATATGTGTTGAATGTCAGTGCAGTGATTGTGTGTGTTTATGTGTGTGTGTTTGTTAGTGCAGTGATTGTGTGTGTAAATGTGTGTGTGTGTCAGTGCAGTGATTGTGTGTCTGTCAGTGCAGTGATTGTGTGTGTATATGTGTGTGTCATTGCAGTGATTGTGTGTGTGTAAATGTGTGTGTATCAGTGCAGTGATGGTGTGTGCATATGTGTGTTGAATGTCAGTGCAGTGATTGTGTGTGTTTATGTGTGTGTGTGTGTCAGTGCAGTGATTGTGTGTGTATATGTGTGTGTCATTGCAGTGATTGTGTGTGTGTAAATGTGTGTGTATCAGTGCAGTGATGGTGTGTGCATATGTGTGTTGAATGTCAGTGCAGTGATTGTGTGTGTTTATGTGTGTGTGTTTGTTGGTGCAGTGATTGTGTGTGTAAATGTGTGTGTGTGTCAGTGCAGTGATTGTGTGTGTTTGTGTGTGTCTGTCAGTGCAGTGATTGTGTGTGTATATGTGTGTTGTTTGTCAGAGCAGTGATTGAGTGTGTATATGTGAGTGTGTTTGTTAGTGCAGTGATTGCGTGTTTAAATGTGTGTGTGTCGGTGCAGTCATTGTGTGTGCACATGTGTGTTGATTGTTAATGCAGTGATTGTGTGTTTAAATGTGTGTGTGTCAGTGCAATGATTGTGTGTGTATGTGTGCATGTGTGTGGCAGTGCAGTGATTGTGTGTATATGTGTGTTTGTCAGTGCAGTGATTGTGTGTGTATATGTGTGTTTGTCAGAGCAGTGATTGTGTGTGTATATGTGTGTGTGTGTGTCAGTGCAGTGATTGTGTGTATGTGTGTGTCAGTGCAGTGATTGTGTATGTATATATGTGTTTGTCAGTGCAGTGATTGTGTGTGTCAGTGCAGTGTTTTTGTGTGTATATGTGTGAGTGTGTCAGTGCAGTGATTGTGTGTGTATATGTGTGTGTGTCAGTGGTGTGATTGTGTGTGTATATGTGTGTTTGTCAAAACAGTGATTGTGTGTCTGTATATGTCTGTGTGTGTCAGTGCAGTGGTTGTGTGTATATATGTTGTTGTGTGTCAGTGCAGTGTGTTATTGTCTCTGTTTATGTGTGTGTCGGTGCAGTGATTGTGTGTGTATATCTGAGTTTGTTAGTGCAGTGATTGTGTGTGTAAATGTGTGTGTGTTTGATCTAGTGATTGTGTGTGTATATCTGAGTTTGTTAATGCAGTAATTGTGTGTGTATATGTGTGTGTGTGTCAGTGCAGTGATTGTGTGTGTATATGTGTGTGTGTCAGCGCAGTGATTGTGTGTGCATATGTGTGTGTTTGTGCAGTGAATGTGTGTGTATATGTGTGTTTGTGTCAGTGCAGTTATTGTGTCTGTTTATGTGTGTGTCAGTGCAGTGATTGTGTCTGTATATGTGTGTGTGTCAGTGCAGTGATTCTGTGTGTATACGTGTGTGTCAGTGCGGTGATTGTGTGTGTACATGTGTGTATCAGAGCATTGATTGTTTGTGTATATGTGTGTTTGTCAGTGCAGTGGTTGTCTGTTTAAAATTTGTGTGTCAGTGCAGAGATTGAGTGTGTATATGTATGTGTGTCAGTGCAGTGATTGTTTTTGTATATGTGTGTGTGTCAGTGCAGTGATTGTCTGTATATATTTGTGTGTGTCAGTGCAGTTTGTTGTGTGTGTATATGTGTGTATGTCAGTACAGTAATTGTGTGTGTATATGTGAGTTTGTCAGTGCAGGGATTGTGTGTGTGTATACGTGTGTTTGTCAGTGCAGTGATTGTGTGGGTATATATGTGTTGGTATATATGTGGGTATATATGTGTGTTTGTCAGTGCAGTGGTTGTTTAAAATTTGTGTGTCAGTGCAGTGATTGAATGTGCATATGTATGTGTGTCAGTGCAGTGATTGTGTGTATATTTGTGTGGGTCAGTGCAGTGATTGTGTGTGTATATGTGTGTGTCCGTGCAGTGGTTGTGTGTGTATATATGTGTGTGTGCTTGTCAGTTCAGTGATTGTGCGTGTATATGTGTGTGTTGTTTGTCAGGGCAGTGATTGTGTGTGTATATGTGTGTGTGTCAGTGCAATGATTTTGTGTGTATATGTGTTTGTGTCAGTGCAATGATTGTGCCTGAGTATGTGTGCGTGTCAGTGCAGTGCTTGTGTGTGTATGTGTGTGTGTCAGTGCAGTGATTGTTTTTGTATATGTGTGTGTGTCAGTGCAGTGATTGTCTGTATATATTTGTGTGTGTCAGCGCAGTTGGTTGTGTGTGTATATGTGTGTTTGTCAGTGCAGTAATTGTGGGTGCATATGTGTGTTTGTCAGTGCACGGATTGTGTGTGTGTATACGTGTGTTTGTCAGTGCAGTGATTGTGTGGGTATATATGTGTTGGTATATATGTGGGTATATATGTGTGTTTGTCAGTGCAGTGATTGTCTCTGTATATGTGTGTGTAAGTCAGTGCAGTGACTGTGTGTGTATATGTGTGTTGTTTGTCAGTGCAGTGATTGCGTGGGTATGTGTGTGTGTGTTTGTTAGTGTAGTGATTGTGTGTTTAAATGTGTGTGTGTCAGTGCAGTGATTTTGTGTGTACGTTTGTGTGTGTCAGTGCGGTGATTGTGTGTGTGTATATGTGTGTGTGTCAGTGCAGTGATTGTGTGTGTATATGTGTGTTTGTCAGTGCACTGATTGTGTGGGTATGTGTGTGTTGTTTGTCAGTGCAGTGATTGTGTGAGTATATCTGTGTTTGTCAGTGCAGAGATTGTGTGCGTGTAAATGTGTGTGTGTCAGCGCAGTGATTGTGTGTGCATATGTGTGTATTAGTGAAGTGAATGTGTGTGTGTATATGTGTGTTTGTGTCATTGCAGTGATTGTGTATGTATATGTGTTTGTGTGTCAGTGCAGTGATTGTGTCTGTATATGTGTGTTTGTCAGTGCAGTGATTCTGTGTGTATATGTGTGTGTGTCAGTGCAGTGATTGTGTGTGTATATGTGTGTGTCAGTGCGGTGATTGTGTGTGTATATGTGTATATCAGAGCATTGATTGTTTGTGTATATGTGTGTTTGTCAGTGCAGTGGTTGTCTGTTAAAAATTTGTGTGTCAGTGCAGTGATTGAGTGTGCATATGTATGTGTGTCAGTGCAGTGATTGTGTGTATATGTGTTTGTGTCAGTGCAATGAGTGTGCCTGAGAATGTGTGCGTGTCAGTGCAGGGCTTGTGTGTGTATGTGTGTGTGTCAGTGCAGTGATTGTCTCTGTATGTGTGTGTGTAAGTCAGTGCAGTGACTGTGTGTGTATATGTGTGTTGTTTGTCAGTGCAGTGATTGTGTGGGTATGTGTGTGTGTGTTTGTTAGTGTAGTGATTGTGTGTTTAAATGTGTGTGTGTCAGTGCAGTGATTGTGCATGTATATTAATGTGTGTCAGTGCAGTGATTTTGTGTGTATATGTATGTGTGTCTTTGCGGTGGTTGTCTGTTTAAAATTTGTTTGTCAGTGCAGTGATTGAGTGTGCATATGTATGTGTGTCAGTGCAGTGATTGTGTGTATATGTGTTTGTGTCAGTGCAATGATTGTGCCTGAGTATGTGTGCGTGTCAGTGCAGTGGTTGTGTGTGTATGTGCGTGTGTCAGTGCAGTGATTGTCTCTGTATGTGTGTGTGTCAGTCAGTGCAGTGACTGTGTGTGTATATGTGTGTTGTTTGTCAGTGCAGTGATTGTATGCGTATATTTGTGTGTGTCTGTCAGTGCAGTGATTGTGTGTGTATATATGTTTGTGTGTCAGTGTAGTGATTGTGTGTTTAAATGTGTGTGTGTCAGTGCAGTGATTGTGCATGTATATAAATGTGTGTCAGTGCAGTGATTGTGTGTGTATATGTGCGTGTGTCAGTGCAGTGATTGTGTTTTTGTAAATGTATGTGCGTCAGTGCAGTGATTGTGTGTGTATATGTGTGTGTGTCAGTGGTGTGATTGTGTGTGTATATGTGTGTTTGTCAAAACAGTGATTGTGAGTGTGTATATGTCTGTGTGTGTCAGTGCAGTGGTTGTGTGTATATATGTTTTTGTGTGTCAGTGCAGTGTGTATATGTGTGTGTGTCGGTGCAGTGATTGTGTGTGTATATCTGAGTTTGTTAGTGCAGTGATTGTGTGTGCAAATGTGTGTGTGTTTGATCTAGTGATTGTGTGTGTATATGTGTGTGTGTGTGTCAGTGCAGTGATTGTGTGTGCATATGTGTGCGTTTGTGCAGTGAATGTGTGTGTATATGTGTGTTTGTCAGTGCAGTGATTCTGTGTGTATATGTGTGTGTTTGTGCAGTGAATGTGTGTGTATATGTGTGTTTGTGTCAGTGCAGTGATTGTGTATGTATATGTGTGTTTGTCAGTGCAGTGATTCTGTGTGTCTCTGTGTGTGTCAGTGCGGTGATTGTGTGTGTATATGTGTGTGTCAGTGCAACGATTATAGATTAGATTACTTACAGTGTGGAAACAAGTCCACACCGACCCACCGAAGCGCAACCCACCCATACATCTACCCCTTTAACCTAACACCATGGGCAATTTAGCATGGCCAATTCACCTGACCCGCACATCTTTGGACTGTGGGAGGAAACCGGAGCACTCGGAGGAAACCCACGCAGACACGGGTAAAATGTGCAAACTCTACACAGTCAGTCGCCTGAGTCGGGAATTGAACCCGGGTCTCTGGCGCTGTGAGGCAGCAGTGCTAACCACTGTGCCACCGTGCCGCCCTATGTGCGTATATGTGCGTATATGTGTGTGTGTGTCAGTGCAGTGATTGTGTGGGTATGTGTGTGTTGTTTGTCAGTGCAGTGATTGTGTGTGTATATGTGTGTGTGTTTGTTAGTGAAATGATTGTGTGTTTAAATGTGTGTGTTTCAGTGCAGTGATTGTGTGTGTATGTGTGTGTCTGTCAGTGCAGTGATTGCGTGTGTATATGTGTGTTGTTTGTCAGAGCAGTGATTGAGAGTGTATATGTGAGTGTGTTTGTTAGTGCAGTGACTGTGTGTTTAAATGTGTGTGTGTCAGTGCAATGATTGTGTGTGTATGTGTGCATGTGTGTGTGGCAGTGCAGTGATTGTGTGTGTATATGTGTGTTTGTCAGTGCAGTGATTGTGTGTGTATATGTGTGTTTGTCAGAGCAGTGATTGTGTGTGTATATGTGTGTGTGTGTGTCAGTGCAGTGATTGTGTGTGTATGTGTGTGTCAGTGCAGTGATTGTGTATGTATATATGCGTTTGTCAGTGCAGTTATTGTGTGTGTCAGTGCAGTGTTTTTGTGTGTATCTGTGTGAGTGTGTCAGTGCAGTGATTGTGTGAGTATATGTGTGTGTGTCAGTGCAGTGATTGTGTGTGCATATGTGTGTTTGTCAGTGCAGTGATTGTATGTGTGTAAATGTATGTGCGTCAGTGCAGTGATTGTGTGTGTATATGTGTGTGCGTCAGTGCAGTGATTGTGTGTGTATATGTGTGTGTGTCAGTGGTGTGATTGTGTGTGTATATGTGTGTTTGTCAAAACAGTGATTGTGAGTGTGTATCTGTCTGTGTGTGTCAGTGCAGTGGTTGTGTGTATATATGTTTTTGTGTGTCAGTGCAGTGTGTATATGTGTGTGTGTCGGTGCAGTGATTGTGTGTGTATATCTGAGTTTGTTAGTGCAGTGATTGTGTGTGCAAATGTGTGTGTGTTTGATCTAGTGATTGTGTGTGTATATCTGAGTTTGTTAATGCAGTAATTGTGTGTGCATATGTGTGTGGGTGTGTCAGTGCAGTGATTGTGTGTGCATATGTGTGTGTTTGTGCAGTGAATGTGTGTGTATATGTGTGTGTGTGTGTGTCAGTGCAGTGATTGTGTATGTATATGTGTGTTTGTCAGTGCAGTGATTCTGTGTGTATATGTGTGTGTTTGTGCTTTGAATGTGTGTGTATATGTGTGTTTGTGTCAGTGCAGTGATTGTGTATGTATATGTGTGTTTGTCAGTGCAGAGATTCTGAGTGTATATGTGTGTGTCAGTGCGGAGATTGTGTGTGTATATGTGTGTGTCAGTGCGGTGATTGTGTGTGTATATGTGTGTATCAGAGCATTGATTGTTTGTGTATATGTGTGTTTGTCAGTGCAGTGGTTGTCTGTTTAAAATTTGTGTGTCAGTGCAGAGATTGAGTGTGTATATGTGTTTGTGTCAGTGCAATGATTGTGCCTGAGTATGTGTGCGTGTCAGTGCAGTGGTTGTGTGTGTATGTGTGTGTGTCAGTGCAGTGATTGTTTTTGTGTATGTGTGTGTGTCAGTGCAGTGATTGTCTGTATATATTTGTGTGTGTCAGTGCAGTTGGTTGTGTGTGTATATGTGTGTATGTCAGTACAGTAATTGTGTGTGTATATTTGTGTTTGTCAGTGTAGTGATTGTGTATATGTGTGTGTCAGTGCAGTGATTGTGTGTGTATATGTGTGTTTGTCAGTGCAGGGATTGTGTGTGTGTATACGTGTGTTTGTCAGTGCAGAGATTGTGTGGGTATATATGTGTTGGTATATATGTGGGTATATATGTGTGTTTGTCAGTGCAGTGATTGTCTCTGTATATGTGTGTGTAAGTCAGTGCAGTGACTGTGTGTGTATATGTGTGTTGTTTGTCAGTGCAGTGATTGCGTGGGTATGTGTGTGTGTGTTTGTTAGTGTAGTGATTGTGTGTTTAAATGTGTGTGTGTCAGTGCAGGGATTTTGTGTGTACGTTTGTGTGTGTCAGTGCGGTGATTGTGTGTGTGTATATGTGTGTGTGTCAGTGCAGTGATTGTGTGTGTATATGTGTGTTTGTCAGTGCAGTGATTGTGTGTGTATGTGTGTGTGTCAGTGCAGTGATTGTGTGTGTATATTTGTGTTTGTCAGTCCTGTGTGTGTGTGTGTGTGTGTAAATGTGTGTGTGTGTTAGTCAGTGCAGTGATTGAGTGTGTATATGTGTGTGTCAGTGCAGTGATTTTATGTGTATATATGTGTTTGTCAGTGCAGTGATTGTGGGTGTAAAATGTGTGTTTCAGTGGAGTGATTGTTTGTGCATGTGTGTGTGTGTCAGTGCAGTGATTGTGTGTGTACATGTGTGTGGGTCAGTGCACGTCTTGTGTGTGTATATGTGTGTGTGTCAATGCAGTGATTGTGTGTGTTTATGTGTGTGTGTCAGTGCAGTGCTTGTGTGAGTATATGCGTGTTTGTCAGTGCAGTGGTTGTATGCGTATATGTGTGTGTGTCTGTCAGTGCAGTGATTGTTTTTGTGTAAATTTGTGTGTGGCAGTGCAGTGATTGTGTGTGTATATGTGTGTTTGTCGGTGCAGTGATTGTGTGCATATATGTGTGTGTGTGTCAGTGCAGTGATTGTGTGTGTATATGTGTTTGTGTGTCAGTGCAGTGATTGTGGGTGTATATGTGTGTTTGTTAGTGAAATGATTGTGTGTTTAAATGTGTGTTTCAGTGCAATGATTGTGTGTGTATATGTGTGTGTGTCAGTGCAGTGATTGTGTGTGTATATGTGAGTTTGTTAGTGCAGTGCTTGTGTTTTTAAATGTGTGTGTGTCAGTGCACTGATTGTGTGGGTATGTGTGTGTTGTTTGTCAGTGCAGTGACTGTGTGAGTATATCTGTGATTGTCAGTGCAGTGATTGTGTGCGTGTAAATGTGTATGTGTCAGCGCAGTGATTGTGTGTACATATGTGTGTGTTAGTGCAGTGAATGTGTGTGTATATGTGTGTTTGTGTCATTGCAGTGATTGTGTATGTATATGTGTTTGTGTGTCAGTGCAGTGATTGTGTCTGTATATGTGTGTTTGTCAGTGCAGTGATTCTGTGTGTATATGTGTGTGTGTCAGTGCAGTAATTGTGTGTGTATATGTGTGTGTCAGTGCGGTGATTGTGTGTGTATATGTGTGTATCAGAGCATTGATTGTTTGTGTATATGTGTGTTTGTCAGTGCAGTGGTTGTCTGTTTAAAATTTGTGTGTCAGTGCAGTGATTGAGTGTGCATATGTATGTGTGTCAGTGCAGTGATTGTGTGTATATTTGTGTGTGTCAGTGCAGTGATTGTGTGTGTATATGTGTGTGTCCGTGCAGTGATTGTGTGTGTATATATGTGTGTGTGCTTGTCAGTTCAGTGATTGTGCGTGTATATGTGTGTGTTGTTTGTCAGTGCAATGATTTTGTGTGTATATGTGTTTGTGTCAGTGCAATGATTGTGCCTGAGTATGTGTGCGTGTCAGTGCAGTGCTTGTGTGTGTATGTGTGTGTGTCAGTGCAGTGATTGTCTCTGTATGTGTGTGTGTAAGTCAGTGCAGTGACTGTGTGTGTATATGTGTGTTGTTTGTCAGTGCAGTGATTGTGTGGGTATGTGTCGTGTGTTTGTTAGTGTAGTGATTGTGTGTTTAAATGTGTGTGTGTCAGTGCAGTGATTGTGCATGTATATAAATGTGTGTCAGTGCAGTGATTGTGTGTGTATATGTGTGTTTGTCAGTGCAGGGATTGTGTGTGTGTATACGTGTGTTTGTCAGTGCAGTGATTGTGTGGGTATATATGTGTGTTTCTCAGTGCAGTGATTGTCTCTGTATATGTGTGTAAGACATATATATACACACACAGTGCAGTGACTGTGTGTGTATATGTGTGTTGTTTGTCAGTGCTGTGATTGTGTGGGTATGTGTGTGTGTGTTTGATAGTGTAGTGATTGTGTGTTTAAATGTGTGTGTGTCAGTGCAGTGATTGTGTGTGTGTATATGTGTGTGTGTCAGTGCAGTGATTGTGTGTGTATATGTGTGTGTGTGTGTCAGTGCAGTGATTGTGTGTGTTTATGTGTGTGTGTTTGTTGGTGCAGTGATTGTGTGTGTAAATGTGTGTGTGTGTCAGTGCAGTGATTGTGTGTGTATGTGTGTGTCTGTCAGTGCAGTGATTGTGTGTGTATATGTGTGTTGTTTGTCAGAGCAGTGATTGAGTGTGTACATGTGAGTGTGTTTGTTAGTGCAGTGATTGCGTGTTTAAATGTGTGTGTGTCGGTGCAGTCATTGTGTGTGCACATGTGTGTTGATTGTTAATGCAGTGATTGTGTGTTTAAATGTGTGTGTGTCAGTGCAATGATTGTGTGTGTATGTGTGCATATGTGTGTGGCAGTGCAGTGATTGTGTGTGTATATGTGTGTTTGTCAGTGCAGTGATTCTGTGTGTATATGTGTGTGTATGTCAGTGCAGTGATTCTGTGTGTATATGTGTGTGTGAGTGCGGTGATTGTGTGTGTATATGTGTGTATCAGTGCAGTGATTGTGTGTGTACATGTGCGTTGTCAGTGCAGTGATTGTGTGTGTCGGTGCAGTGATTGTGTGTGTATATCTGAGTTTGTTAGTGTAGTGATTGTGTGTTTAAATGTGTGTTTGTTTGGTGTAGTGATTGTGTGTGTATATCTGAGTTTGTTAATGCAGTAATTGTGTGTGTATATGCGTGTGTGTCGGTGCAGTGATTGTGTGTGTATATCTGTGTGTGTCAGTGCAGTGATTGTGTGTGTGTAAATGTGTTTGTGTCAGCGCAGTGATTGTGTGTGCATATGTGTGTGTTAGTGCAGTGAATGTGTGTGTATATGTGTGTTTGTGTCAGTGCAGTGATTGTGTATGTATATGTGTTTGTGTGTCAGTGCAGTGTTTATGTCTGTATATGTGTGTGTCAGTGCGGTGATTGTGTGTGTATATGTGTGTATCAGAGCATTGATTGTTTGTGTATATGTATGTTCATCAGTGCAGTGGTTGTCTGTTTAAAATCTGTGTGTCAGTGCAGTGATTGAGTGTGCATATATATGTGTGTCAGTGCAGTGATTGTGTGTATATTTGTGTGTGTCAGTGCAGTGATTGTTTGTGTATATGTGTGTGTCCGTGCAGTGTGTGTGTGTTTGTCAGTTCAGTGATTGTGCGTGTATATGGGTGTGTTGTTTGTCAGGGCAGTGATTGTGTGCGTATATGTGTGTGTTAGTGCAATGATTTTGAGTGTATATGTGTTTGTGTCAGTGCAATGATTGTGCCTGAGTATGTGTGCGTGTCAGTGCAGTGCTTGTGTGTGTATGTGTGTGTGTGTCAGTGCAGTGATTGATTTGTATATGTGTGTGTGTCAGTGCAGTGATTGTCTGAATATATTTGTGTGTGTCAGTTCAGTGGTTGTGTGTGTATGTCAGTGCAGTGTTTGTGTGTGTGTGAATGTATTAGTGTCAGTGCAGTGATTGTGTGTGTATGTGTGTGTGTCAGCGCAGTGATTGTGTGTGCATATGTGTGTGTTAGTGCAGTGATTGTGTGTGTATGTGTGTGTGTCCGCGCAGTGATTGTGTGTGCATATGTGTGTGTTAGTGCAGTGAATGTGTGTGTATATGTGTGTTTGTGTCAGTGCAGTGATTGTGTATGTATATGTGTTTGTGTGTCAGTGCAGTGATTTTGTGTGTATATATGTGTGTGTCTCTGTGCAGTGATTAAGTGAGTATATGTGTGTATCAGTGCAGTGATTGTGTGTGTATATGTGTGTGTCAGCGCAGTGATTGTGTGTGCATATGTGTGTGTTTGTGCAGTGAATGTGTGTGTATATGTGTGTTTGTGTCAGTGCAGTGATTGTGTATGTATATGTGTTTTTGTGTCAGTGCAGTTATTGTGTCTGTTTATGTGTGTGTCAGTGCAGTGATTGTGTCTGTATATGTGTGTTTGTCAGTGCAGTGATTCTGTGTGTATATGTGTGTGTGTAAGTGCAGTGATTCTGTGTGTATATGTGTGTGTCAGTGCGGTGATTGTGTGTGTATATGTGTGTATCCGAGCATTGATTGTTTGTGTATATGTGTGTTTGTCAGTGCAGTGGTTGTCTGTTAAAATTTGTGTGTCAGTGCAGTGAGTGAGTGTGCATATGTATGTGTGTCAGTGCAGTGATTGTGTGTATATTTGTGTGTGTCAGTTCAGTGATTGTTTGTGTATATGTGTGTGTCCGTGCAGTGATTGTGTGTGCATATATGTGTGTGTGTGCTTGTCAGTTCAGTGATTGTGCGTGTATATGTGTGTGTTGTTTGTCAGGGCTGTGATTGTGTGTGTATATGTGTGTGTGTCAGTGCAGTGATTGTGTGTGCATTTTGTGTTGAATGTCAGTGCAGTGATTGTGTGTGTTTATGTGTGTGTGTTTGTTGGTGCAGTGATTGTGTGTGTAAATGTGTGTGTGTGTCAGTGCAGTGATTGTGTGTGTATGTGTGTGTGTGTCAGTGCAGTGATTGTGTGTGTATATGTGTGTTGTTTGTCAGAGCAGTGATTGAGTGTGTATATGTGAGTGTGTTTGTTCGTGCAGTGATGGTGTGTTTAAATGTGTGTGTGTCAGTGCAATCATTGTGTGTGCACATGTGTGTTGATTGTCAGTGCAGTGATTGTGTGTGTATATTTGTGTGGGTTTTTGTTGGTGCAGTGATTGTGTGTTTAAATGTGTGTGTGTCAGTGCAATGATTGTGTGTCTATGTGTGCATGTGTGTGTGGCAGTGCAGTGATTGTGTGTGTATATGTGTGTTTGTCAGAGCAGTGATTGTGTGTGTATATGTGTGTGTGTGTCAGTGCAGTGATTGTGTGTGTATGTGTGTGTCAGTGCAGTGATTGTGTATGTATATATGTGTTTGTCAGTGCAGTGATTGTGTGTGTCAGTGCAGTGTTTTTGTGAGTATATGTGTGAGTGTGTCAGTGCAGTGATTGTGTGTGTATATGTGTGTGTGTGTCAGTGCAGAGATTGTGTGTGCATATGTGTGTTTGTCAGTGCAGTGATTGTGTGTGTGTAAATGTATGTGCATCAGTGCAGTGATTGTGTGTGTATATGTGTTTGTCAGTGAAGTGATTTTGTGTGTATATGTGTGTTTGTCAGTGCAGTGATTGTGTGTGTCAGTGCAGTGTTTCTGTGCGTGTCAGTGCAGTGATTGTGTGTGTATATGTGTGTGTGTCAGTGGTGTGATTGTGTGTGTATATGTGTGTTTGTCAAAACAGTGATTGTGTGTGTGTATATGTCTGTGTGTGTCAGTGCAGTGGTTGTGTGTATATATGTTTTTGTGTGTCAGTGCAGTGTGTATATGTGTGTGTGTCGGTGCAGTGATTGTGTGTGTATATCTGAGTTTGTTAGTGCAGTGATTGTTTGTGTAAATGTGTGTGTGTTTGATCTAGTGATTGTGTGTGTATATCTGAGTTTGTTAATGCTGTAATTGTGTGTGTGTATGTGTGTGTCAGTGCAGTGATTGTGTGTGTATATGTGTTTGTGTGTCAGTGCAGTGATTGTGTGTGTATATGTGTGTGTGTCAGCGCAGTGATTGTGTGTGCATATGTGTGTGTTAGTGCAGTGAATGTGTGTGTATATGTGTGTTCGTATCAGTGCAGTGATTGTGTATGTATATGTGTGTGTCAGTGCAGTGATTGTGTCTGTATATGTGTGTTTGTCAGTGCAGTGATTCTGTGTGTATATGTGTGTGTGTCAGTGCAGTGATTCTGTGTGTATATGTGTGTGTCAGTGCGGTGATTGTGTGTGTATATGTGTGTATCAGAGCATTGATTGTTTGTGTATATGTGTGTTTGTCAGAGCAGTGGTTGTCTGTTTAAAATTTGTGTGTCAGTGCAGAGATTGAGTGTGCATATGTATGTGTGTCAGTGCAGTGATTGTGTGTATATTTGTGTGTGTCAGTGCAGTGATTGTTTGTGTATATGTGTGTGTCCGTGCAGTGATTGTGTGTGCATATATGTGTGTGTGCTTGTCAGTTCAGTGATTGTGCGTGTATATGTGTGTGTTGTTTGTCAAGGCAGTGATTGTGTGTGTATATGTGTGTGTGTCAGTGCAGTGCTTGTGTGAGTATATGCGTGTATGTCAGTGCAGTGATTGTGTGCGTATATGTGTGTATGTCTGTCCGTGCAGTGATTGTGTGTGTATATGTGTGTTTGTCATTGCAGTGATTGTGTTTCTGTAAATTTGTGTGTGGCAGTGCAGTGATTGTGTGTGTATATGTGTGTTTGTCAGTGCAGCGATTGTGTGCATATATGTGTGTGTGTGTCAGTGCAGTGATTGTGTGTGTATATGTGTTTGTGTGTCAGTGCAGTGATTGTGTGTGTATATGTGTGTTTGTTAGTGAAATGATTGTGCATTTAAATGTGTGTGTTTCAGTGCAGTGATTGTGTGTGTATATGTGTGTGTGTCAGTGCAGTGATTGTGTGTGTATATGTGAGTTTGTTAGTGCAGTGATTGTGTGTTTAAATGTGTGTGTGTCAGTGCACTGATTGTGTGGGTATGTGTGTGTTGTTTGTCAGTGCAGTGATTGTGTGAGTATATCTGTGTTTGTCAGTGCAGTGATTGTGTGCGTGTAAATGTGTGTGTGTCAGCGCAGTGATTGTGTGTGCATATGTGTGTGTTAGTGCAGTGAATGTGTGTGTATATGCGTGTTTGTGTCATTGCAGTGATTGTGTATGTATATGTGTTTGTGTGTCAGTGCAGTGATTGTGTCTGTATATGTGTGTTTGTCAGTGCAGTAATTCTGTGTATATATGTGTGTTTGTCAGTGCAGTGGTTGTCTGTTTAAAATTTGTGTGTCAGTGCAGTGATTGAATGTGCATATGTATGTGTGTCAGTGCAGTGATTGTGTGTATATTTGTGTGTGTCAGTGCAGTGATTGTGTGTGTATATGTGTGTGTCCGAATAGTGGTTGTGTGTGTATATATGTGTGTGTGCTTGTCAGTTCAGTGATTGTGCGTGTATATGTGTGTGTTGTTTGTCAGGGCAGTGATTGTGTGTGTATATGTGTGTGTGTCAGTGCAATGATTTTGTGTGTATATGTGTTTGTGTCAGTGCAATGATTGTGCCTGAGTATGTGTGCGTGTCAGTGCAGTGCTTGTGTGTGTGTGTATGTGTGTCAGTGCAGTGATTGTCTCTGTGTGTGTGTGTGTAAGTCAGTGCAGTGACTGTGTGTGTATATGTGTGTTTGTCAGTGCAGTGATTGTGTGGGTATGTGTGTATGTGTTTGTTAGTGTAGTAATTGTGTGTTTAAATGTGTGTGTGTCAGTGCAGTGATTGTGCATGTATATAAATGTGTGTCAGTGCAGTGAATGTGTGTGTATATGTGTTGTTTGTCAGTGCAGGGATTGTGTGTGTGTATACGTGTGTTTGTCAGTGCAGTGATTGTGTGGGTATATATGTGTGTTTGTCAGTGCAGTGATTGTCTCTGCATATGTGTGTAAGACAGTGCAGTGACTGTGTGTTTATATGTGTGTTGTTTGTCAGTGCAGTGATTGTGTGGGTATGTGTGTGTGTGTTTGATAGTGTAGTGATTGTGTATTTAAATGTGTGTGTGTCAGTGCAGTGATTGCGTGTGTACGTTTGTGTGTGTCGGTGCGGTGATTGTGTATATGTGTGTGTATATGTGTGTGTGTCAGTGCCTTCATTGTGTGTGTATATGTGTGTTTTTCAGTGCAGTGATTGTGTGTGTATGTGTGTGAGTGTCAGTGCAGTGATTGTGTGTGTATATGTGTGTGTGTCAGCGCAGTGATTGTGTGTGTACATGTGTGTGGGTCAGTGCACGTCTTGTGCGTGTATATGTGTGTGTGTCAATGCAGTGATTGTGTGTGTTTATGTGTGTGTGTCAGTGCAGTGCTTGTGTGAGTATATGCGTGTTTGTCAGTGCAGTGATTGTCTGCGTATATGTGTGTGTGTCTGTCAGTGCAGTGATTGTGTGTGTATATATGTTTGTGTGTCAGTGCAGTGATTGTGTGTGTATATGTGTGTTTGTCAGTGCAGTGATTGTGTTTGTGTAAATTTGTGTGTGGCAGTGCAGTGATTGTGTGTGTATATGTGTGTTTGTCAGTGCAGTGATTGTGTACATATATGTGTGTGTGTCAGTGCAGTGATTGTGTGTGTATATGTGTTTGTGTGTCAGTGCAGTGATTGTGTGTGTATGTGTGTGTGTCAGTGCAACGATTATAGATTAGATTACTTACAGTGTGGAAACAGGCCCTTCGGCCCAACAAGTCCACACCGACCCGCCGAAGCGCAACCCATCCATACATCTACCCCTTTTACCTAACACTATGGGCAATTTAGCATGGCCAATTCACCTGACCCGCACATCTTTGGACTGTGGGAGGAAACCGGAGCACTCGGAGGAAACAAACGCAGACACGGGTAGAATGTGCAAACTCCACACAGTCAGTCACCTGAGTTGGGAATTGAACCCGGGTCTCTGGCGCTGTGAGGCAGCAGTGCTAACTACTGTGCCACCGTGCCGCCCTATGTGCGTATATGTGCGTATATGTGTGTGTGTGTGTCAGTGCAGTGATTGTGTGGGTATGTGTGTGTTGTTTGTCAGTGCAGTGATTGTGTGTGTATATCAGTGTTGTTTGTCAGTGCAGTGATTGTGTGTGTATATCAGTGTTGTTTGTCAGTGCAGTGATTGTGTGTGTATATGTGTGTGTGTTTGTTAGTGAAATGATTGTGTGTTTAAATGTGTGTGTTTCAGTGCAGTGATTGTGTGTATATATGTGTGTGTGTGTGTCAGTGCAGTGATTGTGTGTGCATGTGTGTTGATTGTCAGTGCAGTGATTGTGTGTGTATATGTGTGCGTGTCTGTTGGTGCAGTGATTGTGTGTGTAAATGTGTGTGTTTGTCAGTGCAGTGATTGTGTGTGTATGTGTGTGTGTGTCAGTGCAGGGATTCTGTGTGTGCATGCGTGTGTGTGTCAATGCAGTGATTGTGTGTGTATATATTGTTTGGTAGTGCAGTGATTGTGTGTGTATATGTGTGTGTCAATGCAGTGATTGTGTGTGTATATGTGTGTTTGTTAGTGCAGTGATTGTGTGTGTGTAAATGTGTGTGTGTCAGTGCAGTGATTGTGTGTGTGTCAGTGCAGTGATTGTGTGCGTATATGTGTGTTGTTTGTCAGTGCAGTGATTGTGTGTTTAAATGTGTGTGTCTTTGCAGTGATTGTGTGTGTATATGTGTGTGTGTCAGTGCAGTGATTGTGTGTGTGTGTGTCAGTGCAGTGATTGTGTGTATATGTGTGTTTGTCAGTGCAGTGATTGTGTGTGTGTAAATGTCTGTGTGTCAGTGCAGTGATTGTGTGTGTATGTGTGTGTGTGTCAGTGCAGTGATTGTGTGTGTGTCAGTGCAGTGATTGTGTGTTTAAATGTGTGTGTGTCAGTGCAGTGATTGCGTGTGTATGTGTGTGTTGTTTGTCAGTGCAGTGATTGTTTGTGTGTATGTGTGTTGTTTGTCAGTGCAGTGATTGTGCGTGTATATGTGTGTGTGTTTGTTAGTGCAGTGATTGTGTATTTAAATGTGTGTTTGTCAGTGCAGTGATTGTGTGTGTATATGTGTGCTGATTGTCAGTGCAGTGATTGTGTGTGTATATGTGTGTGTGTTTGTTGGTGCAGTGATTGTGTGTGTGTCAGTGCAGTGATTGTGTGTGTACGTTTGTGTGTGTCAGTGCGGTGATTGTGTGTGTGTTTATGTGTGTGTGTCAGTGCTGTGATTGTGTGTGTATATGTGTGTTTGTCAGTGCAGTGATTGTGTGTGTATATGTGTGTGTCAGTGCAGTGATTGTGTGTGTATCTGTGTGTGTGTCGGTGCAGTGATTGTGTGTGTATATGTGTGTGTGTCCGTGCAGTGATTGTGTGTGTGTATTTTTGTGTGTGTGTCAGTGCAGTGATTGTGTGTGTATATGTGTGTGTCAGTGCAGTGATTGTATGTGTATATATGTGTTTGTCAGTGCAGTGATTGTATGTGTATATATGTGTTTGTCAGTGCAGTGATTGTGTGTGTAAAATGTGTGTTTCAGTGGAGTGTTTGTTTGTGCATGTGTGTGTGTGTCAGTGCAGTGATTGTGTGTGTACATGTGTGTGGGTCAGTGCACGTCTTGTGTGTGTATATGTGTGTGTGTCAATGCAGTGATTGTGTGTTTAAATGTGTTTGTGACAGTGCAGTGATTGCGTGTGTATGTGTCTGTTGTTTGTCAGTGCAGTGATTGTGTGTGTATATGTGTGTTGTTAGTCAGTGCAGTGATTGTGTGTTTAAATGTGTGTTTGTCAGTGCAGTGATTGTGTGTGTATATATGTGTGTGTCAGTGCAGTGATTGTGTGTGTATATGTGTGCTGATTGTCAGTGCAGTGATTGTGTGTGTATATGTGTGTGTGTGTTTATTGATGCAGTGATTGTGTGTGTGTCAGTGCAGTGATTGTGTGTGTACATGTGTGTTTGTCAGTGCAGTAATTGTGTGTATATGTGTGTGTGTATATGTGTGTGTGTCATTTGTATGATTGTGTCTGCATATGTGTGTGTATGTCAGTGCAGTGATTGTGTGTATATATGTGTTTGTGTGTCAGTGCAGGGATTGTGTGTGTATATGTGTGTGTGTTTGTTAGTGCAGTGATTGTGTGTTTAAATGTGTGTGTGTCAGTGCAATGATTGTGCGTTTAAATGTGTGTGTGTCAGTGCAGTGATTGTGTGTGTTGTTTGCCAGTGCAGTGATTGTGTGTGTATATGTGTGTGTGTTTGTTAGCGCAGTGATTGTGTGTTTAAATGTGTGTGTGTCAGTGCAGGAATTGTGTGTGTGTATACATGTATGTGTCAATGCAATGATTGTGTGTGTATATATGTGTTTGTCAGTGCAGTGATTGTGTGTGTATATGTTTGTTTGTTAGTGCAGTGATTGTGTGTGTAAATGTGTGTGCGTAAGTGCAGAGATTGTGTGTGTGTAAATGTGTGTGTATCAGTGCAGTGATGGTGTGTGTATATGTGTGTGTGTCAGTGCAGTGGTTGTGTGTGCATATGTGTGTTGAATGTCAGTGCAGTGATAGTGTGTGTTTATGTGTGTGTGTTTGTTGGTGCAGTGATTGTGTGTGTAAATGTGTGTGTGTGTGTCAGTGCAGTGATTGTGTGTGTATGTGTGTGTCTGTCAGTGCAGTGATTGTGTGTGTATATGTGTGTGTGTCAGTGCACTGATTGTGTGGGTATGTGTGGGTTGTTTGTCAGTGCAGTGATTGTGTGAGTATATCTGTGTTTGTCAGTGCAGTGATTGTGTGTGTGTAAATGTGTGTGTGTCAGCGCAGTGATTGTGTGTGCATATGTGTGTGTTAGTGCAGTGAATGTGTGTATATGTGTGTTTGTGAGTGCAGTGATTGTGTGCGTGTAAATGTGTGTGTGTCAGCGCAGCGATTGTGTGTGCATATGTGTGTGTTAGTGCAGTGAATGTGTGTGTATATGTGTGTTTGTGTCATTGCAGTGATTGTGTATGTATATGTGTTTGTGTGTCAGTGCAGTGATTGTGTCTGTATATGTGTGTTTGTCAGTGCAGTGATTCTGTGTGTATATGTGTGTTTGTCAGTGCAGTGGTTGTCTATTTTAAAATTTGTGTGTCAGTGCAGTGATTGAGTGTGCATATGTATGTGTGTCAGTGATTGTGTGTATATTTGTGTGTGTCAGTGCAGTGATTGTGTGTGTATATGTGTGTGTCCGTGCAGTGGTTTTGTGTGTATATATGTGTGTGTGCTTGTCAGTTCAGTGATTGTGCGTGTATATGTGTGTGTTGTTTGTCAGGGCAGTGATTGTGTGTGTATATGTGTGTGTGTCAGTGCAATGATTTTGTGTGTATATGTGTTTGTGTCAGTGCAATGATTGTGCCTGAGTATGTGTGCGTGTCAGTGCAGTGCTTGTGTGTGTGTCAGTGCAGTGATTGTCTCTGTATGTGTGTGTGTAAGTCAGTGCAGTGACTGTGTATGTGTATATGTGTGTTGTTTGTCAGTGCAGTGATTGTGTGGGTATGTGTGTGTGTGTTTGTTAGTGTAGTGATTGTGTGTTTAAATGTGTGTGTGTCAGTGCAGTGATTGTGCATGTATATAAATGTGTGTCAGTGCAGTGATTGTGTGTGTATATGTGTGTTTGTCAGTGCAGGGATTGTGTGTGTATATGTGTGTGTGTCGGTGCAGTGATTGTGTGTGTGTATCTTTGTGTGTGTGTCAGTGCAGTGATTGTGTGTGTATATGTGTGTGTCAGTGCAGTGATTGTATGTGTATATATGTGTTTGTCAGTGCAGTCATTGTATGTGTATGTATGTGTTTGTCAGTGCAGTGATTGTGTGTGTAAATTGTGTGTTTCAGTGGAGTGTTTGCTTGTGCATGTGCGTGTGCGTCAGTGCAGTGATTGTGTGTGTACATGTGTGTGGGTCAGTGCACGTCTTGTGTGTGTATATGTGTGTGTGTCAATGCAGTGATTGTGTGTTTAAATGTGTTTGTGACAGTGCAGTGATTGCGTGTGTATGTGTCTGTTATTTGTCAGTGCAGTGATTGTGTGTGTATATGTGTGTTGTTTGTCAGTGCAGTGATTGTATGTTTAAATGTGTGTTTGTCAGTGCAGTGATTGTGTGTGTATATATGTGTGTGTCAGTGCAGTGATTGTGTGTGTATATGTGTGCTGATTGTCAGTGCAGTGATTGTGTGTGTATATGTGTGTGTGTGTTTGTTGATGCAGTGATTGTGTGTGTGTCAGTGCAGTGACTGTGTGTGTACATGTGTGTTTGTCAGTGCAGTAATTGTGTGTATATGTGTGTGTGTATATGTGTGTGTGTCATTTGTATTATTGTGTCTGCATATGTGTGTGTATGTCAGTGCAGTGATTGTGTGTATATATGTGTTTGTGTGTCAGTGCAGGGATTGTGTGTGTATATGTGTGTGTTTGTTAGTGCAGTGATTGTGTGTTTAAATGTGTGTGTGTCAGTGCAATGATTGTGCGTTTAAATGTGTGTGTGTCAGTGCAGTGATTGTGTGTGTTGTTTGCCAGTGCAGTGATTGTGTGTGTATATGTGTGTGTGTTTGTTAGCGCAGTGATTGTGTGTTTAAATGTGTGTGTGTCAGTGCAGGAATTGTGTGTGTGTATACATGTATGTGTCAATGCAATGATTGTGTGTGTATATATGTGTTTGTCAGTGCAGTGATTGTGTGTGTATATGTCTGTGTGTGTTTGTTAGCGCAGTGATTGTGTGTATAAATGTGTATGTGTCAGTGCAGGGATTGTGTGTGTAAATGTGTGTGTGTCAGTGCGGTGATTGTGTGTGTATATGTGTGTTTGTTAGTGCAGTGATTGTGTGTGTATATGTGTGTGCGTCAGTGCAGAGATTGTGTGTGTATATGTGTGTGTTAGTGCAGTGATTGTGTGTGTGTAGATGTGTGTGTATCAGTGCAGTGATGGTGTGTGTATATGTGTGTGTGTCAGTGCAGTGATTGTGTGTGCATATGTGTGTTGAATGTCAGTGCAGTGATAGTGTGTGTTTATGTGTGTGTGTTTGTTGGTGCAGTGATTGTGTGTGTAAATGTGTGTGTGTGTCAGTGCAGTGATTGTGTGTGTATGTGTGTGTCTGTCAGTGCAGTGATTGTGTGTGTATATGTGTGTGTGTCAATGCAGTGATTGTGTGTGTTTATGTGTGTGTGTCAGTGCCGTGCTTGTGTGAGTATACGCGTGTTTGTCAGTGCAGTGATTGTGTGCGTATATGTGTGTGTGTTTGTCAGTGCAGTGATTGTGTGTGTATATGTGTGTGTGTTTGTCAGTGCAGTGATTGTGATTCTGTAAATTTGTGTGTGGCAGTGCAGTGATTGTGTGTGTATATGTGTGTTTGTCAGTGCAGCGATTGTGTGCATATATGTGTGTGTGTTTGTCAGTGCAGTGATTGTGATTCTGTAAATTTGTGTTTGTCAGTGCAGTGATTGTGTGCGTATATGTGTGTGTGTTTGTCAGTGCAGTGATTGTGATTCTGTAAATTTGTGTGTGGCAGTGCAGTGATTGTGTGTGTATATGTGTGTTTGTCAGTGCAGCGATTGTGTGCATATATGTGTGTGCGTGCCAGTGCAGTGATTGTGTGTGTGTAAATTTGTGTGTATCAGTGCAGTGATGGTGTGTGTATATGTGTGTGTGTCAGTGCTGTGATTGTGTGTGCATATGTGTGTTGAATGTCAGTGCAGTGATTGTGTGTTTAAATGTGTGTTTGTCAGTGCAGTGATTGTGTGTGTATGTGTCTGTTGTTTGTCAGTGCAGTGATTGTGTGTGTATATGTGTGTTGTTTGTCAGTGCAGTGATTGTGTGTTTAAATGTGTGTTTGTCAGTGCAGTGATTGTGTGTGTATATATGTGTGTGTCAGTGCAGTGATTGTGTGTGTATATGTGTGCTGATTGTCAGTGCAGTGATTGTGTGTGTATATGTGTGTGTGTGTTTGTTGATGCAGTGATTGTGTGTGTGTTAGTGCAGTGATTGTGTGTGTACATGTGTGTTTGTCAGTGCAGTAATTGTGTGTATATGTGTGTGTGTATATGTGTGTGTGTCATTTGTATGATTGTGTCTGCATATGTGTGTGTATGTCAGTGCAGTGATTGTGTGTATATATGTGTTTGTGTGTCAGTGCAGGGATTGTGTGTGTATATGTGTGTGTTTGTTAGTGCAGTGATTGTGTGTTTAAATGTGTGTGTGTCAGTGCAATGATTGTGCGTTTAAATGTGTGTGTGTCAGTGCAGTGATTGTGTGTGTTGTTTGCCAGTGCAGTGATTGTGTGTGTATATGTGTGTGTGTTTGTTAGCGCAGTGATTGTGTGTTTAAATGTGTGTGTGTCAGTGCAGGAATTGTGTGTGTGTATACATGTATGTGTCAATGTAATGATTGTGTGTGTATATATGTGTTTGTCAGTGCAGTGATTGTGTGTGTATATGTCTGTGTGTGTTTGTTAGCGCAGTGATTGTGTGTATAAATGTGTATGTGTCAGTGCAGGGATTGTGTGTGTAAATGTGTGTGTGTCAGTGCGGTGATTGTGTGTGTATATGTGTGTTTGTTAGTGCAGTGATTGTGTGTGTATATGTGTGTGCGTCAGTGCAGAGATTGTGTGTGTATATGTGTGTGTTAGTGCAGTGATTGTGTGTGTGTAAATGTGTGTGTATCAGTGCAGTGATGGTGTGTGTATATGTGTGTGTGTCAGAGCAGTGATTGTGTGTGCATATGTGTGTTGAATGTCAGTGCAGTGATAGTGTGTGTTTATGTGTGTGTGTTTGTTGGTGCAGTGATTGTGTGTGTAAATGTGTGTGTGTGTCAGTGCAGTGATTGTGTGTGTATGTGTGTGTCTGTCAGTGCAGTGATTGTGTGTGTATATGTGTGTGTGTCAATGCAGTGATTGTGTGTGTTTATGTGTGTGTGTCAGTGCCGTGCTTGTGTGAGTATACGCGTGTTTGTCAGTGCAGTGATTGAGTGCGTATATGTGTGTGTGTCTGTCAGTGCAGTGATTGTGTGTGTATATGTGTGTTTGTCAGTGCAGTTATTGTGTTTCTGTAAATTTGTGTGTGGCACTGCAGTGATTGTGTGTGTATATGTGTGTTTGTCAGTGCAGCGATTGTGTGCATATATGTGTGTGTGTGTGTCAGTGCAGTGATTGTGTGTGTGTAAATGTGTGTGTATCAGTGCAGTGATGGTGTGTGTATATGTGTGTGTGTCAGTGCAGTGATTGTGTGTGGATATGTGTGTTGAATGTCAGTGCAGTGATAGTGTGTGTTTATGTGTGTGTGTTTGTTGGTGCAGTGATTGTGTGTGTAAATGTGTGTGTGTCAGTGCAGTGATTGTGTGTGTATATGTGTGTTTGTTAGTGAAATGATTGTGTATTTAAATGTGTGTGTTTCAGTGCAGTGATTGTGTGTGTATATGTGTGTGTGTCAGTGCAGTGATTGTGTGTGTATATGTGAGTTTGTTAGTGCAGTGATTGTGTGTTTAAATGTGTGTGTGTCAGTGCACTGATTGTGTGGTTACGTGTGTGTTGTTTGTCAGTGCAGTGATTGTGTGAGTATATCTGTGTTTGTCAGTGCAGTGATTGTGTGCGTGTAAATGTGTGTGTGTCAGCGCAGTGATTGTGTGTGCATATGTGTGTGTTAGTGCAGTGAATGTGTGTGTATATGTGTGTTTGTGTCATTGCAGTGATTGTGTATGTATATGTGTTTGTGTGTCAGTGCAGTGATTGTGTCTGTATATGTGTGTTTGTCAGTGCAGTGATTCTGTGTGTATATGTGTGTTTGTCAGTGCAGTGGTTGTCTATTTTAAAATTTGTGTGTCAGTGCAGTGATTGAATGTGCATATGTATGTGTGTCAGTGCAGTGATTGTGTGTACATTTGTGTGTGTCAGTGCAGTGATTGTGTGTGTATATGTGTGTGTCCGTGCAGTAGTTGTGTGTGTATATATGTGTGTGTGCTTGTCAGTTCAGTGATTGTGCGTGTATATGTGTGTGTTGTTTGTCAGGGCAGTGATTGTGTGTGTATATGTGTGTGTGTCAGTGCAATAATTTTGTGTGTATATGTGTTTGTGTCAGTGCAATGATTGTGCCTGAGTATGTGTGCGTGTCAGTGCAGTGCTTGTGTGTGTATGTGTGTGTCAGTGCAGTGATTGTCTCTGTATGTGTGTGTGTAAGTCAGTGCAGTGACTGTGTGTGTGTATATGTGTGTTGTTTGTCAGTGCAGTGATTGTGTGGGTATGTGTGTGTGTGTTTGTTAGTGTAGTGATTGTGTGTTTAAATGTGTGTGTGTCAGTGCAGTGATTGTGCATGTATATAAATGTGTGTCAGTGCAGTGATTGTGTGTGTATATGTGTTTGTGTGTCAGTGCAGTGATTGTGTGTGTATGTGTGTGTGTCAGTGCAACGATTATAGATTAGATTACTTACAGTGTGGAAACAAGTCCACACCGACCCGCCGAAGCGCAACATACCCATACATCTACCCCTTTAACCTAACACTATGGGCAATTTAGCATGGCCAATTCACCTGACCCGCACATCTTTGGACTGTGGGAGGAAACCGGAGCACTCGGAGGAAACCCACGCAAACACGGGTAGAATGTGCAAACTCCACACAGTCAGTCGCCTGAGTTGGGAATTGAACCCGGGTCTCTGGCGCTGTGAGGCAGCAGTGCTAACCACTGTGCCACCGTGCCGCCCTATGTGCGTATATGTGCGTATATGTGTGTGTGTCAGTGCAGTGATTGTGTGTGTATATCAGTGTTGTTTGTCAGTGCAGTGATTGTGTGTGTATATCAGTGTTGTTTGCCAGTGCAGTGATTGTGTGTGTATATGTGTGTGTGTTTGTTAGTGAAATGATTGTGTGTTTAAATGTGTGTGTTTCAGTGCAGGGATTGTGTGTATATATGTGTGTGTGTGTGTCAGTGCAGTGATTGTGTGTGTATGTGTGTGTGTGTCAATGCAGTGATTGTGTGTGTTTATGTGTGTGTGTCAGTGCCGTGCTTGTGTGAGTATACGCGTGTTTGTCAGTGCAGTGATTGTGTGCGTATATGTGTGTGTGTCTGTCAGTGCAGTGATTGTGTGTGTATATGTGTGTTTGTCAGTGCAGTGATTGTGTTTCTGTAAATTTGTGTGTGGCAGTGCAGTGATTGTGTGTGTATATGTGTGTTTGTCAGGGCAGCGATTGTGTGCATATATGTGTGTGTGTGTCAGTGCAGTGATTGTGTGTGTGTAAATGTGTGTGTATCAGTGCAGTGATTGTGTGTGTAAATGTGTGTGTGTGTCAGTGCAGTGATTGTGTGTGTATATGTGTGTTTGTTAGTGAAATGATTGTGTATTTAAATGTGTGTGTTTCAGTGCAGTGATTGTGTGTGTATATGTGAGTTTGTTAGTGCAGTGATTGTGTGTTTAAATGTGTGTGTGTCAGTGCACTGATTGTGTGGGTATGTGTGTGTTGTTTGTCAGTGCAGTGATTGTGTGAGTATATCTGTGTTTGTCAGTGCAGTGATTGTGTGCGTGCAAATGTGTGTGTGTCAGCGCAGTGATTGTGTGTGCATATGTGTGTGTTAGTGCAGTGAATGTGTGTGTATATGTGTGTTTGTGTCATTGCAGTGATTGTGTATGTATATGTGTTTGTGTGTCAGTGCAGTGATTGTGTCTGTATATGTGTGTTTGTCAGTGCAGTGATTCTGTGTGTATATGTGTGTGTGTCAGTGCAGTGGTTGTCTATTTTAAAATTTGTGTGTCAGTGCAGTGATTGAGTGTGCATATGTATGTGTGTCAGTGCAGTGATTGTGTGTATATTTGTGTGTGTCAGTGCAGTGATTGTGTGTGTATATGTGTGTTTCCGTGCAGTGGTTGTGTGTGTATATATGTGTGTGTGCTTGTCAGTTCAGTGATTGTGCGTGTATATGTGTGTGTTGTTTGTCAGGGCAGTGATTGTGTGTGTATATGTGTGTGTGTCAGTGCAATGATTTTGTGTGTATATGTGTTTGTGTCAGTGCAATGATTGTGCCTGAGTATGTGTGCGTGTCAGTGCAGTGCTTGTGTGTGTATGTGTGTGTCAGTGCAGTGATTGTCTCTGTATGTGTGTGTGTAAGTCAGTGCAGTGACTGTGTGTGTGTACATGTGTGTTGTTTGTCAGTGCAGTGATTGTGTGGGTATGTGTGTGTGTGTTTGTTAGTGTAGTGATTGTGTGTTTAAATGTGTGTCAGTGCAGTGATTGTGTGTGTATATGTGTGTTTGTCAGTGCAGGGATTGTGTGTGTGTATACGTGTGTTTGTCAGTGCAGTGATTGTGTGGGTATATATGTGTGTTTGTCAGTGCAGTGATTGTCTCTGCATATGTGTGTAAGACAGTGCAGTGACTGTCTGTTTATATGTGTGTTGTTTGTCAGTGCAGTGATTGGGTGGGTATGTGTGTGTGTTTGATAGTGTAGTGATTGTGTGTTTAAATGTGTGTGTGTCAGTGCAGTGATTGCGTGTGTACGTTTGTGTGTGTCAGTGCGGTGATTGGGTGTGTGTATATGTGTGTGTGTCAGTGCAGTCATTGTGTGTGTATATGTGTGTTTGTCAGTGCAGTGATTGTGTGTGTATGTGTGTGTGTGTCAGTGCAGTGATTGTGTGTGTATATGTGTGTGTGTGTCAGCGCAGTGATTGTGTGTGTACATGTGTGTGGGTCAGTGCACGTCTTGTGTTTGTATATGTGTGTGTGTCAATGCAGTGATTGTGTGTGTGTCAGTGCAGTGCTTGTGTGAGTATATGCGTGTTTGTCAGTGCAGTGATTGTATGCGTATATGTGTGTGTGTCTGTCAGTGCAGTGATTGTGTGTGTATATATGTTTGTGTGTCAGTGCAGTGATTGTGTGTGTATATGTGTGTTTGTCAGTGCAGTGATTGTGTTTGTGTAAATTTGTGTGAGGCAGTGCAGTGATTGTGTGTGTATATGTGTGTGTGTCAGTGCAGTGATTGTGTGTGTATATGTGTTTGTGTGTCAGTGCAGTGATTGTGTGTGTATGTGTGTGTGTCAGTGCAACGATTATAGATTAGATTACTTACAGTGTGGAAACAAGTCCACACCGACCCGCCGAAGCGCAACATACCCATACATCTACCCCTTTAACCTAACACTATGGGCAATTTAGCATGGCCAATTCACCTGACCCGCACATCTTTGGACTGTGGGAGGAAACCGGAGCACTCGGAGGAAACCCACGCAAACACGGGTAGAATGTGCAAACTCCACACAGTCAGTCGCCTGAGTTGGGAATTGAACCCGGGTCTCTGGCGCTGTGAGGCAGCAGTGCTAACCACTGTGCCACCGTGCCGCCCTATGTGCGTATATGTGCGTATATGTGTGTGTGTCAGTGCAGTGATTGTGTGTGTATATCAGTGTTGTTTGTCAGTGCAGTGATTGTGTGTGTATATCAGTGTTGTTTGCCAGTGCAGTGATTGTGTGTGTATATGTGTGTGTGTTTGTTAGTGAAATGATTGTGTGTTTAAATGTGTGTGTGTCAGTGCAGTGATTGTGTGTGCATGTGTGTTGATTGTCAGTGCAGTGATTGTGTGTGTATATGTGTGCGTGTCTGTTGGTGCAGTGATTGTGTGTGTAAATGTGTGTGTTTGTCAGTGCAGTGATTGTGTGTGTATGTGTGTGTGTGTCAGTGCAGGGATTCTGTGTGTGCATGCGTGTGTGAGTCAATGCAGTGATTGTGTGTGTATATGTGTGTTTGTCAGTGCAGTGATTGTGTGTGTAAATGTGCGTGTCTGTTGGTGCAGTGATTGTGTGTGTAAATGTGTGTGTTTGTCAGTGCAGTGATTGTGTGTGTATATGTGTGTGTGTCATTGCAGTGATTGTGTGTGTATATGTGTGTTTGTCAGTGCAGTGATTGTGTGTGTGTAAATGTGTGTGTGTCAGTGCAGTGATTGTGTGTGTATATGTGTGTGTGTCAGTGCAGTTATTGTGTTTCTGTAAATTTGTGTGTGGCAGTGCAATGATTGTGTGCGTATATGTGTGTGTGTCTGTCCGTGCAGTGATTGTGTGTGTATATGTGTGTTTGTCAGTGCAGTTATTGTGTTTCTGTAAATTTGTGTGTGGCAGTGCAGTGATTGTGTGTGTATATGTGTGTTTGTCAGTGCAGCGATTGTGTGCATATATGTGTGTGTGTGTCAGAGCAGTGATTGTGTGTGTTTATGTGTTTGTGTGTCAGTGCAGTGATTGTTTGTGTATATGTGTGTTTGTTAGTGAAATGATTGTGTATTTAAATGTGTGTGTTTCAGTGCAGTGATTGTGTGTGTATATGTGTGTGTGTCAGTGCAGTGATTGTGTGTGTATATGTGAGTTTGTTAGTGCAGTGATTGTGTGTTTAAATGTGTGTGTGTCAGTGCACTGATTGTGTGGGTATGTGTGTGTTGTTTGTCAGTGCAGTGATTGTGTGAGTATATCTGTGTTTGTCAGTGCAGTGATTGTGTGCGTGTAAATGTGTGTGTGTCAGCGCAGTGATTGTGTGTGCATATGTGTGTGTTAGTGCAGTGAATGTGTGTGTATATGTGTGTTTGTGTCATTGCAGTGATTGTGTATGTATATGTGTTTGTGTGTCAGTGCAGTGATTGTGTCTGTATATGTGTGTTTGTCAGTGCAGTGATTCTGTGTGTATATGTGTGTTTGTCAGTGCAGTGGTTGTCTATTTTAAAATTTGTGTGTCAGTGCAGTGATTGAGTGTGCATATGTATGTGTGTCAGTGATTGTGTGTATATTTGTGTGTGTCAGTGCAGTGATTGTGTGTGTATATGTGTGTGTCCGTGCAGTGGTTTTGTGTGTATATATGTGTGTGTGCTTGTCAGTTCAGTGATTGTGCGTGTATATGTGTGTGTTGTTTGTCAGGGCAGTGATTGTGTGTGTATATGTGTTTGTGTCAGTGCAATGATTTTGTGTGTATATGTGTTTGTGTCAGTGCAATGATTGTGCCTGAGTATGTGTGCGTGTCAGTGCAGTGCTTGTGTGTGTGTCAGTGCAGTGATTGTCTCTGTGTGTGTGTGTGTAAGTCAGTGCAGTGACTGTGTATGTGTATATGTGTGTTGTTTGTCAGTGCAGTGATTGTGTGGGTATGTGTGTGTGTGTTTGTTAGTGTAGTGATTGTGTGTTTAAATGTGTGTGTGTCAGTGCAGTGATTGTGCATGTATATAAATGTGTGTCAGTGCAGTGATTGTGTGTGTATATGTGTGTTTGTCAGTGCAGGGATTGTGTGTGTATATGTGTGTGTGTCGGTGCAGTGATTGTGTTTGTGTATCTTTGTGTGTGTGTCAGTGCAGTGATTGTGTGTGTATATGTGTGTGTCAGTGCAGTGATTGTATGTGTATATATGTGTTTGTCAGTGCAGTGATTGTATGTGTATGTATGTGTTTGTCAGTGCAGTGATTGTGTGTGTAAATTGTGTGTTTCAGTGGAGTGTTTGCTTGTGCATGTGCGTGTGTGTCAGTGCAGTGATTGTGTGTGTACATGTGTGTGGGTCAGTGCACGTCTTGTGTGTGTATATGTGTGTGTGTCAATGCAGTGATTGTGTGTTTAAATGTGTTTGTGACAGTGCAGTGATTGCGTGTGTATGTGTCTGTTGTTTGTCAGTGCAGTGATTGTGTGTGTATATGTGTGTTGTTTGTCAGTGCAGTGATTGTATGTTTAAATGTGTGTTTGTCAGTGCAGTGATTGTGTGTGTATATATGTGTGTGTGTCAGTGCAGTGATTGTGTGTGTATATGTGTGCTGATTGTCAGTGCAGTGATTGTGTGTGTATATGTGTGTGTGTGTTTGTTGATGCAGTGATTGTGTGTGTGTCAGTGCAGTGACTGTGTGTGTACATGTGTGTTTGTCAGTGCAGTAATTGTGTGTATATGTGTGTGTGTATATGTGTGTGTGTCATTTGTATTATTGTGTCTGCATATGTGTGTGTATGTCAGTGCAGTGATTGTGTGTATATATGTGTTTGTGTGTCAGTGCAGGGATTGTGTGTGTATATGTGTGTGTTTGTTAGTGCAGTGATTGTGTGTTTAAATGTGTGTGTGTCAGTGCAATGATTGTGCGTTTAAATGTGTGTGTGTCAGTGCAGTGATTGTGTGTGTTGTTTGCCAGTGCAGTGATTGTGTGTGTATATGTGTGTGTGTTTGTTAGCGCAGTGATTGTGTGTTTAAATGTGTGTGTGTCAGTGCAGGAATTGTGTGTGTGTATACATGTATGTGTCAATGCAATGATTGTGTGTGTATATATGTGTTTGTCAGTGCAGTGATTGTGTGTGTATATGTCTGTGTGTGTTTGTTAGCGCAGTGATTGTGTGTATAAATGTGTATGTGTCAGTGCAGGGATTGTGTGTGTAAATGTGTGTGTGTCAGTGCGGTGATTGTGTGTGTATATGTGTGTTTGTTAGTGCAGTGATTGTGTGTGTATATGTGTGTGCGTCACTGCAGAGATTGTGTGTGTATATGTGTGTGTTAGTGCAGTGATTGTGTGTGTGTAGATGTGTGTGTATCAGTGCAGTGATGGTGTGTGTATATGTGTGTGTGTCAGTGCAGTGATTGTGTGTGCATATGTGTGTTGAATGTCAGTGCAGTGATAGTGTGTGTTTATGTGTGTGTGTTTGTTGGTGCAGTGATTGTGTGTGTATATGTGTGTGTGTCAGTGCAATGATTTTGTGTGTATATGTGTTTGTGTCAGTGCAATGATTGTGCCTGAGTATGTGTGCGTGTCAGTGCAGTGCTTGTGTGTGTATGTGTGTGTCAGTGCAGTGATTGTCTCTGTATGTGTGTGTGTAAGTCAGTGCAGTGACTGTGTGTGTGTACATGTGTGTTGTTTGTCAGTGCAGTGATTGTGTGGGTATGTGTGTGTGTGTTTGTTAGTGTAGTGATTGTGTGTTTAAATGTGTGTATGTCAGTGCAGTGATTGTGCATGTATATAAATGTGTGTCAGTGCAGTGATTGTGTGTGTATATGTGTGTTTGTCAGTGCAGGGATTGTGTGTGTGTATACGTGTGTTTGTCAGTGCAGTGATTGTGTGGGTATATATGTGTGTTTGTCAGTGCAGTGATTGTCTCTGCATATGTGTGTAAGACAGTGCAGTGACTGTCTGTTTATATGTGTGTTGTTTGTCAGTGCAGTGATTGTGTGGGTATGTGTGTGTGTTTGATAGTGTAGTGATTGTGTGTTTAAATGTGTGTGTGTCAGTGCAGTGATTGCGTGTGTACGTTTGTGTGTGTCAGTGCGGTGATTGGGTGTGTGTATATGTGTGTGTGTCAGTGCAGTCATTGTGTGTGTATATGTGTGTTTGTCAGTGCAGTGATTGTGTGTGTATGTGTGTGTGTGTCAGTGCAGTGATTGTGTGTGTATATGTGTGTGTGTGTCAGCACAGTGATTGTGTGTGTACATGTGTGTGGGTCAGTGCACGTCTTGTGTTTGTATATGTGTGTGTGTCAATGCAGTGATTGTGTGTGTGTCAGTGCAGTGCTTGTGTGAGTATATGCGTGTTTGTCAGTGCAGTGATTGTATGCGTATATGTGTGTGTGTCTGTCAGTGCAGTGATTGTGTGTGTATATATGTTTGTGTGTCAGTGCAGTGATTGTGTGTGTATATGTGTGTTTGTCAGTGCAGTGATTGTGTTTGTGTAAATTTGTGTGAGGCAGTGCAGTGATTGTGTGTGTATATGTGTGTGTGTCAGTGCAGTGATTGTGTGTGTATATGTGTTTGTGTGTCAGTGCAGTGATTGTGTGTGTATGTGTGTGTGTCAGTGCAACGATTATAGATTAGATTACTTACAGTGTGGAAACAAGTCCACACCGACCCGCCGAAGCGCAACATACCCATACATCTACCCCTTTAACCTAACACTATGGGCAATTTAGCATGGCCAATTCACCTGACCCGCACATCTTTGGACTGTGGGAGGAAACCGGAGCACTCGGAGGAAACCCACGCAAACACGGGTAGAATGTGCAAACTCCACACAGTCAGTCGCCTGAGTTGGGAATTGAACCCGGGTCTCTGGCGCTGTGAGGCAGCAGTGCTAACCACTGTGCCACCGTGCCGCCCTATGTGCGTATATGTGCGTATATGTGTGTGTGTCAGTGCAGTGATTGTGTGTGTATATCAGTGTTGTTTGTCAGTGCAGTGATTGTGTGTGTATATCAGTGTTGTTTGCCAGTGCAGTGATTGTGTGTGTATATGTGTGTGTGTTTGTTAGTGAAATGATTGTGTGTTTAAATGTGTGTGTTTCAGTGCAGGGATTGTGTGTATATATGTGTGTGTGTGTGTCAGTGCAGTGATTGTGTGTGCATGTGTGTTGATTGTCAGTGCAGTGATTGTGTGTGTATATGTGTGCGTGTCTGTTGGTGCAGTGATTGTGTGTGTAAATGTGTGTGTTTGTCAGTGCAGTGATTGTGTGTGTATGTGTGTGTGTGTCAGTGCAGGGATTCTGTGTGTGCATGCGTGTGTGAGTCAATGCAGTGATTGTGTGTGTATATGTGTGTTTGTCAGTGCAGTGATTGTGTGTGTAAATGTGCGTGTGTCAGTGCACTGATTGTGTGGGTATGTGTGTGTTGTTTGTCAGTGCAGTGATTGTGTGAGTATATCTGTGTTTGTCAGTGCAGTGATTGTGTGCGTGCAAATGTGTGTGTGTCAGCGCAGTGATTGTGTGTGCATATGTGTGTGTTAGTGCAGTGAATGTGTGTGTATATGTGTGTTTGTGTCATTGCAGTGATTGTGTATGTATATGTGTTTGTGTGTCAGTGCAGTGATTGTGTCTGTATATGTGTGTTTGTCAGTGCAGTGATTCTGTGTGTATATGTGTGTGTGTCAGTGCAGTGGTTGTCTATTTTAAAATTTGTGTGTCAGTGCAGTGATTGAGTGTGCATATGTATGTGTGTCAGTGCAGTGATTGTGTGTATATTTGTGTGTGTCAGTGCAGTGATTGTGTGTGTATATGTGTGTTTCCGTGCAGTGGTTGTGTGTGTATATATGTGTGTGTGCTTGTCAGTTCAGTGATTGTGCGTGTATATGTGTGTGTTGTTTGTCAGGGCAGTGATTGTGTGTGTATATGTGTGTGTGTCAGTGCAATGATTTTGTGTGTATATGTGTTTGTGTCAGTGCAATGATTGTGCCTGAGTATGTGTGCGTGTCAGTGCAGTGCTTGTGTGTGTATGTGTGTGTCAGTGCAGTGATTGTCTCTGTATGTGTGTGTGTAAGTCAGTGCAGTGACTGTGTGTGTGTACATGTGTGTTGTTTGTCAGTGCAGTGATTGTGTGGGTATGTGTGTGTGTGTTTGTTAGTGTAGTGATTGTGTGTTTAAATGTGTGTCAGTGCAGTGATTGTGTGTGTATATGTGTGTTTGTCAGTGCAGGGATTGTGTGTGTGTATACGTGTGTTTGTCAGTGCAGTGATTGTGTGGGTATATATGTGTGTTTGTCAGTGCAGTGATTGTCTCTGCATATGTGTGTAAGACAGTGCAGTGACTGTCTGTTTATATGTGTGTTGTTTGTCAGTGCAGTGATTGGGTGGGTATGTGTGTGTGTTTGATAGTGTAGTGATTGTGTGTTTAAATGTGTGTGTGTCAGTGCAGTGATTGCGTGTGTACGTTTGTGTGTGTCAGTGCGGTGATTGGGTGTGTGTATATGTGTGTGTGTCAGTGCAGTCATTGTGTGTGTATATGTGTGTTTGTCAGTGCAGTGATTGTGTGTGTATGTGTGTGTGTGTCAGTGCAGTGATTGTGTGTGTATATGTGTGTGTGTGTCAGCGCAGTGATTGTGTGTGTATATGTGTGTGTGTGTCAGCGCAGTGATTGTGTGTGTATATGTGTGTGTGTCAATGCAGTGATTGTGTGTGTGTCAGTGCAGTGCTTGTGTGAGTATATGCGTGTTTGTCAGTGCAGTGATTGTATGCGTATATGTGTGTGTGTCTGTCAGTGCAGTGATTGTGTGCGTGCAAATGTGTGTGTGTCAGCGCAGTGATTGTGTGTGCATATGTGTGTGTTAGTGCAGTGAATGTGTGTGTATATGTGTGTTTGTGTCATTGCAGTGATTGTGTATGTATATGTGTTTGTGTGTCAGTGCAGTGATTGTGTCTGTATATGTGTGTTTGTCAGTGCAGTGATTCTGTGTGTATATGTGTGTGTGTCAGTGCAGTGGTTGTCTATTTTAAAATTTGTGTGTCAGTGCAGTGATTGAGTGTGCATATGTATGTGTGTCAGTGCAGTGATTGTGTGTATATTTGTGTGTGTCAGTGCAGTGATTGTGTGTGTATATGTGTGTTTCCGTGCAGTGGTTGTGTGTGTATATATGTGTGTGTGCTTGTCAGTTCAGTGATTGTGCGTGTATATGTGTGTGTTGTTTGTCAGGGCAGTGATTGTGTGTGTATATGTGTGTGTGTCAGTGCAATGATTTTGTGTGTATATGTGTTTGTGTCAGTGCAATGATTGTGCCTGAGTATGTGTGCGTGTCAGTGCAGTGCTTGTGTGTGTATGTGTGTGTCAGTGCAGTGATTGTCTCTGTATGTGTGTGTGTAAGTCAGTGCAGTGACTGTGTGTGTGTACATGTGTGTTGTTTGTCAGTGCAGTGATTGTGTGGGTATGTGTGTGTGTGTTTGTTAGTGTAGTGATTGTGTGTTTAAATGTGTGTATGTCAGTGCAGTGATTGTGCATGTATATAAATGTGTGTCAGTGCAGTGATTGTGTGTGTATATGTGTGTTTGTCAGTGCAGGGATTGTGTGTGTGTATACGTGTGTTTGTCAGTGCAGTGATTGTGTGGGTATATATGTGTGTTTGTCAGTGCAGTGATTGTCTCTGCATATGTGTGTAAGACAGTGCAGTGACTGTCTGTTTATATGTGTGTTGTTTGTCAGTGCAGTGATTGTGTGGGTATGTGTGTGTGTTTGATAGTGTAGTGATTGTGTGTTTAAATGTGTGTGTGTCAGTGCAGTGATTGCGTGTGTACGTTTGTGTGTGTCAGTGCGGTGATTGGGTGTGTGTATATGTGTGTGTGTCAGTGCAGTCATTGTGTGTGTATATGTGTGTTTGTCAGTGCAGTGATTGTGTGTGTATGTGTGTGTGTGTCAGTGCAGTGATTGTGTGTGTATATGTGTGTGTGTGTCAGCGCAGTGATTGTGTGTGTACATGTGTGTGGGTCAGTGCACGTCTTGTGTTTGTATATGTGTGTGTGTCAATGCAGTGATTGTGTGTGTGTCAGTGCAGTGCTTGTGTGAGTATATGCGTGTTTGTCAGTGCAGTGATTGTATGCGTATATGTGTGTGTGTCTGTCAGTGCAGTGATTGTGTGTGTATATATGTTTGTGTGTCAGTGCAGTGATTGTGTGTGTATATGTGTGTGTGTCAGTGCAGTGATTGTGTGTGTATATGTGTTTGTGTGTCAGTGCAGTGATTGTGTGTGTATGTGTGTGTGTCAGTGCAACGATTATAGATTAGATTACTTACAGTGTGGAAACAAGTCCACACCGACCCGCCGAAGCGCAACATACCCATACATCTACCCCTTTAACCTAACACTATGGGCAATTTAGCATGGCCAATTCACCTGACCCGCACATCTTTGGACTGTGGGAGGAAACCGGAGCACTCGGAGGAAACCCACGCAAACACGGGTAGAATGTGCAAACTCCACACAGTCAGTCGCCTGAGTTGGGAATTGAACCCGGGTCTCTGGCGCTGTGAGGCAGCAGTGCTAACCACTGTGCCACCGTGCCGCCCTATGTGCGTATATGTGCGTATATGTGTGTGTGTCAGTGCAGTGATTGTGTGTGTATATCAGTGTTGTTTGTCAGTGCAGTGATTGTGTGTGTATATCAGTGTTGTTTGCCAGTGCAGTGATTGTGTGTGTATATGTGTGTGTGTTTGTTAGTGAAATGATTGTGTGTTTAAATGTGTGTGTTTCAGTGCAGGGATTGTGTGTATATATGTGTGTGTGTGTGTCAGTGCAGTGATTGTGTGTGCATGTGTGTTGATTGTCAGTGCAGTGATTGTGTGTGTATATGTGTGCGTGTCTGTTGGTGCAGTGATTGTGTGTGTAAATGTGTGTGTTTGTCAGTGCAGTGATTGTGTGTGTATGTGTGTGTGTGTCAGTGCAGGGATTCTGTGTGTGCATGCGTGTGTGAGTCAATGCAGTGATTGTGTGTGTATATGTGTGTTTGTCAGTGCAGTGATTGTGTGTGTAAATGTGCGTGTCTGTTGGTGCAGTGATTGTGTGTGTAAATGTGTGTGTTGTCAGTGCAGTGATTGTGTGTGTATATGTGTGTGTGTCATTGCAGTGATTGTGTGTGTATATGTGTGTTTGTCAGTGCAGTGATTGTGTGTGTGTAAATGTGTGTGTGTCAGTGCAGTGATTGTGTGTGTATATGTGTGTGTGTCAGTGCAGTTATTGTGTTTCTGTAAATTTGTGTGTGGCAGTGCAGTGATTGTGTGCGTATATGTGTGTGTGTCTGTCCGTGCAGTGATTGTGTGTGTATATGTGTGTTTGTCAGTGCAGTTATTGTGTTTCTGTAAATTTGTGTGTGGCAGTGCAGTGATTGTGTGTGTATATGTGTGTTTGTCAGTGCAGCGATTGTGTGCATATATGTGTGTGTGTGTCAGAGCAGTGATTGTGTGTGTTTATGTGTTTGTGTGTCAGTGCAGTGATTGTTTGTGTATATGTGTGTTTGTTAGTGAAATGATTGTGTATTTAAATGTGTGTGTTTCAGTGCAGTGATTGTGTGTGTATATGTGTGTGTGTCAGTGCAGTGATTGTGTGTGTATATGTGAGTTTGTTAGTGCAGTGATTGTGTGTTTAAATGTGTGTGTGTCAGTGCACTGATTGTGTGGGTATGTGTGTGTTGTTTGTCAGTGCAGTGATTGTGTGAGTATATCTGTGTTTGTCAGTGCAGTGATTGTGTGCGTGTAAATGTGTGTGTGTCAGCGCAGTGATTGTGTGTGCATATGTGTGTGTTAGTGCAGTGAATGTGTGTGTATATGTGTGTTTGTGTCATTGCAGTGATTGTGTATGTATATGTGTTTGTGTGTCAGTGCAGTGATTGTGTCTGTATATGTGTGTTTGTCAGTGCAGTGATTCTGTGTGTATATGTGTGTTTGTCAGTGCAGTGGTTGTCTATTTTAAAATTTGTGTGTCAGTGCAGTGATTGAGTGTGCATATGTATGTGTGTCAGTGATTGTGTGTATATTTGTGTGTGTCAGTGCAGTGATTGTGTGTGTATATGTGTGTGTCCGTGCAGTGGTTTTGTGTGTATATATGTGTGTGTGCTTGTCAGTTCAGTGATTGTGCGTGTATATGTGTGTGTTGTTTGTCAGGGCAGTGATTGTGTGTGTATATGTGTTTGTGTCAGTGCAATGATTTTGTGTGTATATGTGTTTGTGTCAGTGCAATGATTGTGCCTGAGTATGTGTGCGTGTCAGTGCAGTGCTTGTGTGTGTGTCAGTGCAGTGATTGTCTCTGTATGTGTGTGTGTAAGTCAGTGCAGTGACTGTGTATGTGTATATGTGTGTTGTTTGTCAGTGCAGTGATTGTGTGGGTATGTGTGTGTGTGTTTGTTAGTGTAGTGATTGTGTGTTTAAATGTGTGTGTGTCAGTGCAGTGATTGTGCATGTATATAAATGTGTGTCAGTGCAGTGATTGTGTGTGTATATGTGTGTTTGTCAGTGCAGGGATTGTGTGTGTATATGTGTGTGTGTCGGTGCAGTGATTGTGTTTGTGTATCTTTGTGTGTGTGTCAGTGCAGTGATTGTGTGTGTATATGTGTGTATCAGTGCAGTGATTGTATGTGTATATATGTGTTTGTCAGTGCAGTGATTGTATGTGTATGTATGTGTTTGTCAGTGCAGTGATTGTGTGTGTAAATTGTGTGTTTCAGTGGAGTGTTTGCTTGTGCATGTGCGTGTGTGTCAGTGCAGTGATTGTGTGTGTACATGTGTGTGGGTCAGTGCACGTCTTGTGTGTGTATATGTGTGTGTGTCAATGCAGTGATTGTGTGTTTAAATGTGTTTGTGACAGTGCAGTGATTGCGTGTGTATGTGTCTGTTGTTTGTCAGTGCAGTGATTGTGTGTGTATATGTGTGTTGTTTGTCAGTGCAGTGATTGTATGTTTAAATGTGTGTTTGTCAGTGCAGTGATTGTGTGTGTATATATGTGTGTGTGTCAGTGCAGTGATTGTGTGTGTATATGTGTGCTGATTGTCAGTGCAGTGATTGTGTGTGTATATGTGTGTGTGTGTTTGTTGATGCAGTGATTGTGTGTGTGTCAGTGCAGTGACTGTGTGTGTACATGTGTGTTTGTCAGTGCAGTAATTGTGTGTATATGTGTGTGTGTATATGTGTGTGTGTCATTTGTATTATTGTGTCTGCATATGTGTGTGTATGTCAGTGCAGTGATTGTGTGTATATATGTGTTTGTGTGTCAGTGCAGGGATTGTGTGTGTATATGTGTGTGTGTTTGTTAGTGCAGTGATTGTGTGTTTAAATGTGTGTGTGTCAGTGCAATGATTGTGCGTTTAAATGTGTGTGTGTCAGTGCAGTGATTGTGTGTGCTGTTTGCCAGTGCAGTGATTGTGTGTGTATATGTGTGTGTGTTTGTTAGCGCAGTGATTGTGTGTTTAAATGTGTGTGTGTCAGTGCAGGAATTGTGTGTGTGTATACATGTATGTGTCAATGCAATGATTGTGTGTGTATATATGTGTTTGTCAGTGCAGTGATTGTGTGTGTATATGTCTGTGTGTGTTTGTTAGCGCAGTGATTGTGTGTATAAATGTGTATGTGTCAGTGCAGGGATTGTGTGTGTAAATGTGTGTGTGTCAGTGCGGTGATTGTGTGTGTATATGTGTGTTTGTTAGTGCAGTGATTGTGTGTGTATATGTGTGTGCGTCAGTGCAGAGATTGTGTGTGTATATGTGTGTGTTAGTGCAGTGATTGTGTGTGTGTAAATGTGTGTGTATCAGTGCAGTTTTGGTGTGTGTATATGTGTGTGTGTCAGAGCAGTGATTGTGTGTGCATATGTGTGTTGAATGTCAGTGCAGTGATAGTGTGTGTTTATGTGTGTGTGTTTGTTGGTGCAGTGATTGTGTGTGTAAATGTGTGTGTGTGTCAGTGCAGTGATTGTGTGTGTATGTGTGTGTCTGTCAGTGCAGTGATTGTGTGTGTATATGTGTGTGTGTCAATGCAGTGATTGTGTGTTTAAATGTGTGTGTGTCAGTGCCGTGCTTGTGTGAGTATACGCGTGTTTGTCAGTGCAGTGATTGTGTGCGTATATGTGTGTGTGTCTGTCAGTGCAGTGATTGTGTGTGTATATGTGTGTTTGTCAGTGCAGTGATTGTGTTTCTGTAAATTTGTGTGTGGCAGTGCAGTGATTGTGTGTGTATATGTGTGTTTGTCAGTGCAGCGATTGTGTGCATATATGTGTGTGTGTGTGTCAGTGCAGTGATTGTGTGTGTGTAAATGTGTGTGTATCAGTGCAGTGATGGTGTGTGTATATGTGTGTGTGTCAGTGCAGTGATTGTGTGTGGATATGTGTGTTGAATGTCAGTGCAGTGATAGTGTGTGTTTATGTGTGTGTGTTTGTTGGTGCAGTGATTGTGTGTGTAAATGTGTGTGTGTGTCAGTGCAGTGATTGTGTGTGTAAATGTGTGTTTGTCAGTGCAGGGATTGTGTGTGTATATGTGTGTTTGTCAGTGCAGTGATTGTGTGTGTATGTGTGTGTGTCAGTGCAGTGATTGTGTGTGTATATGTGTGTGTGTGTCAGCGCAGTGATTGTGTGTGTACATGTGTGTGGGTCAGTGCACGTCTTGTGTTTGTATATGTGTGTGTGTCAATGCAGTGATTGTGTGTGTGTCAGTGCAGTGCTTGTGTGAGTATATGCGTGTTTGTCAGTGCAGTGATTGTATGCGTATATGTGTGTGTGTCTGTCAGTGCAGTGCAGTGATTGTGTGTGTATATATGTTTGTGTGTCAGTGCAGTGATTGTGTGTGTATATGTGTGTTTGTCAGTGCAGTGATTGTGTTTGTGTAAATTTGTGTGAGGCAGTGCAGTGATTGTGTGTGTATATGTGTGTTTGTCAGTGCAGTGATTGTGTACATATATGTGTGTGTGTCAGTGCAGTGATTGTGTGTGTATATGTGTGTTTGTCAGTGCAGTGATTGTGTTTGTGTAAATTTGTGTGAGGCAGTGCAGTGATTGTGTGTGTATATGTGTGTTTGTCAGTGCAGTGATTGTGTACATATATGTGTGTGTGTCAGTGCAGTGATTGTGTGTGTATATGTGTTTGTGTGTCAGTGCAGTGCAGTGATTGTGTGTGTATGTGTGTGTGTCAGTGCAACGATTATAGATTAGATTACTTACAGTGTGGAAACAAGTCCACACCGACCCACCGAAGCGCAACATACCCATACATCTACCCCTTTAACCTAACACTATGGGCAATTTAGCATGTCCAATTCACCTGACCCGCACATCTTTGGACTGTGGGAGGAAACCGGAGCACTCGGAGGAAACCCACGCAAACACGGGTAGAATGTGCAAACTCCACACAGTCAGTCGCCTGAGTTGGGAATTGAACCCGGGTCTCTGGCGCTGTGAGGCAGCAGTGCTAACCTCTGTGCCACCGTGCCGCCCTATGTGCGTATATGTGCGTATATGTGTGTGTGTCAGTGCAGTGATTGTGTGTGTATATCAGTGTTGTTTGTCAGTGCAGTGATTGTGTGTGTATATCAGTGTTGTTTGCCAGTGCAGTGATTGTGTGTGTATATGTGTGTTTGTCAGTGCAGGGATTGTGTGTGTGTATACGTGTGTTTGTCAGTGCAGTGATTGTGTGGGTATATATGTGTTTGTCAGTGCAGTGATTGTCTCTGCATATGTGTGTAAGACAGTGCAGTGACTGTCTGTTTATATGTGTGTTGTTTGTCAGTGCAGTGATTGTGTGGGTATGTGTGTGTGTTTGATAGTGTAGTGATTGTGTGTTTAAATGTGTGTGTGTCAGTGCAGTGATTGCGTGTGTACGTTTGTGTGTGTCAGTGCGGTGATTGGGTGTGTGTATATGTGTGTGTGTCAGTGCAGTCATTGTGTGTGTATATGTGTGTTTGTCAGTGCAGTGATTGTGTGTGTATGTGTGTGTGTGTCAGTGCAGTGATTGTGTGTGTATATGTGTGTGTGTGTCAGCGCAGTGATTGTGTGTGTACATGTGTGTGGGTCAGTGCACGTCTTGTGTTTGTATATGTGTGTGTGTCAATGCAGTGATTGTGTGTGTGTCAGTGCAGTGCTTGTGTGAGTATATGCGTGTTTGTCAGTGCAGTGATTGTATGCGTATATGTGTGTGTGTCTGTCAGTGCAGTGATTGTGTGTGTATATATGTTTGTGTGTCAGTGCAGTGATTGTGTGTGTATATGTGTGTTTGTCAGTGCAGTGATTGTGTTTGTGTAAATTTGTGTGAGGCAGTGCAGTGATTGTGTGTGTATATGTGTGTGTGTCAGTGCAGTGATTGTGTGTGTATATGTGTTTGTGTGTCAGTGCAGTGATTGTGTGTGTATGTGTGTGTGTCAGTGCAACGATTATAGATTAGATTACTTACAGTGTGGAAACAAGTCCACACCGACCCGCCGAAGCGCAACATACCCATACATCTACCCCTTTAACCTAACACTATGGGCAATTTAGCATGGCCAATTCACCTGACCCGCACATCTTTGGACTGTGGGAGGAAACCGGAGCACTCGGAGGAAACCCACGCAAACACGGGTAGAATGTGCAAACTCCACACAGTCAGTCGCCTGAGTTGGGAATTGAACCCGGGTCTCTGGCGCTGTGAGGCAGCAGTGCTAACCACTGTGCCACCGTGCCGCCCTATGTGCGTATATGTGCGTATATGTGTGTGTGTCAGTGCAGTGATTGTGTGTGTATATCAGTGTTGTTTGTCAGTGCAGTGATTGTGTGTGTATATCAGTGTTGTTTGCCAGTGCAGTGATTGTGTGTGTATATGTGTGTGTGTTTGTTAGTGAAATGATTGTGTGTTTAAATGTGTGTGTTTCAGTGCATGGATTGTGTGTATATATGTGTGTGTGTGTGTCAGTGCAGTGATTGTGTGTGCATGTGTGTTGATTGTCAGTGCAGTGATTGTGTGTGTATATGTGTGCGTGTCTGTTGGTGCAGTGATTGTGTGTGTAAATGTGTGTGTTTGTCAGTGCAGTGATTGTGTGTGTATGTGTGTGTGTGTCAGTGCAGGGATTCTGTGTGTGCATGCGTGTGTGAGTCAATGCAGTGATTGTGTGTGTATATGTGTGTTTGTCAGTGCAGTGATTGTGTGTGTAAATGTGCGTGTCTGTTGGTGCAGTGATTGTGTGTGTAAATGTGTGTGTTTGTCAGGGCAGTGATTGTGTGTGTATATGTGTGTGTGTCATTGCAGTGATAGTGTGTGTATATGTGTGTTTGTCAGTGCAGTGATTGTGTGTGTGTAAATGTGTGTGTGTCAGTGCAGTGATTGTGTGTGTATATGTGTGTGTGTCAGTGCAGTGATTGTGTGTGTGTGTCAGTGCAGTGATTGTGTGTGTATATGTGTGTTGTTTGTCAGTGCAGTGATTGTGTGTTTAAATGTGTGTGTCTTTGCAGTGATTGTGTGTGTATATGTGTGTGTGTCAGTGCAGTGATTGTGTGTTTAAATGTGTGTGTGTCAGTGCAGTGATTGCGTGTGTATGTGTGTGTTGTTTGTCAGTGCAGTGATTGTTTGTGTGTATGTGTGTTGTTTGTCAGTGCAGTGATTGTGTGTGTATATCAGTGTTGTTTGCCAGTGCAGTGATTGTGTGTGTATATGTGTGTGTGTTTGTTAGTGAAATGATTGTGTGTTTAAATGTGTATGTTTCAGTGCAGGGATTGTGTGTATATATGTGTGTGTGTGTGTCAGTGCAGTGATTGTGTGTGTATATGTGTGCGTGTCTGTTGGTGCAGTGATTGTGTGTGTAAATGTGTGTGTTTGTCAGTGCAGTGATTGTGTGTGTATGTGTGTGTGTGTCAGTGCAGGGATTCTGTGTGTGCATGCGTGTGTGAGTCAATGCAGTGATTGTGTGTGTATATGTGTGTGTGTGTTTGTCAGTGCAGTGATTGTGTGTGTATATGTGTGTCTCAGTGCAGTGATTGTATGTGTATATATGTGTTTGTCAGTGCAGTGATTGTATGTGTATATATGTGTTTGTCAGTGCAGTGATAGTGTAAAATGTGTGTTTCAGTAGAGTGTTTGTTTGTGCATGTGTGTGTGTCAGTGCAGTGATTGTGTGTGTACATGTGTGTGGGTCAGTGCACGTCTTGTGTGTGTATATGTGTGTGTGTCAATGCAGTGATTGTGTGTTTAAATGTGTTTGTGACAGTGCAGTGTGTGTATATGTGTGTTGTTTGTCAGTGCAGTGATTGTGCGTGTATATGTGTATGTGTTTGTTAGTGCAGTGATTGTGTGTTTAAATGTGTGTTTGTCAGTCCAGTGATTGTGTGTGTATATATGTGTGTGTCAGTGCAGTGATTTTGTGTGTATATGTGTGTGTGTTTGTTGATGGAGTGATTGTGTGTGTGTGTCAGTGCAGTGATTGTGTGTGTATATGTGTGTTTATCAGTGCAGTAATTGTGTGTGTATATGTGTGTGTGTATATGTGTGTGTGTCATTGGTATGATTGTGTCTGCATATGTGTGTGTATGTCAGTGCAGTGATTGTGTGTATATATGTGTTTGTGTGTCAGTGCAGGGATTGTGTGTGTATATGTGTGTGTGTTTGTTAGCGCAGTGATTGTGTGTTTAAATGTGTGTGTCAGTGCAGGAATTGTGTGTGTGTATACACGTATGTGTCAATGCAATGATTGTGTGTGTATATATGTGTTTATCAGTGCAGTGATTGTGTGTGTATATGTCTGTGTGTGTTTGTTAGCGCAGTGATTGTGTGTTTAAATGTGTATGTGTCAGCGCAGGGATTGTGTGTGTAAATGTGTGTGTGTCAGTGCGGTGATTGTGTGTGTATTTGTGTGTTTATTAGTGCAGTGATTGTGCGTGTATATGTGTGTGCGTCAGTGCAGAGATTGTGTGTGTATATGTGTGTGTGTTTGTTGATGCAGTGATTGTGTGTGTATATGTGCGTTGTTTGTCAGTGCAGTGATTGTGTGTGTATATGTGTGTGTGTTTGTTGATGCAGTGATTGTGTGTGTGTCAGTGCAGTGATTGTGTGTGTATATGTGTGTTTATCAGTGCAGTAATTGTGTGTGTATATGTGTGTGTGTATATGTGTGTGTGTCATTGGTATGATTGTGTCTGCATATGTGTGTGTATGTCAGTGCAGTGATTGTGTGTATATATGTGTTTGTGTGTCAGTGCAGGGATTGTGTGTGTATATGTGTGTGTGTTTGTTAGCGCAGTGATTGTGTGTTTAAATGTGTGTGTGTCAGTGCAGGAATTGTGTGTGTGTATACACGTATGTGTCAATGCAATGATTGTGTGTGTATATATGTGTTTGTCAGTGCAGTGATTGTGTGTGTATATGTCTGTGTGTGTTTGTTAGCGCAGTGATTGTGTGTTTAAATGTGTATGTGTCAGCGCAGGGATTGTGTGTGTAAATGTGTGTGTGTCAGTGCGGTGATTGTGTGTGTATTTGTGTGTTTGTTAGTGCAGTGATTGTGCGTGTATATGTGTGTGCGTCAGTGCAGAGATTGTGTGTGTATATGTGTGTGTTAGTGCAGTGATTGTGTGTGTGTAGATGTGTGTGTATCAGTGCAGTGATGGTGTGTGTATATGTGTGTGTGTCAGTGCAGTGATTGTGTGTGCATATGTGTGTTGAATGTCAGTGCAGTGATAGTGTGTGTTTATGTGTGTGTGTTTGTTGGTGCAGTGATTGTGTGTGTAAATGTGTGTGTGTGTCAGTGCAGTGATTGTGTGTGTATGTGTGTGTCTGTCAGTGCAGTGATTGTGTGTGTATATGTGTGTGTGTTTGTTGATGCAGTGATTGTGTGTGCGTCAGTGCAGTGATTGTGTGTGTATATGTGTGTTTATCAGTGCAGTAATTGTGTGTGTATATGTGTGTGTGTATATGTGTGTGTGTCATTGGTATGATTGTGTCTGCATATGTGTGTGTATGTCAGTGCAGTGATTGTGTGTATATATGTGTTTGTGTGTCAGTGCAGGGATTGTGTGTGTATATGTGTGTGTGTTTGTTAGCGCAGTGATTGTGTGTTTAAATGTGTGTGTGTCAGTGCAGAAAATGTGTGTGTGTATACATTTATGTGTCAATGCAATGATTGTGTGTGTACATATGTGATTGTCAGTGCAGTGATTGTGTGTGTATATGTCTGTGTGTGTTTGTTAGCGCAGTGATTGTGTGTATAAATGTGTATGTGTCAGTGCAGGGATTGTGTGTGTAAATGTGTGTGTGTCAGTGCGGTGATTTGTGTGTATATGTGTGTTTGTTAGTGCAGTGATTGTGTGTGTATATGTGTGTGTGTCAATGCAGTGATTGTGTGTGTATATGTGTGTGTTAGTGCAGTGATTGTGTGTGTGTAGATGTGTGTGTATCAGTGCAGTGATGGTGTGTGTATATGTGTGTGTGTCAGTGCAGTGATTGTGTGTGCATATGTGTGTTGAATGTCAGTGCAGTGATAGTGTGTGTTTATGTGTGTGTGTTTGTTGGTGCAGTGATTGTGTGTGTATGTGTGTGTCTGTCAGTGCAGTGATTGTGTGTGTATATGTCTGTGTCTGTTTGTTAGCGCAGTGATTGTGTGTTTAAATGTGTGTGTGTCAGTGCAGTGATTGTGTGTTTAAATGTGTGTGTGTCAGTGCAGTGATTGTGTGTGTTTATGTGTGTGTGTGTGTCAGTGCAGTGATTGTGTGTGTATGTGTGTGTCTGTCAGCGCAGTGATTGTGTGTGTAAATGTGTGTGTGTTTGTTAGTGCAGTAATTGTGTGTTTAAATGTGTGTGTGTCAATGCAGTGATTGTGTGTGTGTCAGTGCAGTGCTTGTGTGAGTATATGCGTGTTTGTCAGTGCAGTGATTGTATGCGTATATGTGTGTGTGTCTGTCAGTGCAGTGATTGTGTGTGTATATATGTTTGTGTGTCAGTGCAGTGATTGTGTGTGTATATGTGTGTTTGTCAGTGCAGTGATTGTGTTTGTGTAAATTTGTGTGAGGCAGTGCAGTGATTGTGTGTGTATGTGTGTGTCTGTCAGCGCAGTGATTGTGTGTGTAAATGTGTGTGTGTTTGTTCGTGCAGTAATTGTGTGTTTAAATGTGTGTGTGTCAGTGCAATGATTGTGTGTTTAAATGTATGTGTGTCAGTGCAGTGATTGTGTGTGTTGTTTGTCAGTGCAGTGATTGTGTGTGTATATGTGTGTGTGTTTGTTAGCGCAGTGATTGTGTGTTTAAATGTGTGTGTGTCAGTGCAGGAATTGTGTGTATGTATACATTTATGTGTCAATGCAATGATTGTGTGTGTACATATGTGATTGTCAGTGCAGTGATTGTGTGTGTATATGTCTGTGTGTGTTTGTTAGCGCAGTGATTGTGTGTATAAATGTGTATGTGTCAGTGCAGGGATTGTGTGTGTAAATGTGTGTGTGTCAGTGCGGTGATTTGTGTGTATATGTGTGTTTGTTAGTGCAGTGATTGTGTGTGTATATGTGTGTGTGTCAATGCAGTGATTGTGTGTGTATATGTGTGTGTTAGTGCAGTGATTGTGTGTGTGTAAATGTGTGTGTGTGTCAGTGCAGTGATTGTGTGTGTATGTGTGTGTTTGTTAGTGCAGTGATTGTGTGTTTAAATGTGTTTGTGTCAGTGCAGTCATTGTGTGTGCATATGTGTGTTGATTGTCAGTGCAGTGATTGTGTGTGTATATTGGTGTGGGTGTTTGTTGGTGCAGTGATTGTGTGTGCAAATGTGTGTGTGTCAGTGCAGTGATTGTGTGTTTAAATGTGTGTGTGTCAGTGCAGTGATTGCGTGTGTATGTGTCTGTTGTTTGTCAGTGCAGTGATTGTGTGTGTATATGTGTGTTGTTTGTCAGTGCAGTGATTGTGCGTGTATATGTGTGTGTGTTTGTTAGTGCAGTGATTGTGTGTTTAAATGTGTGTTTGTCAGTCCAGTGATTGTGTGTGAATATATGTGTGTGTCAGTGCAGTGATTGTGTGTGTATATGTGTGTGTGTTTGTTGATGCAGTGATTGTGTGTGTGTCAGTGCAGTGATTGTGTGTGTATATGTGTGTTTATCAGTGCAGTAATTGTGTGTGTATATGTGTGTGTGTATATGTGTGTGTGTCATTGGTATGATTTTGTCTGCATATGTGTGTGTATGTCAGTGCAGTGATTGTGTGTATATATGTGTTTGTGTGTCAGTGCAGGGATTGTGTGTGTATATGTGTGTGTGTTTGTTAGCGCAGTGATTGTGTGTTTAAATGTGTGTGTGTCAGTGCAGGAATTGTGTGTGTGTATACACGTATGTGTCAATGCAATGATTGTGTGTGTATATATGTGTTTGTCAGTGCAGTGATTGTGTGTGTATATGTCTGTGTGTGTTTGTTAGCGCAGTGATTGTGTGTTTAAATGTGTATGTGTCAGCGCAGGGATTGTGTGTGTAAATGTGTGTGTGTCAGTGCGGTGATTGTGTGTGTATTTGTGTGTTTGTTAGTGCAGTGATTGTGTGAGTATATGCGTGTTTGTCAGTGCAGTGATTGTATGCGTATATGTGTGTGTGTCTGTCAGTGCAGTGATTGTGTGTGTATATATGTTTGTGTGTCAGTGCAGTGATTGTGTGTGTATATGTGTGTTTGTCAGTGCAGTGATTGTGTTTGTGTAAATTTGTGTGAGGCAGTGCAGTGATTGTGTGTGTATGTGTGTGTCTGTCAGCGCAGTGATTGTGTGTGTAAATGTGTGTGTGTTTGTTCGTGCAGTAATTGTGTGTTTAAATGTGTGTGTGTCAGTGCAATGATTGTGTGTTTAAATGTATGTGTGTCAGTGCAGTGATTGTGTGTGTTGTTTGTCAGTGCAGTGATTGTGTGTGTATATGTGTGTGTGTTTGTTAGCGCAGTGATTGTGTGTTTAAATGTGTGTGTGTCAGTGCAGGAATTGTGTGTATGTATACATTTATGTGTCAATGCAATGATTGTGTGTGTACATATGTGATTGTCAGTGCAGTGATTGTGTGTGTATATGTCTGTGTGTGTTTGTTAGCGCAGTGATTGTGTGTATAAATGTGTATGTGTCAGTGCAGGGATTGTGTGTGTAAATGTGTGTGTGTCAGTGCGGTGATTTGTGTGTATATGTGTGTTTGTTAGTGCAGTGATTGTGTGTGTATATGTGTGTGTGTCAATGCAGTGATTGTGTGTGTATATGTGTGTGTTAGTGCAGTGATTGTGTGTGTGTAAATGTGTGTGTGTGTCAGTGCAGTGATTGTGTGTGTATGTGTGTGTTTGTTAGTGCAGTGATTGTGTGTTTAAATGTGTTTGTGTCAGTGCAGTCATTGTGTGTGCATATGTGTGTTGATTGTCAGTGCAGTGATTGTGTGTGTATATTGGTGTGGGTGTTTGCTGGTGCAGTGATTGTGTGTGCAAATGTGTGTGTGTCAGTGCAGTGATTGTGTGTTTAAATGTGTGTGTGTCAGTGCAGTGATTGCGTGTGTATGTGTCTGTTGTTTGTCAGTGCAGTGATTGTGTGTGTATATGTGTGTTGTTTGTCAGTGCAGTGATTGTGCGTGTATATGTGTGTGTGTTTGTTAGTGCAGTGATTGTGTATTTAAATGTGTGTTTGTCAGTGCAGTGATTGTGTGTGTATATGTGTGCTGATTGTCAGTGCAGTGATTGTGTGTGTATATGTGTGTGTGTTTGTTGGTGCAGTGATTGTGTGTGTATATGTGTGTGTGTTTGTCAGTGCAGTGATTGTGTGTGTATATGTGTGTCTCAGTGCAGTGATTGTATGTGTATATATGTGTTTGTCAGTGCAGTGATTGTATGTGTATATATGTGTTTGTCAGTGCAGTGATTGTGTAAAATGTGTGTTTCAGTAGAGTGTTTGTTTGTGCATGTGTGTGTGTGTCAGTGCAGTGATTGTGTGTGTACATGTGTGTGGGTCAGTGCACGTCTTGTGTGTGTATATGTGTGTGTGTCAATGCAGTGATTGTGTGTTTAAATGTGTTTGTGACAGTGCAGTGAATGCGTGTGTATGTGTCTGTTGTTTGTCAGTGCAGTGATTGTGTGTGTATATGTGTGTTGTTTGTCAGTGCAGTGATTGTGCGTGTATATGTGTGTGTGTTTGTTAGTGCAGTGATTGTGTGTTTAAATGTGTGTTTGTCAGTCCAGTGATTGTGTGTGTATATATGTGTGTGTCAGTGCAGTGATTGTGTGTGTATATGTGTGTGTGTTTGTTGATGCAGTGATTGTGTGTGTGTCAGTGCAGTGATTGTGTGTGTATATGTGTGTTTATCAGTGCAGTAATTGTGTGTGTATATGTGTGTGTGTATATGTGTGTGTGTCATTGGTATGATTGTGTCTGCATATGTGTGTGTATGTCAGTGCAGTGATTGTGTGTATATATGTGTTTGTGTGTCAGTGCAGGGATTGTGTGTGTATATGTGTGTGTGTTTGTTAGCGCAGTGATTGTGTGTTTAAATGTGTGTGTGTCAGTGCAGGAATTGTGTGTGTGTATACACGTATGTGTCAATGCAATGATTGTGTGTGTATATATGTGTTTGTCAGTGCAGTGATTGTGTGTGTATATGTCTGTGTGTGTTTGTTAGCGCAGTGATTGTGTGTTTAAATGTGTATGTGTCAGCGCAGGGATTGTGTGTGTAAATGTGTGTGTGTCAGTGCGGTGATTGTGTGTGTATTTGTGTGTTTGTTAGTGCAGTGATTGTGCGTGTATATGTGTGTGCGTCAGTGCAGAGATTGTGTGTGTATATGTGTGTGTTAGTGCAGTGATTGTGTGTGTGTAGATGTGTGTGTATCAGTGCAGTGATGGTGTGTGTATATGTGTGTGTGTCAGTGCAGTGATTGTGTGTGCATATGTGTGTTGAATGTCAGTGCAGTGATAGTGTGTGTTTATGTGTGTGTGTTTGTTGGTGCAGTGATTGTGTGTGTAAATGTGTGTGTGTGTCAGTGCAGTGATTGTGTGTGTATTTGTGTGTCTGTCAGTGCAGTGATTGTGTGTGTATATGTGTGTGTGTTTGTTGATGCAGTGATTGTGTGTGTGTCAGTGCAGTGATTGTGTGTGTATATGTGTGTTTATCAGTGCAGTAATTGTGTGTGTATATGTGTGTGTGTATATGTGTGTGTGTCATTGGTATGATTGTGTCTGCATATGTGTGTGTATGTCAGTGCAGTGATTGTGTGTATATATGTGTTTGTGTGTCAGTGCAGGGATTGTGTGTGTATATGTGTGTGTGTTTGTTAGCGCAGTGATTGTGTGTTTAAATGTGTGTGTGTCAGTGCAGGAATTGTGTGTGTGTATACACGTATGTGTCAATGCAATGATTGTGTGTGTATATATGTGTTTGTCAGTGCAGTGATTGTGTGTGTGTATGTCTGTGTGTGTTTGTTAGCGCAGTGATTGTGTGTTTAAATGTGTATGTGTCAGTGCAGGGATTGTGTGTGTAAATGTGTGTGTGTCAGTGCGGTGATTGTGTGTGTATTTGTGTGTTTGTTAGTGCAGTGATTGTGCGTGTATATGTGTGTGCGTCAGTGCAGAGATTGTGTGTGTATATGTGTGTGTTAGTGCAGTGATTGTGTGTGTGTAGATGTGTGTGTATCAGTGCAGTGATGGTGTGTGTATATGTGTGTGTGTCAGTGCAGTGATTGTGTGTGCATATGTGTGTTGAATGTCAGTGCAGTGATAGTGTGTGTTTATGTGTGTGTGTTTGTTGGTGCAGTGATTGTGTGTGTAAATGTGTGTGTGTGTCAGTGCAGTGATTGTGTGTGTATGTGTGTGTCTGTCAGTGCAGTGATTGTGTGTGTATATGTCTGTGTCTGTTTGTTAGCGCAGTGATTGTGTGTTTAAATGTGTGTGTGTCAGTGCAATGATTGTGTGTTTAAATGTGTGTGTGTCAGTGCAGTGATTGTGTGTGTTTATGTGTGTGTGTGTGTCAGTGCAGTGATTGTGTGTGTATGTGTGTGTCTGTCAGCGCAGTGATTGTGTGTGTAAATGTGTGTGTGTTTGTTAGTGCAGTAATTGTGTGTTTAAATGTGTGTGTGTCAATGCAGTGATTGTGTGTGTGTCAGTGCAATGCTTGTGTGAGTATATGCGTGTTTGTCAGTGCAGTGATTGTATGCGTATATGTATGTGTGTCTGTCAGTGCAGTGATTGTGTGTGTATATATGTTTGTGTGTCAGTGCAGTGATTGTGTGTGTATATGTGTGTTTGTCAGTGCAGTGATTGTGTTTGTGTAAATTTGTGTTTGTTAGTGCAGTGATTGTGTGTGTATATGTGTGTTTGTCAGTGCAGTGATTGTGTACATATATGTGTGTGTGTCAGTGCAGTGATTGTGTGTGTATATGTGTTTGTGTGTCAGTGCAGTGATTGTGTGTGTATGTGTGTGTGTCAGTGCAACGATTATAGATTAGATTACTTACAGTGTGGAAACAAGTCCTCACCGACCCGCCGAAGCGCAACCCACCCATACATCTACCCCTGAAACCGAACACGATGGGCAATTTAGCATGGCCAATTCACCTGACCCGCACATCTTTGGACTGTGGGAGGAAACCGGAGCACTCGGAGGAAACCCACGCAAACACGGGTAGAATGTGCAAACTCCACACAGTCAGTCGCCTGAGTTGGGAATTGAACCCGGGTCTCTGGCGCTGTGAGGCAGCAGTGCTAACCACTGTGCCACCGTGCCGCCCTATGTGCGTATATGTGCGTATATGTGTGTGTGTCAGTGCAGTGATTGTGTGTGTATATCAGTGTTGTTTGTCAGTGCAGTGATTGTGTGTGTATATCAGTGTTGTTTGCCAGTGCAGTGATTGTGTGTGTATATGTGTGTGTGTTTGTTAGTGAAATGATTGTGTGTTTAAATGTGTATGTTTCAGTGCAGGGATTGTGTGTATATATGTGTGTGTGTGTGTCAGTGCAGTGATTGTGTGTGTATATGTGTGCGTGTCTGTTGGTGCAGTGATTGTGTGTGTAAATGTGTGTGTTTGTCAGTGCAGTGATTGTGTGTGTATGTGTGTGTGTGTCAGTGCAGGGATTCTGTGTGTGCATGTGTGTGTGAGTCAATGCAGTGATTGTGTGTGTATATGTGTGTGTGTGTTTGTCAGTGCAGTGATTGTGTGTGTATATGTGTGTCTCAGTGCAGTGATTGTATGTGTATATATGTGTTTGTCAGTGCAGTGATTGTATGTGTATATATGTGTTTGTCAGTGCAGTGATTGTGTGAAATGTGTGTTTCAGTAGAGTGTTTGTTTGTGCATGTGTGTGTGTCAGTGCAGTGATTGTGTGTGTACATGTGTGTGGGTCAGTGCACGTCTTGTGTGTGTATATGTGTGTGTGTCAATGCAGTGATTGTGTGTTTAAATGTGTTTGTGACAGTGCAGTGTGTGTATATGTGTGTTGTTTGTCAGTGCAGTGATTGTGCGTGTATATGTGTGTGTGTTTGTTAGTGCAGTGATTGTGTGTTTAAATGTGTGTTTGTCAGTCCAGTGATTGTGTGTGTGTATATATGTGTGTGTCAGTGCAGTGATTGTGTGTGTATATGTGTGTGTGTTTGTTGATGCAGTGATTGTGTGTGTGTCAGTGCAGTGATTGTGTGTGTATATGTGTGTTTATCAGTGCAGTAATTGTGTGTGTATATGTGTGTGTGTATATGTGTGTGTGTCATTGGTATGATTGTGTCTGCATATGTGTGTGTATGTCAATGCAGTGATTGTGTGTATATATGTGTTTGTGTGTCAGTGCAGGGATTGTGTGTGTATATGTGTGTGTGTTTGTTAGCGCAGTGATTGTGTGTTTAAATGTGTGTGTGTCAGTGCAGGAATTGTGTGTGTGTATACACGTATGTGTCAATGCAATGATTGTGTGTGTATATATGTGTTTGTCAGTGCAGTGATTGTGTGTGTATATGTCTGTGTGTGTTTGTTAGCGCAGTGATTGTGTGTTTAAATGTGTATGTGTCAGCGCAGGGATTGTGTGTGTAAATGTGTGTGTGTCAGTGCGGTGATTGTGTGTGTATTTGTGTGTTTATTAGTGCAGTGATTGTGCGTGTATATGTGTGTGCGTCAGTGCAGAGATTGTGTGTGTATATGTGTGTGTGTTTGTTGATGCAGTGATTGTGTGTGTATATGTGCGTTGTTTGTCAGTGCAGTGATGGTGTGTGTATATGTGTGTGTGTTTGTTGATGCAGTGATTGTGTGTGTGTGTCAGTGCAGTGATTGTGTGTGTATATGTGTGTTTATCAGTGCAGTAATTGTGTGTGTATATGTGTGTGTGTATATGTGTGTGTGTCATTGGTATGATTGTGTCTGCATATGTGTGTGTATGTCAGTGCAGTGATTGTGTGTATATATGTGTTTGTGTGTCAGTGCAGGGATTGTGTGTGTATATGTGTGTGTGTTTGTTAGCGCAGTGATTGTGTGTTTAAATGTGTGTGTGTCAGTGCAGGAATTGTGTGTGTGTATACACGTATGTGTCAATGCAATGATTGTGTGTGTATATATGTGTTTGTCAGTGCAGTGATTGTGTGTGTATATGTCTGTGTGTGTTTGTTAGCGCAGTGATTGTGTGTTTAAATGTGTATGTGTCAGTGCAGGGATTGTGTGTGTAAATGTGTGTGTGTCAGTGCGGTGATTGTGTGTGTATTTGTGTGTTTGTTAGTGCAGTGATTGTGCGTGTATATGTGTGTGCGTCAGTGCAGAGATTGTGTGTGTATATGTGTGTGTTAGTGCAGTGATTGTGTGTGTGTAGATGTGTGTGTATCAGTGCAGTGATGGTGTGTGTATATGTGTGTGTGTCAGTGCAGTGATTGTGTGTGCATATGTGTGTTGAATGTCAGTGCAGTGATAGTGTGTGTTTATGTGTGTGTGTTTGTTGGTGCAGTGATTGTGTGTGTAAATGTGTGTGTGTCAGTGCAGTGATTGTGTGTGTATGTGTGTGTCTGTCAGTGCAGTGATTGTGTGTGTATATGTCTGTGTCTTTTTGTTAGCGCAGTGATTGTGTGTTTAAATGTGTGTGTGTCAGTGCAATGATTGTGTGTTTAAGTGTGTGTGTGTCAGTGCAGTGATTGTGTGTGTTTATGTGTGTGTGTGTGTCAGTGCAGTGATTGTGTGTGTATGTGTGTGTCTGTCAGCGCAGTGATTGTGTGTGTAAATGTGTGTGTGTCTGTCAGTGCAGTGATTGTGTGTGTATATATGTGTGTGTGTCAATGCAGTGATTGTGTGTGTGTCAGTGCAGTGCTTGTGTGAGTATATGCGTGTTTGTCAGTGCAGTGATTGTATGCGTATATGTGTGTGTGTCTGTCAGTGCAGTGATTGTGTGTGTATATATGTTTGTGTGTCAGTGCAGTGATTGTGTGTGTATATGTGTGTTTGTCAGTGCAGTGATTGTGTTTGTGTAAATTTGTGTGAGGCAGTGCCGTGATTGTGTGTGTATATGTGTGTTTGTCAGTGCAGTGATTGTGTACATATATGTGTGTGTGTCAGTGCAGTGATTGTGTGTGTATATGTGTCAGTGCAGTGATTGTGTGTGTATGTGTGTGTGTCAGTGCAACGATTATAGATTAGATTACTTACAGTGTGGAAACAAGTCCACACCGACCCGCCGAAGCGCAACCCACCCATACCCGGAGCACTCGGAGGAAACCCACGCAAACACGGGTAGAATGTGCAAACTCCACACAGTCAGTCGCCTGAGTTGGGAATTGAACCCGGGTCTCTGGCGCTGTGAGGCAGCAGTGCTAACCACTGTGCCACCGTGCCGCCCTATGTGCGTATATGTGCGTATATGTGTGTGTGTCAGTGCAGTGATTGTGTGTGTATATCAGTGTTGTTTGTCAGTGCAGTGATTGTGTGTGTATATCAGTGTTGTTTGCCAGTGCAGTGATTGTGTGTGTATATGTGTGTGTGTTTGTTAGTGAAATGATTGTGTGTTTAAATGTGTGTGTTTCAGTGCAGGGATTGTGTGTATATATGTGTGTGTGTGTCAGTGCAGTGATTGTGTGTGTATATGTGTGCGTGTCTGTTGGTGCAGTGATTGTGTGTGGAAATGTGTGTGTTTGTCAGTGCAGTGATTGTGTGTGTATGTGTGTGTGTGTCAGTGCAGGGATTCTGTGTGTGCATGCGTGTGTGAGTCAATGCAGTGATTGTGTGTGTATATGTGTGTGTGTTTGTCAGTGCAGTGATTGTGTGTTTATATGTGTGTGGAATTGTGTGTGTTTGTTAGCGCAGTGATTGTGTGTTTAAATGTGTGCAGGAATTGTGTGTGTGTATACATGTATGTGTCAATGCAATGGTTGTGTGTGTATATATGTGTTTGTTAGTGCAGTGATTGTGTGTGTATATGTGTGTGTGTCAGTGCAGTGATTGTGTATATATGTGTGTGTCATTGCAGTGATTGTCTGTGTGTAAATGTGTGTGTATCAGTGCAGTGATGGTGTGTGTATATGTGTGTGTGTCAGTGCAGTCATTGTGAGTGCACATGTATGTTGATTGTCAGTGCAGTGATTGTGTGTGTATATTAGTGTGGGTTTTTGTTGGTGCAGTGATTGTGTGTTTAAATGTGTGTGTGTCAGTGCAATGATTGTGTGTGTATGTGTGCATGTGTGTGTGGCAGTGCAGTGATTGTGTGTGTTTATGTGTGTTTGTCAGTGCAGTGATTGTGTGTGTATATGTGTGTTGTTTGTCAGAGCAGTGATTGAGTGTGCATATGTAAGTTTGTTTGTTAGTGCAGTGATTGTGTGTTTAAATGTGTGTGTGTCAGTGCAGTCATTGTGTGTGCACATGTATGTTGATTGTCAGTGCAGAGATTGTGTGTGTATATTAGTGTGGGTTTTTGTTGGTGCAGTGATTGTGTGTTTAAATGTGTGTGTGTCAGTGCAATGATTGTGTGTGTATGTGTGCATGTGTGTGTGGCAGTGCAGTGATTGTGTGTGTATATGTGTGTGTCAGTGCACTGATTTTGTGTGTATATATGTGTGTGTCTCTGTGCAGTGATTAAGTGAGTATATGTGTGTATCAGTGCAGTGATTGTGTGTGTATATGTGTGTTTGTCAGTGCAGTGATTCTGTGTGTATATGTGTGTGTGTGTCAGTGCAGTGATTCTGTGTGTATATGTGTGTGTCAGTGCAGTGATTGTGTGTGTGTCAGTGCAACGATTATAGATTAGATTACTTACAGTGTGGAAACAGGCCCTTCGGCCCAACAAGTCCACACCGACCCGCCGAAGCGCAACCCATCCATACATCTACCCCTTTAACCTAACACTATGGGCAATTTAGCATGGCTAATTCACCTGACCCGCACATCTTTGGACTGTGGGAGGAAACCGGAGCAGTCGGAGGAAACCCACGCAGACACGGGTGGAATGTGCAAACTCCACACAGTCAGTCGCCTGAGTTGGGAATTGAACCCGGGTCTCTGGCGCTGTGAGGCAGCAGTGCTAACCACTGTGCCACCGTGCCGCCCTATGTGCGTATATGTGCGTATATGTGTGTGTGTGTCAGTGCAGTGATTGTGTGTGTATATCAGTGTTGTTTGTCAGTGCAGTGATTGTGTGTGTATATCAGTGTTGTTTGTCAGTGCAGTGATTGTGTGTGTATATGTGTGTGTGTTTGTTAGTGAAATAATTGTGTGTTTAAATGTGTGTGTTTCAGTGCAGTGATTGTGTGTATATATGTGTGTGTGTGTCAGTGCAGTGATTGTGTGTGCATGTGTGTTGATTGTCAGTGCAGTGATTGTGTGTGTATATGTGTGCGTGTCTGTTGGTGCAGTGATTGTGTGTGTAAATGTGTGTGTTTGTCAGTGCAGTGATTGTGTGTGTATGTGTGTGTGTGTCAGTGCAGTGATTGTGTGTGTATATGTGTGTGTGTGTCATTGCAGTGATTGTGTGTGTATATGTGTGTGTGTTTGTTGGTGCAGTGATTGTGTGTATTAATGTGTGTGTGTGTGTCAGTGCAGTGATTGTGTGTGTACATGTGTGTGGGTCAGTGCACGTCTTGTATGTGTATATGTGTGTGTGTCAATGCAGTGATTGTGTGTTTAAATGTGTTTGTGACAGTGCAGTGATTGCGTGTGTATGTGTCTTTTGTTTGTCAGTGCAGTGATTGTGTGTGTATATGTGTGTTGTTTGTCAGTGCAGTGATTGTGCGTGTATATGTGTGTGTGTTTGTTAGTGCAGTGATTGTGTGTTTAAATGTGTGCTTGTCAGTGCAGTGATTGTGTGTGTATATATGTGTGTGTCAGTGCAGTGATTGTGTGTGTATATGTGTGCTGATTGTCAGTGCAGTGATTGTGTGTGTATATGTGTGTGTGTTTGTTGATGCAGTGATTGTGTATGTGTCAGTGCAGTGATTGTGTGTGTATATGTGTGTTTGTCAGTGCATTGATTGTGTGTGTATATGTATGTGTGTCATTGGTATGATTGTGTCTGCATATGTGTGTGTATGTCAGTGCAGTGATTGTGTGCATATATGTGTTTGTGTGTCAGTGCAGGGATTGTGTGTGTATATGTGTGTGTGTTTGTTAGTGCAATGATTGTGTGTTTAAATGTGTGTGTGTCGGTGCAGTGATTGCGTGTGTATATGTGTTTGTCAGTGAAGTTATTTTGTGTGTATATGTGTGTTTGTCAGTGCAGTGATTGTGTGTGTCAGTGCAGTGTTTCTGTGCGTGTCAGTGCAGTGATTGCGTGTGTATATGTGTTTGTCAGTGAAGTTATTTTGTGTGTATATGTGTGTTTGTCAGTGCAGTGATTGTGTGTGTATATGTGTTTGTCAGTGAAGTTATTTTGTGTGTATGTGTGTTTGTCAGTGCAGTGATTGTGTGTGTCAGTGCAGTGTTTCTGTGCGTGTCAGTGCAGTGATTGTGTGTGTGTATGTGTGTGTGTCAGTGGTGTGATTGTGTGTGTATATTTGTGTTTGTCAAAACAGTGATTGTGTGTGTGTATATGTCTGTGTGTGTTAGTGCAGTGGTTGTGTGTATATATGTTTTTGTGCGTCAGTGCAGTGTGTATATGTGTGTGTGTCGGTGCAGTGATTGTGTGTGTATATCTGAGTTTGTTAGTGCAGTGATTGTGTGTGTAAATGTGTGTGTGTTTGATCTAGTGATTGTGTGTGTATATCTGAGTTTGTTAATGCAGTAATTGTGTGTGTATATGTATGTGTGTGTGTCAGTGCAGTGATTGTGTGTGTATATGTGTTTGTGTGTCAGTGCAGTGATTGTGTGTGTATATGTGTGTGTGTCAGCGCAGTGATTGTGTGTGCATATGTGTGTGTTAGTGCAGTGAATGTGTGTGTATATGTGTGTTTGTGTCAGTGCTGTGATTGTGTGTGTATATGTGTGTTTGTCAGTGCAGGGATTGTGTGTGCGTATACGTGTGTTTGTCAGTGCAGTGATTGTGTGGGTATATATGTGTTGGTATATATGTGGGTATATATGTATGTTTGTCAGTGCAGTGATTATGCGTGTATATGTGTGTGTGTGTGTCAATGCAGTGATTGTGTGTGTTTATGTGTGTGTGTCAGTGCAGTGCTTGTGTGAGTATATGCGTGTTTGTCAGTGCAGTGATTGTGTGCGTATATGTGTGTGTGTCTGTCAGTGCAGTGATTGTGTGTGTATATGTGTGTTTGTCAGTGCAGTGTTTGTGTGTACGTTTGTGTGTGTTCAGTGTGGTGATTGTGTGTGTATATGTGTGTGTGTCAGTGCAGTGATTGTGTGTGTATATGTGTTTTTGTCAGTCCTGTGTGTGTGTGTGTGTGTGTGTGTGTGTGTGTAAATGTGTGTGTGTTAGTCAGTGCAGTGATTGTGTGTGTATATATGTGTTTGTCAGTGCAGTGATTGTGTGTGTACATGTGTGTGGGTCAGTGCACGTCTTGTGCGTGTATATGTGTGTTTGTCAGTGCAGTGATTGTGTGGGTATATATGTGTGTTTGTCAGTGCAGTGATTGTCTCTGCATATGTGTGTAAGACAGTGCAGTGACTGTGTGTTTATATGTGTGTTGTTTGTCAGTGCAGTGATTGTGTGGGTATGTGTGTGTGTGTGTTTGATAGTGTAGTGATTGTGTGTTTAAATGTGTGTGTGTCAGTGCAGTGATTGCGTGTGTACGTTTGTGTGTGTCAGTGCGGTGATTGTGTGTGTGTATATGTGTGTGTGTGTCACTGCCGTCATTGTGTGTGTATATGTGTGTTTGTCAGTGCAGTGATTGTGTGTGTATGTGTGTGTGTGTCAGTGCAGTGATTGTGTGTGTATATGTGTGTGTGTCAGCGCAGGGATTGTGTGTGTATATGTGTGTGTGTCAGTGCAGTGCTTGTGTGAGTATATGCGTCTTTGTCAGTGCAGTGATTTTATGCGTATATGTGTGTGTGTCTGTCAGTGCAGTGATTGTGTGTGTATATATGTTTGTGTGTCAGTGCAGTGATTGTGTGTGTATATGTGTGTTTGTCAGTGCAGTGATTGTGTTTGTGTAAATTTGTGTGTGGCAGTGCAGTGATTGTGTGTGTATATGTGTGTTTGTCAGTGCAGTGATTGTGTACATATATGTGTGTGTGTCAGTGCAGTGATTGTGTGTGTATATGTGTTTGTGTGTCAGTGCAGTGATTGTGTGTGTGTCAGTGCAACGATTATTGATTAGATTACTTACAGTGTGGAAACAGGCCCTTCGGCCCAACAAGTCCACACCGACCCGCCGAAGCGCAACCCATCCATACATCTACCCCTTTAACCTAACACTATGGGCAATTTAGCATGGCCAATTCACCTGACCCGCACATCTTTGGACTGTGGGAGGAAACCGGAGCACTCGGAGGAAACCCACGCAGACACGGGTAGAATGTGCAAACTCCACACAGTCAGTCGCCTGAGTTGGGAATTGAACCCGGGTCTCTGGCGCTGTGAGGCAGCAGTGCTAACCACTGTGCCACCGTGCCGCCCTATGTGCGTATATGTGCGAATATGTGTGTGTGTGTCAGTGCAGTGATTGTGTGTGTATATCAGTGTTGTTTGTCAGTGCAGTGATTGTGTGTGTATATCAGTGTTGTTTGTCAGTGCAGTGATTGTGTGTGTATATGTGTGTGTGTTTGTTAGTGAAATAATTGTGTGTTTAAATGTGTGTGTTTCAGTGCAGTGATTGTGTGTATATATGTGTGTGTGTGTCAGTGCAGTGATTGTGTGTGCATGTGTGTTGATTGTCAGTGCAGTGATTGTGTGTGTATATGTGTGTGTGTCAGTGCAGGGATTCTGTGTGTGCATGCGTGTGTGTGTCAATGCAGTGATTGTGTGTATATATTGTTTGGTAGTGCAGTGATTGTGTGTATATGTGTGTGTGTGTCATTGCAGTGATTGTGTGTGTATATGTGTGTGTGTTTGTTGGTGCAGTGATTGTGTGTATTAATGTGTGTGTGTGTCAGTGCAGTGATTGTGTGTGTACATGTGTGTGGGTCAGTGCACGTCTTGTATGTGTATATGTGTGTGTGTCAATGCAGTGATTGTGTGTTTAAATGTGTTTGTGACAGTGCAGTGATTGCGTGTGTATGTGTCTTTTGTTTGTCAGTGCAGTGATTGTGTGTGTATATGTGTGTTGTTTGTCAGTGCAGTGATTGTGCGTGTATATGTGTGTGTGTTTGTTAGTGCAGTGATTGTGTGTTTAAATGTGTGCTTGTCAGTGCAGTGATTGTGTGTGTATATATGTGTGTGTCAGTGCAGTGATTGTGTGTGTATATGTGTGCTGATTGTCAGTGCAGTGATTGTGTGTGTATATGTGTGTGTGTTTGTTGATGCAGTGATTGTGTATGTGTCAGTGCAGTGATTGTGTGTGTATATGTGTGTTTGTCAGTGCATTGATTGTGTGTGTATATGTATGTGTGTCATTGGTATGATTGTGTCTGCATATGTGTGTGTGTCAATGCAGTGATTGTGTGTGTTTATGTGTGTGTGTCAGTGCAGTGCTTGTGTGAGTATATGTGTGTTTGTCAGTGCAGTGATTGTGTGCGTATATGTGTGTGTGTCTGTCCGTGCAGTGATTGTGTGTGTATATGTGTGTTTGTCAGTGCAGTGATTGTGTTTGTGTAAATTTGTGTGTGGCAGTGCAGTGATTGTGTGTGTATATGTGTGTTTGTCAGTGCAGTGATTGTGTACATATATGTGTGTGTGTCAGTGCAGTGATTGTGTGTGTATATGTGTTTGTGTGTCAGTGCAGTGATTGTGTGTGTGTCAGTGCAACGATTATTGATTAGATTACTTACAGTGTGGAAACAGGCCCTTCGGCCCAACAAGTCCACACCGACCCGCCGAAGCGCAACCCATCCATACATCTACCCCTTTAACCTAACACTATGGGCAATTTAGCATGGCTAATTCACCTGACCCGCACATCTTTGGACTGTGGGAGGAAACCGGAGCAGTCGGAGGAAACCCACGCAGACACGGGTGGAATGTGCAAACTCCACACAGTCAGTCGCCTGAGTTGGGAATTGAACCCGGGTCTCTGGCGCTGTGAGGCAGCAGTGCTAACCACTGTGCCACCGTGCCGCCCTATGTGCGTATATGTGCGTATATGTGTGTGTGTGTCAGTGCAGTGATTGTGTGTGTATATCAGTGTTGTTTGTCAGTGCAGTGATTGTGTGTGTATATCAGTGTTGTTTGTCAGTGCATTGATTGTGTGTGTATATGTGTGTGTGTTTGTTAGTGAAATAATTGTGTGTTTAAATGTGTGTGTTTCAGTGCAGTGATTGTGTGTATATATGTGTGTGTGTGTCAGTGCAGTGATTGTGTGTGCATGTGTGTTGATTGTCAGTGCAGTGATTGTGTGTGTATATGTGTGCGTGTCTGTTGGTGCAGTGATTGTGTGTGTAAATGTGTGTGTTTGTCAGTGCAGTGATTGTGTGTGTATGTGTATGTGTGTCAGTGCAGGGATACTGTGTGTGCATGCGTGTGTGTGTCAATGCAGTGATTGTGTGTATATATTGTTTGGTAGTGCAGTGATTGTGTGTATATGTGTGTGTGTGTCATTGCAGTGATTGTGTGTGTATATGTGTGTGTGTTTGTTGGTGCAGTGATTGTGTGTATAAATGTGTGTGTGTGTCAGTGCAGTGATTGTGTGTGTACATGTGTGTGGGTCAGTGCACGTCTTGTATGTGTATATGTGTGTGTGTCAATGCAGTGATTGTGTGTTTAAATGTGTTTGTGACAGTGCAGTGATTGCGTGTGTATGTGTCTTTTGTTTGTCAGTGCAGTGATTGTGTGTGTATATGTGTGTTGTTTGTCAGTGCAGTGATTGTGCGTGTATATGTGTGTGTGTTTGTTAGTGCAGTGATTGTGTGTTTAAATGTGTGCTTGTCAGTGCAGTGATTGTGTGTGTATATATGTGTGTGTCAGTGCAGTGATTGTGTGTGTATATGTGTGCTGATTGTCAGTGCAGTGATTGTGTGTGTATATGTGTGTGTGTTTGTTGATGCAGTGATTGTGTATGTGTCAGTGCAGTGATTGTGTGTGTATATGTGTGTTTGTCAGTGCATTGATTGTGTGTGTATATGTATGTGTGTCATTGGTATGATTGTGTCTGCATATGTGTGTGTATGTCAGTGCAGTGATTGTGTGCATATATGTGTTTGTGTGTCAGTGCAGGGATTGTGTGTGTATATGTGTGTGTGTTTGTTAGTGCAATGATTGTGTGTTTAAATGTGTGTGTGTCGGTGCAGTGATTGCGTGTGTATATGTGTTTGTCAGTGAAGTTATTTTGTGTGTATATGTGTGTTTGTCAGTGCAGTGATTGTGTGTGTATATGTGTTTGTCAGTGAAGTGATTTTGTGTGTTTCTGTGTGTTTGTCAGTGCAGTGATTGTGTGTGTCAGTGCAGTGTTTCTGTGCGTGTCAGTGCAGTGATTGTGTGTGTATATGTGTGTGTGTCAGTGGTGTGATTGTGTGTGTATATGTGTGTTTGTCAAAACAGTGATTGTGTGTGTGTATATGTCTGTGTGTGTTAGTGCAGTGGTTGTGTGTATATATGTTTTTGTGCGTCAGTGCAGTGTGTATATGTGTGTGTGTCGGTGCAGTGATTGTGTGTGTATATCTGAGTTTGTTAGTGCAGTGATTGTGTGTGTAAATGTGTGTGTGTTTGATCTAGTGATTGTGTGTGTATATCTGAGTTTGTTAATGCAGTAATTGTGTGTGTATATGTATGTGTGTGTGTCAGTGCAGTGATTGTGTGTGTATATGTGTTTGTGTGTCAGTGCAGTGATTGTGTGTGTATATGTGTGTGTGTCAGCGCAGTGATTGTGTGTGCATATGTGTGTGTTAGTGCAGTGAATGTGTGTGTATATGTGTGTTTGTGTCAGTGCTGTGATTGTGTGTGTATATGTGTGTTTGTCAGTGCAGTGATTGTGTGGGTATATATGTGTTGGTATATATGTGGGTATATATGTATGTTTGTCAGTGCAGTGATTATGCGTGTATATGTGTGTGTGTGTGTCAATGCAGTGATTGTGTGTGTTTATGTGTGTGTGTCAGTGCAGTGCTTGTGTGAGTATATGCGTGTTTGTCAGTGCAGTGATTGTGTGCGTATGTGTGTGTGTGTCTGTCAGTGCAGTGATTGTGTGTGTATATGTGTGTTTGTCAGTGCAGTGATTTTGTGTGTACGTTTGTGTGTGTTCAGTGTGGTGATTGTGTGTGTGTATATGTGTGTGTGTCAGTGCAGTGATTGTGTGTGTATATGTGTTTTTGTCAGTCCTGTGTGTGTGTGTGTGTGTGTGTGTGTGTGTAAATGTGTGTGTGTTAGTCAGTGCAGTGATTGTGTGTGTATATATGTGTTTGTCAGTGCAGTGATTGTGTGTGTACATGTGTGTGGGTCAGTGCACGTCTTGTGCGTGTATATGTGTGTGTGTCAATGCAGTGATTGTGTGTGTTTATGTGTGTGTGTCAGTGCAGTGCTTGTGTGAGTATATGCGTGTTTGTCAGTGCAGTGATTGTGTGCGTATATGTGTGTGTGTCTGTCCGTGCAGTGATTGTGTGTGTATATGTGTGTTTGTCAGTGCAGTGATTGTGTTTCTGTAAATTTGTGTGTGGCAGTGCAGTGATTGTGTGTGTATATGTGTGTTTGTCAGTGCAGGGATTGTGTGTGCGTATACGTGTGTTTGTCAGTGCAGTGATTGTGTGGGTATATATGTGTTGGTATATATGTGGGTATATATGTATGTTTGTCAGTGCAGTGATTATGCGTGTATATGTGTGTTTGTGTCAGTGCTGTGATTGTGTGTGTATATGTGTGTTTGTCAGTGCAGGGATTGTGTGTGCGTATACGTGTGTTTGTCAGTGCAGTGATTGTGTGGGTATATATATGTTGGTATATATGTGGGTATATATGTATGTTTGTCAGTGCAGTGATTATGCGTGTATATGTGTGTGTGTGTGTCAATGCAGTGATTGTGTGTGTTTATGTGTGTGTGTCAGTGCAGTGCTTGTGTGAGTATATGCGTGTTTGTCAGTGCAGTGATTGTGTGCGTATATGTGTGTGTGTCTGTCAGTGCAGTGATTGTGTGTGTATATGTGTGTTTGTCAGTGCAGTGATTTTGTGTGTACGTTTGTGTGTGTTCAGTGTGGTGATTGTGTGTGTATATGTGTGTGTGTGTCAGTGCAGTGATTGTGTGTGTATATGTGTTTTTGTCAGTCCTGTGTGTGTGTGTGTGTGTGTGTGTGTGTGTAAATGTGTGTGTGTTAGTCAGTGCAGTGATTGTGTGTGTATATATGTGTTTGTCAGTGCAGTGATTGTGTGTGTACATGTGTGTGGGTCAGTGCACGTCTTGTGCGTGTATATGTGTGTTTGTCAGTGCAGTGATTGTGTGGGTATATATGTGTGTTTGTCAGTGCAGTGATTGTCTCTGCATATGTGTGTAAGACAGTGCAGTGACTGTGTGTTTATATGTGTGTTGTTTGTCAGTGCAGTGATTGTGTGGGTATGTGTGTGTGTGTTTGATAGTGTAGTGATTGTGTGTTTAAATGTGTGTGTGTCAGTGCAGTGATTGCGTGTGTACGTTTGTGTGTGTCAGTGCGGTGATTGTGTGTGTGTATATGTGTGTGTGTGTCAGTGCCGTCATTGTGTGTGTATATGTGTGTTTGTCAGTGCAGTGATTGTGTGTGTATGTGTGTGTGTGTCAGTGCAGTGATTGTGTGTGTATATGTGTGTGTGTCAGCGCAGGGATTGTGTGTGTATATGTGTGTGTGTCAGTGCAGTGCTTGTGTGAGTATATGCGTCTTTGTCAGTGCAGTGATTTTATGCGTATATGTGTGTGTGTCTGTCAGTGCAGTGATTGTGTGTGTATATATGTTTGTGTGTCAGTGCAGTGATTGTGTGTGTATATGTGTGTTTGTCAGTGCAGTGATTGTGTTTGTGTAAATTTGTGTGTGGCAGTGCAGTGATTGTGTGTGTATATGTGTGTTTGTCAGTGCAGTGATTGTGTACATATATGTGTGTGTGTCAGTGCAGTGATTGTGTGTGTATATGTGTTTGTGTGTCAGTGCAGTGATTGTGTGTGTGTCAGTGCAACGATTATAGATTAGATTACTTACAGTGTGGAAACAGGCCCTTCGGCCCAACAAGTCCACACCGACCCGCCGAAGCGCAACCCATCCATACATCTACCCCTTTAACCTAACACTATGGGCAATTTAGCATGGCCAATTCACCTGACCCGCACATCTTTGGACTGTGGGAGGAAACCGGAGCAGTCGGAGGAAACCCACGCAGACACGGGTAGAATGTGCAAACTCCACACAGTCAGTCGCCTGAGTTGGGAATTGAACCCGGGTCTCTGGCGCTGTGAGGCAGCAGTGCTAACCACTGTGCCACCGTGCCGCCCTATGTGCGTATATGTGCGTATATGTGTGTGTGTGTCAGTGCAGTGATTGTGTGTGTATATCAGTGTTGTTTGTCAGTGCAGTGATTGTGTGTGTATATCAGTGTTGTTTGTCAGTGCAGTGATTGTGTGTGTATATGTGTGTGTGTTTGTTAGTGAAATAATTGTGTGTTTAAATGTGTGTGTTTCAGTGCAGTGATTGTGTGTATATATGTGTGTGTGTGTCAGTGCAGTGATTGTGTGTGCATGTGTGTTGATTGTCAGTGCAGTGATTGTGTGTGTATATGTGTGTGTGTCAGTGCAGGGATTCTGTGTGTGCATGCGTGTGTGTGTCAATGCAGTGATTGTGTGTATATATTGTTTGGTAGTGCAGTGATTGTGTGTATATGTGTGTGTGTGTCATTGCAGTGATTGTGTGTGTATATGTGTGTGTGTTTGTTGTTGCAGTGATTGTGTGTATAAATGTGTGTGTGTGTCAGTGCAGTGATTGTGTGTGTACATGTGTGTGGGTCAGTGCACGTCTTGTATGTGTATATGTGTGTGTGTCAATGCAGTGATTGTGTGTTTAAATGTGTTTGTGACAGTGCAGTGATTGCGTGTGTATGTGTCTTTTGTTTGTCAGTGCAGTGATTGTGTGTGTATATGTGTGTTGTTTGTCAGTGCAGTGATTGTGCGTGTATATGTGTGTGTGTTTGTTAGTGCAGTGATTGTGTGTTTAAATGTGTGCTTGTCAGTGCAGTGATTGTGTGTGTATATATGTGTGTGTCAGTGCAGTGATTGTGTGTGTATATGTGTGCTGATTGTCAGTGCAGTGATTGTGTGTGTATATGTGTGTGTGTTTGTTGATGCAGTGATTGTGTATGTGTCAGTGCAGTGATTGTGTGTGTATATGTGTGTTTGTCAGTGCATTGATTGTGTGTGTATATGTATGTGTGTCATTGGTATGATTGTGTATGCATATGTGTGTGTATGTCAGTGCAGTGATTGTGTGCATATATGTGTTTGTGTGTCAGTGCAGGGATTGTGTGTGTATATGTGTGTGTGTTTGTTAGTGCAATGATTGTGTGTTTAAATGTGTGTGTGTCGGTGCAGTGATTGCGTGTGTATATGTGTTTGTCAGTGAAGTTATTTTGTGTGTATATGTGTGTTTGTCAGTGCAGTGATTGTGTGTGTATATGTGTTTGTCAGTGAAGTGATTTTGTGTGTTTCTGTGTGTTTGTCAGTGCAGTGATTGTGTGTGTCAGTGCAGTGTTTCTGTGCGTGTCAGTGCAGTGATTGTGTGTGTATATGTGTGTGTGTCAGTGGTGTGATTGTGTGTGTATATGTGTGTTTGTCAAAACAGTGATTGTGTGTGTGTATATGTCTGTGTGTGTTAGTGCAGTGGTTGTGTGTATATATGTTTTTGTGCGTCAGTGCAGTGTGTATATGTGTGTGTGTCGGTGCAGTGATTGTGTGTGTATATCTGAGTTTGTTAGTGCAGTGATTGTGTGTGTAAATGTGTGTGTGTTTGATCTAGTGATTGTGTGTGTATATCTGAGTTTGTTAATGCAGTAATTGTGTGTGTATATGTATGTGTGTGTGTCAGTGCAGTGATTGTGTGTGTATATGTGTTTGTGTGTCAGTGCAGTGATTGTGTGTGTATATGTGTGTGTGTCAGCGCAGTGATTGTGTGTGCATATGTGTGTGTTAGTGCAGTGAATGTGTGTGTATATGTGTGTTTGTGTCAGTGCTGTGATTGTGTGTGTATATGTGTGTTTGTCAGTGCAGGGATTGTGTGTGCGTATACGTGTGTTTGTCAGTGCAGTGATTGTGTGGGTATATATGTGTTGGTATATATGTGGGTATATATGTATGTTTGTCAGTGCAGTGATTATGCGTGTATATGTGTGTGTGTGTGTGTCAATGCAGTGATTGTGTGTGTTTATGTGTGTGTGTCAGTGCAGTGCTTGTGTGAGTATATGCGTGTTTGTCAGTGCAGTGATTGTGTGCGTATGTGTGTGTGTGTCTGTCAGTGCAGTGATTGTGTGTGTATATGTGTATTTGTCAGTGCAGTGATTTTGTGTGTACGTTTGTGTGTGTTCAGTGTGGTGATTGTGTGTGTGTATATGTGTGTGTGTCAGTGCAGTGATTGTGTGTGTATATGTGTTTTTGTCAGTCCTGTGTGTGTGTGTGTGTGTGTGTGTGTGTGTGTGTGTAAATGTGTGTGTGTTAGTCAGTGCAGTGATTGTGTGTGTATATATGTGTTTGTCAGTGCAGTGATTGTGTGTGTACATGTGTGTGGGTCAGTGCACGTCTTGTGCGTGTATATGTGTGTGTGTCAATGCAGTGATTGTGTGTGTTTATGTGTGTGTGTCAGTGCAGTGCTTGTGTGAGTATATGCGTGTTTGTCAGTGCAGTGATTGTGTGCGTATATGTGTGTGTGTCTGTCCGTGCAGTGATTGTGTGTGTATATGTGTGTTTGTCAGTGCAGTGATTGTGTTTCTGTAAATTTGTGTGTGGCAGTGCAGTGATTGTGTGTGTATATGTGTGTTTGTCAGTGCAGCGATTGTGTGCATATATGTGTGTGTGTGTCAGAGCAGTGATTGTGTGTGTTTATGTGTTTGTGTGTCAGTGCAGTGATTGTGTGTGTATATGTGTGTTTGTTAGCGAAATGATTGTGTATTTAAATGTGTGTGTTTCAGTGCAGTGATTGTGTGTATATGTGTGTGTATCAGTGCAGTGATTGTGTGTGTATATGTGAGTTTGTTAGTGCAGTGATTGTGTGTTTAAATGTGTGTGTGTCAGTGCACTGATTGTGTGGGTATGTTTGTGTTGTTTGTCAGTGCAGTGATTGTGTGAGTATATCTGTGTTTGTCAGTGCAGTGATTGTGTGCGTGTAAATGTGTGTGTGTCAGCGCAGTGATTGTGTGTGCATATGTGTGTGTTAGTGCAGTGAATGTGTGTGTATATGTGTGTTTGTGTCATTGCAGTGATTGTGTGTGTATATGTGTGTTTGTCAGTGCAGTGATTGTGTACATATATGTGTGTGTGTCAGTGCAGTGATTGTGTGTGTATATGTGTTTGTGTGTCAGTGCAGTGATTGTGTGTGTATATGTGTGTGTCAGTGCAACGATTATGTGCGTATATGTGTGTGTGTGTCAGTGCAGTGATTGTGTGGGTATGTATGTGTTGTTTGTCAGTGCAGTGATTGTGTGTGTATATCAGTGTTATTTGTCAGTACAGTGATTGTGTGTGTATATGTGTGTGTGAATGTTAGTGAAATGATTGTGTGTTTAAATGTGTGTGTTTCAGTGCAGTGATTGTGTGTGCATGTGTGTTGATTGTCAGTGCAGTGATTGTGTGTGTATATGTGTGCGTGTCTGTTGGTGCAGTGATTGTGTGTGTAAATGTGTGTGTTTGTCAGTGCAGTGAGTTTGTGTGTATGTGTGTGTGTGACAGTGCAGGGATTGTGTGTGTGCATGCGTGTGTGAGTCAATGCAGTGATTGTGTCTGTATATGTGTGTTTGGTAGTGCAGTGATTGTGTGTGTATATGTGTGTGTGTCATTGCAGTGATTGTGTGTGTGTATATGTGTGTGTGTCAGTGCAGTGATTGTGTGTGTATATGTGTGTGTGTCAGTGCAGTGATTGTGTGTGTATATGTGTGTTGTTTGTCAGTGCAGTGATTGTGTGTTTAAATGTGTGTGTCTTTGCAGTGATTGTGTGTGTATATGTGTGTGTGTCAGTGCAGTGATTGTGTGTATATGTGTGTTTGTTAGTGCAGTGATTGTGTGTTTAAATGTGTGTGTGTCAGTGCAGTGATTGCGTGTGTATGTGTGTGTTGTTTGTCAGAGCAGTGATTATGTGTGTGTTTGTTGGTGCAGTGATTGTGTATTTTTATGTGTGTTTGTCAGTGCAGTGATTGTGTGTGTATATATGTGTGTGTCAGTGCAGTGATTGTGTGTGTATATGTGTGCTGATTGTCAGTGCAGTGATTGTGTGTGTATATGTGTGTGTGTTTGTTGGTGCAGTGATTGTGTGTGTGTCAGTGCAGTGATTGTGTGTGTACGTTTGTGTGTGTCAGTGCGGTGATTGTGTGTGTGTATATGTGTGTGTGTCAGTGCAGTGATTGTGTGTGCATATGTGTGTTTGTCAGTGCAGTGATTGTGTGTGTATATGTGTGCGTGTCTGTTGGTGCAGTGATTGTGTGTGTAAATGTGTGTGTTTGTCAGTGCAGTGATTGTGTGTGTATGTGTGTGTGTGTCAGTGCAGTGATTGTGTGTGTATATGTGTGTGTGTGTCATTGCAGTGATTGTGTGTGTATATGTGTGTGTGTTTGTTGGTGCAGTGATTGTGTGTATTAATGTGTGTGTGTGTCAGTGCAGTGATTGTGTGTGTACATGTGTGTGGGTCAGTGCACGTCTTGTATGTGTATATGTGTGTGTGTCAATGCAGTGATTGTGTGTTTAAATGTGTTTGTGACAGTGCAGTGATTGCGTGTGTATGTGTCTTTTGTTTGTCAGTGCAGTGATTGTGTGTGTATATGTGTGTTGTTTGTCAGTGCAGTGATTGTGCGTGTATATGTGTGTGTGTTTGTTAGTGCAGTGATTGTGTGTTTAAATGTGTGCTTGTCAGTGCAGTGATTGTGTGTGTATATATGTGTGTGTCAGTGCAGTGATTGTGTGTGTATATGTGTGCTGATTGTCAGTGCAGTGATTGTGTGTGTATATGTGTGTGTGTTTGTTGATGCAGTGATTGTGTATGTGTCAGTGCAGTGATTGTGTGTGTATATGTGTGTTTGTCAGTGCATTGATTGTGTGTGTATATGTATGTGTGTCATTGGTATGATTGTGTCTGCATATGTGTGTGTATGTCAGTGCAGTGATTGTGTGCATATATGTGTTTGTGTGTCAGTGCAGGGATTGTGTGTGTATATGTGTGTGTGTTTGTTAGTGCAATGATTGTGTGTTTAAATGTGTGTGTGTCGGTGCAGTGATTGCGTGTGTATATGTGTTTGTCAGTGAAGTTATTTTGTGTGTATATGTGTGTTTGTCAGTGCAGTGATTGTGTGTGTCAGTGCAGTGTTTCTGTGCGTGTCAGTGCAGTGATTGCGTGTGTATATGTGTTTGTCAGTGAAGTTATTTTGTGTGTATATGTGTGTTTGTCAGTGCAGTGATTGTGTGTGTATATGTGTTTGTCAGTGAAGTGATTTTGTGTGTATATGTGTGTTTGTCAGTGCAGTGATTGTGTGTGTCAGTGCAGTGTTTCTGTGCGTGTCAGTGCAGTGATTGTGTGTGTATATGTGTGTGTGTCAGTGGTGTGATTGTGTGTGTATATGTGTGTTTGTCAAAACAGTGATTGTGTGTGTATATGTCTGTGTGTGTTAGTGCAGTGGTTGTGTGTATATATGTTTTTGTGCGTCAGTGCAGTGTGTATATGTGTGTGTGTCGGTGCAGTGATTGTGTGTGTATATCTGAGTTTGTTAGTGCAGTGATTGTGTGTGTAAATGTGTGTGTGTTTGATCTAGTGATTGTGTGTGTATATCTGAGTTTGTTAATGCAGTAATTGTGTGTGTATATGTATGTGTGTGTGTCAGTGCAGTGATTGTGTGTGTATATGTGTTTGTGTGTCAGTGCAGTGATTGTGTGTGTATATGTGTGTGTGTCAGCGCAGTGATTGTGTGTGCATATGTGTGTGTTAGTGCAGTGAATGTGTGTGTATATGTGTGTTTGTGTCAGTGCTGTGATTGTGTGTGTATATGTGTGTTTGTCAGTGCAGGGATTGTGTGTGCGTATACGTGTGTTTGTCAGTGCAGTGATTGTGTGGGTATATATGTGTTGGTATATATGTGGGTATATATGTATGTTTGTCAGTGCAGTGATTATGCGTGTATATGTGTGTGTGTGTGTCAATGCAGTGATTGTGTGTGTTTATGTGTGTGTGTCAGTGCAGTGCTTGTGTGAGTATATGCGTGTTTGTCAGTGCAGTGATTGTGTGCGTATATGTGTGTGTGTCTGTCAGTGCAGTGATTGTGTGTGTATATGTGTGTTTGTCAGTGCAGTGATTTTGTGTGTACGTTTGTGTGTGTTCAGTGTGGTGATTGTGTGTGTATATGTGTGTGTGTCAGTGCAGTGATTGTGTGTGTATATGTGTTTTTGTCAGTCCTGTGTGTGTGTGTGTGTGTGTGTGTGTGTGTGTGTAAATGTGTGTGTGTTAGTCAGTGCAGTGATTGTGTGTGTATATATGTGTTTGTCAGTGCAGTGATTGTGTGTGTACATGTGTGTGGGTCAGTGCACGTCTTGTGCGTGTATATGTGTGTTTGTCAGTGCAGTGATTGTGTGGGTATATATGTGTGTTTGTCAGTGCAGTGATTGTCTCTGCATATGTGTGTAAGACAGTGCAGTGATTGTGTGTTTATATGTGTGTTGTTTGTCAGTGCAGTGATTGTGTGGGTATGTGTGTGTGTGTTTGATAGTGTAGTGATTGTGTGTTTAAATGTGTGTGTGTCAGTGCAGTGATTGCATGTGTACGTTTGTGTGTGTCAGTGCGGTTATTGTGTGTGTGTATATGTGTGTGTGTCAGTGCCGTCATTGTGTGTGTATATGTGTGTTTGTCAGTGCAGTGATTGTGTGTGTATGTGTGTGTGTGTCAGTGCAGTGATTGTGTGTGTATATGTGTGTGTGTCAGCGCAGGGATTGTGTGTGTATATGTGTGTGTGTCAGTGCAGTGCTTGTGTGAGTATATGCGTCTTTGTCAGTGCAGTGATTTTATGCGTATATGTGTGTGTGTCTGTCAGTGCAGTGATTGTGTGTGTATATATGTTTGTGTGTCAGTGCAGTGATTGTGTGTGTATATGTGTGTTTGTCAGTGCAGTGATTGTGTTTGTGTAAATTTGTGTGTGGCAGTGCAGTGATTGTGTGTGTATATGTGTGTTTGTCAGTGCAGTGATTGTGTACATATATGTGTGTGTGTCAGTGCAGTGATTGTGTGTGCATATGTGTTTGTGTGTCAGTGCAGTGATTGTGTGTGTGTCAGTGCAACGATTATAGATTAGATTACTTACAGTGTGGAAACAGGCCCTTCGGCCCAACAAGTCCACACCGACCCGCCGAAGCGCAACCCATCCATACATCTACCCCTTTAACCTAACACTATGGGCAATTTAGCATGGCCAATTCACCTGACCCGCACATCTTTGGACTGTGGGAGGAAACCGGAGCAGTCGGAGGAAACCCACGCAGACACGGGTAGAATGTGCAAACTCCACACAGTCAGTCGCCTGAGTTGGGAATTGAACCCGGGTCTCTGGCGCTGTGAGGCAGCAGTGCTAACCACTGTGCCACCGTGCCGCCCTATGTGCGTATATGTGCGTATATGTGTGTGTGTGTCAGTGCAGTGATTGTGTGTGTATATCAGTGTTGTTTGTCAGTGCAGTGATTGTGTGTGTATATCAGTGTTGTTTGTCAGTGCAGTGATTGTGTGTGTATATGTGTGTGTGTTTGTTAGTGAAATAATTGTGTGTTTAAATGTGTGTGTTTCAGTGCAGTGATTGTGTGTATATATGTGTGTGTGTGTCAGTGCAGTGATTGTGTGTGCATGTGTGTTGATTGTCAGTGCAGTGATTGTGTGTGTATATGTGTGCGTGTCTGTTGGTGCAGTGATTGTGTGTGTAAATGTGTGTGTTTGTCAGTGCAGTGATTGTGTGTGTATGTGTGTGTGTGTCAGTGCAGGGATTCTGTGTGTGCATGCGTGTGTGTGTCAATGCAGTGATTGTGTGTATATATTGTTTGGTAGTGCAGTGATTGTGTGTATATGTGTGTGTGTGTGTCATTGCAGTGATTGTGTGTGTATATGTGTGTGTGTTTGTTGGTGCAGTGATTGTGTGTATAAATGTGTGTGTGTGTCAGTGCAGTGATTGTGTGTGTACATGTGTGTGGGTCAGTGCACGTCTTGTATGTGTATATGTGTGTGTGTCAATGCAGTGATTGTGTGTTTAAATGTGTTTGTGACAGTGCAGTGATTGCGTGTGTATGTGTCTTTTGTTTGTCAGTGCAGTGATTGTGTGTGTATATGTGTGTTGTTTGTCAGTGCAGTGATTGTGCGTGTATATGTGTGTGTGTTTGTTAGTGCAGTGATTGTGTGTTTAAATGTGTGCTTGTCAGTGCAGTGATTGTGTGTGTATATATGTGTGTATCAGTGCAGTGATTGTGTGTGTATATGTGTGCTGATTGTCAGTGCAGTGATTGTGTGTGTATATGTGTGTGTGTTTGTTGATGCAGTGATTGTGTATGTGTCAGTGCAGTGATTGTGTGTGTATATGTGTGTTTGTCAGTGCATTGATTGTGTGTGTATATGTATGTGTGTCATTGGTATGATTGTGTCTGCATATGTGTGTGTATGTCAGTGCAGTGATTGTGTGCATATATGTGTTTGTGTGTCAGTGCAGGGATTGTGTGTGTATATGTGTGTGTGTTTGTTAGTGCAATGATTGTGTGTTTAAATGTGTGTGTGTCGGTGCAGTGATTGCGTGTGTATATGTGTTTGTCAGTGAAGTTATTTTGTGTGTATATGTGTGTTTGTCAGTGCAGTGATTGTGTGTGTATATGTGTTTGTCAGTGAAGTGATTTTGTGTGTTTCTGTGTGTTTGTCAGTGCAGTGATTGTGTGTGTCAGTGCAGTGTTTCTGTGCGTGTCAGTGCAGTGATTGTGTGTGTATATGTGTGTGTGTCAGTGGTGTGATTGTGTGTGTATATGTGTGTTTGTCAAAACAGTGATTGTGTGTGTGTATATGTCTGTGTGTGTTAGTGCAGTGGTTGTGTGTATATATGTTTTTGTGCGTCAGTGCAGTGTGTATATGTGTGTGTGTCGGTGCAGTGATTGTGTGTGTATATCTGAGTTTGTTAGTGCAGTGATTGTGTGTGTAAATGTGTGTGTGTTTGATCTAGTGATTGTGTGTGTATATCTGAGTTTGTTAATGCAGTAATTGTGTGTGTATATGTATGTGTGTGTGTCAGTGCAGTGATTGTGTGTGTATATGTGTTTGTGTGTCAGTGCAGTGATTTTGTGTGTATAGGTGTGTGTGTCAGCGCAGTGATTGTGTGTGCATATGTGTGTGTTAGTGCAGTGAATGTGTGTGTATATGTGTGTTTGTGTCAGTGCTGTGATTGTGTGTGTATATGTGTGTTTGTCAGTGCAGTGATTGTGTGGGTATATATGTGTTGGTATATATGTGGGTATATATGTATGTTTGTCAGTGCAGTGATTATGCGTGTATATGTGTGTGTGTGTGTCAATGCAGTGATTGTGTGTGTTTATGTGTGTGTGTCAGTGCAGTGCTTGTGTGAGTATATGCGTGTTTGTCAGTGCAGTGATTGTGTGCGTATGTGTGTGTGTGTCTGTCAGTGCAGTGATTGTGTGTGTATATGTGTGTTTGTCAGTGCAGTGATTTTGTGTGTACGTTTGTGTGTGTTCAGTGTGGTGATTGTGTGTGTGTATATGTGTGTGTGTCAGTGCAGTGATTGTGTGTGTATATGTGTTTTTGTCAGTCCTGTGTGTGTGTGTGTAAATGTGTGTGTGTTAGTCAGTGCAGTGATTGTGTGTGTATATATGTGTTTGTCAGTGCAGTGATTGTGTGTGTACATGTGTGTGGGTCAGTGCACGTCTTGTGCGTGTATATGTGTGTGTGTCAATGCAGTGATTGTGTGTGTTTATGTGTGTGTGTCAGTGCAGTGCTTGTGTGAGTATATGCGTGTTTGTCAGTGCAGTGATTGTGTGCGTATATGTGTGTGTGTCTGTCCGTGCAGTGATTGTGTGTGTATATGTGTGTTTGTCAGTGCAGTGATTGTGTTTCTGTAAATTTGTGTGTGGCAGTGCAGTGATTGTGTGTGTATATGTGTGTTTGTCAGTGCAGGGATTGTGTGTGCGTATACGTGTGTTTGTCAGTGCAGTGATTGTGTGGTATATATGTGCGTATATATGTATGTTTGTCAGTGCAGTGATTATGCGTGTATATGTGTGTTTGTGTCAGTGCTGTGATTGTGTGTGTATATGTGTGTTTGTCAGTGCAGGGATTGTGTGTGCGTATACGTGTGTTTGTCAGTGCAGTGATTGTGTGGGTATATATATGTTGGTATATATGTGGGTATATATGTATGTTTGTCAGTGCAGTGATTATGCGTGTATATGTGTGTGTGTGTGTCAATGCAGTGATTGTGTGTGTTTATGTGTGTGTGTCAGTGCAGTGCTTGTGTGAGTATATGCGTGTTTGTCAGTGCAGTGATTGTGTGCGTATATGTGTGTGTGTCTGTCAGTGCAGTGATTGTGTGTGTATATATGTTTGTGTGTCAGTGCAGTGATTGTGTGTGTATATGTGTGTTTGTCAGTGCAGTGATTGTGTTTGTGTAAATTTGTGTGTGGCAGTGCAGTGATTGTGTGTGTATATGTGTGTTTGTCAGTGCAGTGATTGTGTACATATATGTGTGTGTGTCAGTGCAGTGATTGTGTGTGTATATGTGTTTGTGTGTCAGTGCAGTGATTGTGTGTGTGTCAGTGCAACGATTATAGATTAGATTACTTACAGTGTGGAAACAGGCCCTTCGGCCCAACA